>NC_056728.1:1951178036-1951488036 GCF_019279795.1 Protopterus annectens
TAATGAAGATGTTGAAAAGAATGGAACCAAGAATGGACCCTTGGGAGATGCTTGTGGAGCTTGGAAGGAAAGTGAAGAGGTTTATGCTCCATTTTATAGCCCATGATCTGTTAGGCAGACAGCTGTTAAACCATGTGGCAGAGGTTTCATCAAATCAAAGAGTTGAGAGTTTTTGTAGGAGGATAGTGTGTGAGACTGTGCTGAAGGCTTTAGAAAGGTCTAGAAAGAGTGTACATACAAGCCTTCCTTCATAACTATGGGTAGTTGCAGTACTGGTCAAACACAGGAGGGCCATAGTACTGCTATGATAGGGAGGAAGCTGTGTTGGGAGGGGGAGAAGAGGATATTTTGGCAAGGTTTAGGGAGACCTGGGATAAAATGCATTTTTCAAGAATTTTAGATGAGGACAGAATAGCAAAGGATAGCAATAGGTCAGTAGTTATATTATATATATATGTTAGTAGTATATGGTGGTGGGATATGACATTTTTTTCAATAGTGTTGGGATGTATACTTCTGTAAGAGAATGGTTTAGGAGTATGGAAATGGATAGGCTATAGCCTCAACAGCCATATGTAGATATTTGACATGGAGATTGTCGGGTGCTAGTGTGGTGTGTTTTAGTTTTAATAGAAGCTTTTTAATAGCTGCAGTGGGAACTGATTAAAATAAGAAGGGGCAGAGTCACAGGTGTTGCTAGGGATGGAGGGGCTAGTGAGAGCAGTATAGTGTTTGTTAACGGGATGTGATAGATTCTATGAAGTGATACTTTCCTACTAAAATATTTTATTCAGTTGCAGAAGCATGCACACCATGCATACAGTGCAGTGTATAATGTTGGTAAAATAAAAAAGTTGCCTTTCATTTTGCATCATGTTTTTAATTTGAAAGTACAAATGTAGTACGTTTCAGAGATACAATCCAAGAGACTCAGGGAAACTTGTATGAGCAGGCAAACAAAGAAACTGCAGTGGAATTTTTAAATGTACTTGTTTTGTTGGCTATGCTGCCTTCTGTATGGAGTCTGCAGGTCCTCCCCGCGGTCAAGTGACGTTCGAAAGACATACATGAATGGGTGTGCCTTCGTTGAAGGTTGGGCGTCGGCTGGCAACTCGGCACCATAAAAATCTACTGCCAATCATTAGCGGACCGGAGTTCCGCTGTGGTGACCTCTAAACGAGAAAAGACGAAAAGACAAGCAAACATTTCATTTAGAGTTTACAAATTATATTATAACGCCAAACTGGAGGAGATGAGTTGAGAACAGAAAGAGTTTTGAATAAACACAGAAAGAAATACCTTTTAAATCAGTGGGCTTTAACTTTGCTCCACCCACCCATCCATTGCTTCATATTATGCATGCTTTAGGGGGCAATTTTAACAGACATGGGGTCAGATTATACTACAGGAAAACAAACTGCGTGTCCTACAGTCAGCAACTACTTGCTCTTCAGTGACAAATTTAATTTGCCTGTATGAGACACATTTTCCCTTTTAATTTCAAATGCATGTAAAAGGCATTCAAATTAAGAATGAATTATTTATTGCTTTGCATGTTTAGGCAATAACCAGAAATCATTTGAAGTTCACTCAAACTAAGTAATCCTGTTATTGCTGTGTTTTATTTTACATTAGTTCATTTTATAAAATTGTTGTTTCCTGTTACTTCAGATATTATACTTAGCATATTTCATATGCAGAAACTGTTTCTTGACTAGTGACATGTATAACATTAAGCACTGTCTTGTCTTGCATTATGTAAAATGACAAACCTGCTTTTTCCAAGTGAACTTTTATTTGAAATATATAAGGTTGCTTTTTACTGAAACATTACAGAAAGTTGCTGTATTGCACTATTCATAGATTTCAATTAGCATATTCTTTTTGGTATTCTTTTGCATTATTAAATTCACAATCTCTCATTTACTTAACTCGCTAGATAATGTTTTATATTTTCAGTGAGCTCGTCATAAATTCTGGTTTTATGCCGCTCTTCAGGATTTTAACAACACGAATGGCGAGCTGATATGGTGTGAGAATATCTGGACCAGTAAACATAACATCACTGTAGAGGGACATTTGGGAGAAGGAATCCGTGAGTAATAAAAGTACTGGGAGATGGTCTCTAGAAAGCTGAATCCATAATATTGGGTGGAGGATTAGATGTCCAGGGAATGGGAGGGGTGTACCACTAAGACCCAGATGTAGGTCTGTATTTCATTTAAGGCATGACTATTGAGCTAGATACAATTCTAGAAGAGATGCAGGATCATTTTATTCATATTTAGATTTGCTGCATATGTTTCTGATGATTTGTTTAGAATAAGAATAAATTAAAGGAAATGGAGCCTGTCAAGATTCAGCCTCATAAATAAACTAGGTTGAGAGACTGATAGCTAACCTGATCAATGGACTGTGTAAAACATTTTGTTTGCAGTAATAATCTATTTAGTCATGGTCACATTTAATGTGCTTGTTACTGTAAAAGCATGATGTCTAGTGGTTAAGTGGCATATCAGTGACAACATTTTCAGTAGAAAAATATCGTGCAGGGCTGCATCTGAATGCAGTTCCTCACCGCAGGCACTTTGTTTTATTCTGTAATAGTTCAATGGGTTTTTGTTCCCACTCTAGTAATTTAGAATAAACTGCTGTTGCGGTGAAGATTTGCACAATCTCCTCTCATTTCTTATTGCATCTAATCCCCATTTCCCAACCTAGTCCTTCCTTTCCATGCATGAGTTTTTAAATCGTCTGTTAATTTTTATAAGAATGAAGATCTCTTCATTACACCATAGTTGTTGCAGATTATACTAAAAATAGTAACATTAATAATAACAATAAAATAATAATAATAATCATAGCAACTTCAATGGCACCACTAAAGCAGCATGGCAATTTATGGCATATGTTGTGTTCGAAAGGAAGCAAAACACCAAAATCTGATACAAAACAAATATTATGGGTTGCTACATCTCTTATATTATAAAATAGGTCTATGTCAAAATATTATCAGACTACAATCTCAAATGTCGGAAACCTGAATCATCAAAGTGACTTTTCCTGCTAAAAGCTGATATTTTGTTGAGAGGTTGGGTGAAACCCTTTCCTCAATGTGGTGTGGTCCCAGAGTTGGTATATATAAGAACCGGGGCATGTGGAGGTTACATCCCCCTATATGGGAGAAACAAGGGGCATCCTACCTGCAAACAAGCATTTTTTTCTATTACCATCTGAAAAGGAAAAGAAACACAATTAAAAATACTTTACGTATATATGTATATACAATGCATGTTTATGTGTGTATATATGGGTCTACCTGACAACGCCGAAAGCTGAGAACACCGACACCAGAAGATGGAAAACTGAGATGACCAACGGATGAAAACCCCGACAATGAGAACACCGACATGTGAAAAGGCTGTGTAAGTATGCTGTAGTGACGGACGTTAGGGTAAGGGTGCGAGTAAGGTAAGTGTGTGATATTGATGGACTCTAGGGATAGGGGTGGGTTAAGTAAGTGAGTTAGGGTTAGGGCGCAGGTTAGGTGAGTGTGCGATAGTGACATTCTTTAGGGTTAGGTGCGGGTTAAGTGAGATAGGGTTAGGGCACAGGTTAGGTGAGTGTGCGATAGTGACAGTCTTTAGTGTTAGGGGTGGGTTAAGTGAGTTAGGGTTAGGGCGCGGGTTAGGTGAGTGTGCGATAGTGACAGTCTTTAGGGTTGGGGCGGGTTAAGTGAATTAGGGTTAGGGCATGGGTTAGGTGAGTGTGCGATACTGATGGACCTTAGGGTTAGAGTTTCAGTTAAGGTTATAGATAGTTGTGTATGCAAGGTTTCGTGTGGGTTTGTAAGGATTTTGGTGTGCTTGTGTTGTGTGTGTACTTTTTGGACAGGGGATTTGTTTTGTTTGTTCATTGTCGGGATTGTGGTGTGTCAGGCATGTGAGGTTTCGTGTTTGTGAACTTTCAGTTATGTGGTGTCGGTGATTTCGTTGTCGGTGTTGTAGTGCGTCGGTATTGTCAGGTAGACCCGTATATATATATATATATATATATATATATATATATATATATATATATGTGAATCTACTTCTGAAGCTCAAAGTTTCAAAACTTCAAACTTCAAATGGCCGAAACCAGAAAATGAAATAAAAAAAAAGTAAAATAAAAAACATTTGTTTATACATTTTTGCAGGGTGGCAAGACCCCCTGAACCCTACACATACCCTGCTAAATAAATGTACCAACTCAGAAGGGGATCCATATATATATATATATATATATATATATATATATATATATATATAGGTTCATAGGTTCATGGGTAGATACTATATATATATATATATATATATATATATATATATATAGGTTCATAGGTTCATGGGTAGATGGGTAGATACTAGGCTATCTGCCTTAGGGCATTTATAAGCCTAGCCAGAGAGTATTTGGCTTCCGCCTCCCTATTAGATTAGCCTACTGTGCCTCTGTAAAGTAGGTCACAGAAGGTACCCTTTTAAGATTAGTTTACTGTGCCTCTGTCTAGCAGGAACACAGAAGAGATCCCAGTGGTGAATTTGCGATTTACCATCTACGCGTCCAGATTTCGCTCGAAGAGGGTCAGCGAGGGGCTATGTCTAACATGAATTGGGATTCTATTCCAGAGTGAGGGGAGCCTCTGGGAAATTAATCTGTCCCTCCAGCATGTCCTATTTATTTTTGTGCTGAGGTTTAGGTCCCTGGAGCGTGTAGCTCTAAGGGACTTGGATTTTTTGAGGTGGAGCATGTCCATTAATTCTGAGTTTGACATGGCTTTGTACGTCAGGCATAGATTGCCTCTGAGTAGGCGGTAAGCAACTGAGTAGAGCTGGAGTTTCTTTAGTCGAGCTGCATAGGACATCTGTTTGTAGCCCATGATCCTCTTGGTGAGGTACTTTTGGGGTCTCTCCAGTTGCTGCAGGTGTCGGGTAAGGTACATCCCAAAAGGGGCATTGTATTCAATTATGGGCCTGATGAGTGATGAGTAGAGGGGCACATGACCTTTCTTGATCTAGATGCGAACCCTTTCGTGATAAGGTGGGCTATATAGAAGGTCTTTCTAACCACATTGGCAACGTGATTATCAAAGGAGAGATTACTATCTACGTTGGTCCCCAAATCTCTAATTACTTCTTCTGTACTTAATGGATTACCACCTATGTGGTAATTTGTGGGCACCTTGTTTTTCCCAAAGGGGATGACTATGCACTTTTTAACATTTAGCTTGAGGCCGTGGCTCTGGCACCAAGCATCCGTTTCGGTGAGACCCTTTTGGAGGATGCTTGTGTCAGCTAGAGATTAGATTATGGCCCCCAGTTTGCAGTCATCTGCGAACTTTGTCAGCCATAATCCCCCCGTGTTAGCCTGAACCTCAGAGAAGTATATACCGAACAAGAGAGGTCCCAGAACTGAGCCCTGTGGGACACCACTTGTAACTGGTTTGGATTTGGACATGGCACCTGTGATTTTGGCCATGTGGGTTCTATCTCTGAGCCAGTTTGCAGCCCATCATGTGATATAGGGGTTGATATTTAAGCTGGTAAGCTTATTTATGATGCCCGAGTGGAGTATTGTGTCGAAGGCTTTTGCGAGGTCCAGGTAGGCTGTGTGGACTACCTTACCCTCATCTATGGCTTTGGTAACTGTTTCAAAGAAATCAACTAGGTTTAAGAGGCAAGATCTGCCCTTAACAAAGCCGAATTGGGTAGGGTCCAGTGTCTGGAGGCTCCCAATGTCTTTGTTTATGAGTTCCATGATAATACGCTCCATAGCTTTACAGACCAGACTAGTCAGGCTTATGGGGCGATAGTTTCCGGGGTCTGTTGTGGCACCACCTTTGTGGAGTGGGACCACTGTAGCTGTACGCCATTCTTTGGGTACATATCCTGTAGTAAGGCTAAGTTTGAACAGTGACAATGTGAGGGTTCATTTCTTCTTGGAGCTCGTGTAAGACACAGCCTGGGACACCGTCCGGTCCCATAGATGCTGTGTTTTTTGCTTTGAAGAGGGCAGCTTTCACCTGTGCATCTGTGATGTCAGGGAGGTTACATTCAGTTGGGAGAGGCATTTGCTCCTTTGGGGGGAAGGGGGGGAGAAGTTTGCGCTGAATCTGTCTGCCAGGATGTTGGCTGTGTCTGTAGGTTTGGTATATTTTGTATCGTTATGCAACAATTCAGAGCATATCTGGGAGTTTCCGCCCATGTTCCTGACATAACAAAAGAAGGCCTTGTGATTATCTTTAGTGTCTAGGGCAATTTTTCTTTCGAAGCTGGCCTTTGATGATTTTATGAGGGATCGAAGTTTCTTGCTAATACTGATCAGAGATGCCTTCCCTTTTTGGGATTTTGCTCTGTCATGTAGTAGCATCCTCCTTCTGTTGTATACCTTATTTATGGCCGGGGTCCACCAGACCGGTCTCCTGTTTTTGGAGGAGTGAGTCTTGGTTTTCTTTGGGATAGCACGATCCATGCATTCCTCATTCCTGCAGGTGCTCATAGAATGCATTTGTAAAGGATTCTGCAGATTGGGCTGTATTATCCTCTGGCCCAGGGGCTTTGAAGGATTCCACCTCAGTCTTGAGAAGTGCAAAGTTGGCTTTTGAGAAATTCTTTACAGTGATTTCCTTGGCTGGGGGTGAGGACGGGATATGGATGTCCTGGGAAATTTGTTTATGGTCTGATCTTACCAATGAGGAGTTTACCTCTGGTGTGGAACATAGAGTCCCTATGTTGGTGATGACCAGGTCTAATATGTTGTTCCCCCTTGTGGGAGTGGTGACCAGTTGTTCCATTGCGTTAGAGTTTATAAATTCCCTAGAGAGAGAGAGAGAAAAATAGTTATGTAAGGTGTGTGTATATTTGAAACTTTGAGCTTCTAAAGTGGATCCACATATACTGTGTATATATATATATATATATATATATATATATATAGATATATAGATATAGATATTATGTAAGGTGAGAGAATGTGTATATATGTCTGTGTGTTTGTGTGTAGCATGGGCAGCAGCAGAAAGTAAAGCTTCTCACATGGTAGGCAGGCACAGGGTGCAGGTGAGTTTTCGATTTTGGTATTTGTCTGAATTAGAGTTTCCTTTTTTTTAAGTTTCAGGACTTGTAGGAACAATTTTCATATTTTTGATATAGAGACTATGAACATCTTTCTCCTCACTATGCAAATAATATTGAAGTCTCATACCTCTTGGATTTATTGTCTATTTCTCCTTCTAGGAATATGAAAGAGTTCTAAACCACCTGTTCATGGGTGCCTGCGGCCTACATGGAGTGCACCTAGATGGCAAAGGGCGAGCATGCTACACTTGAAATTTACAGGTTTAAGTCTCAATGAGGGATTTATTCTTGAATATTTTTAAAAATACTACTTTACCTACTTTGCTTTACATTGAGCGACCACTACAACTTCTACATGTTATTCATGCCCTTACCACCACTAGTGACTGATATTTTTTGTTTTTAGACTTTTGGATTTTTTTTTGTACAGAATGCTACTATGGCATCTAATTAGTACAAGATGTAGTAAATAGAGTAGAGTATTTCCTGACTTACAGATGATGCAATTGTATTTCTCAGCACAGTAGTACGAGTATCATCATCTAACACTGTAAAGTATTCAAACTATGAAGCACTGATAAGGAAGCTAGATAACATTTTTGATGACTGATATACTAGGTATTTGAAAAATATCACTAAGAAATTTCAGCTTTACAACAGCAGATGTATACATTCTAACAACTAAAAACTTATAGCTAAATGGTCCATGTAGACGTGATAATGATGCATAGTGAGATAAGATGCTGAAAGACATTCCAATGTTAAAATATGCACTGCCCATACAGGCGTCCCTCCCTTTGTTATGCATGTACTACTAGTACATTTTTGTAACTGAAAAATAGCATTCAACATATTGAGCCCCCCCCCCCCCCGCAAAGTGCAAGCCACTCATTATTAGTTACTGTTATTTTGCTTTTGGTTGGTATTTATTTAAGAATACCTGAACAGTCAGTATTTAATATTCACTTTGTATGTGTGCATGTGTGTGTTTATATGTTCTGCCAAACACTTGACCTATCAAAAGTTCAAGAGCTTGAAATGCTGTCAAAATAATTTGAAAATTTACAAACTTACATTCTGAACTTTTCTTGCATCTGTTTGCTAAAGATTTTGGTACATTGTAGATGGGATTTTGCACTTTTCACACTGTAGTACAATCTTTGAGTCAGTATATATAAGTAGCAGGGGACTGCAGGATAACTAGCCCCACTACAAACAAGCAAACAGTTTATTTATTTATAGTGTTTTAATCTTGTATATTGATTTTTTTCCATGTCTAATTGTGATATATCAGTGGGGATACTTGGTAACCTTAATTGCCTCCTGAGGAATCTGTATGTAGACAAAAAGCACCAGGCAGAACTAAACATGGAATAGCAGACTGGATCAAGGTTAAGAGATGAATATGATAAGTATCTGTATCATCACCCTGCTAGTTCAATTTATATGCTGACTATAGCATATAAAATGTTCAGTTAGACAATTCAGATGCAGTAATCAAAACTGTTGAAAGATGTATCAGCAATAACAGATATGCAGATGATACCATTCGAAATGCTGACAGTGAGAAAGAGGTAAAGAGTGTCTTGATGAAGGTGATGTAGCATTATCTCTTTTTACAAATTGTGGGTTGGAAGAGAATGTATTAACAGATTTTATTGTCCTGGGCTCAAGGATCTCTGCAGATGGTGATTGTACTTTTTCAACAACTTCTGTATGACTTCTTCTGTGGCAACAATAGCTAGTGTCCAGGCCGTAAAAATGTAAGTTAGCAGTCAGGGTTTTGAATCCAGAGCAGCATACACTGTCTCAGTGCATGAAAAGTAATTGGAAACATGTAAGGATGACTTGCTGAACAAATGCAATGTGAAATGATTGGGTGGTATTTGACAGGTGGAAGATTTTGATTCTCTATGTGCTGAACACAATTACAAAATTTATATTCTATATCCCTTGATGAATGACAGTTAGCAAAGAGCAGCACCACTAATCAAGGATGGGAAATAGCAAGTATTACTTCTCATCCTATGGAAAAAAATGAGGAAAATTTGCCTTTGTTCACATATATATGCTGACTGTCATGCTATTGAGCATAAAGGATAGCAATACTGATATAGGCATGGGTGGACATTTATTACTGCAACTGTAACAGATTCCATAGTTCAGTGAAATCTTTATGTGATGTTCAAATTGTCAATAAGGTATGTTGAAGATTCTGATCCATCGATTATTCTTGTCTGCTTTACAATGCACATTTGTCAGTTTTCCAAATGTGCACTTTCTGAAAACTGTTGTGCAACTAGTCCTGTGGTATCAGTACCCAGTACACAAGTTAAGAGAGTGTGAGTTACAAAGGCAGGGGGGTAAATCTAGTCTTCTGTACATTGTATCAGTTTGCAATCAGTTGTTGATATGTTATAGTGACATAGTGAATACATGTGTTCTGACAAAATGTACTTAGATATAACACTTCTCACTTTTAACCATGGTCATATTCATTCAAACACTGTTGGTGACACCAAATCAAAGGTGTGCTCTACAGCAATTGTTGTACGTCTGTGGCAATGCAGCTAACGTGCAACTCAAGGGACTGTAACTTAGTTAGGCATGGGGTTCAAATCAATGAAAATTTAAGTTGTGGAATAGTGACAACTGTCATCATCACCTGTTAATAATATCATGCAAGTGTAAAATATAGTAAGACCGACGGTATGTCATTCTGACAGAATCTTGCCTTAAGAAATATTTAGTAATAATATTTTTCTGTTCATTTTTACATTCTGCAGCATTATTTTTAACTTTGCATGTCTAAGTTTTTTCACTCTTCGGAATATGTTCTTTTGTGGAATTTTAGTCATAGACATCAACTTGCGTTATCAGTGTGAAAGGTCATGAGTTTGAACCCAGGTATGTGTTTTTTGTTTGTTCAATATCACATATTCTGTTCCACTGAAATGTATTTTGTAGCCAGCTCTTTGATGAAAAATCTGTTAGCATGGCTTGCTAGTAACCTATTCTGGTAAATATATTCTTTAACAAAGCCAGGGGTTCAAACACACGTGCATTTTGTTTGCCTGATATTACATATTCTGTTGCTCTGATATTTATTTTGCAGCCACCTTCTCATGAGTACTCTGTTAACAAGCCTGCTTCTAATTTACTCTGATGAATATATTCTCTAGCAAAGTCAGGGATTGAAATACAGCTGTGTGCATTTTGTTCATCCTATTCCAGACCTCAGAAGGTATCAAAAATAAATCAAATATCTAGCTACAATTAATTCTTACTTAAGTCTACCTATGTGTATCTCAACTCAGACAGACCAGGCTACCTTTCTACTGCCAATAAAGTTGCAGCCCCAGTCTTCTTAATGTAAAAACATACTTTAGTTAGCCAAAAGTGAAAAAGCACTAGGAACAAATCTAACAACTTGCTACAAATAATTACAGGGAGATTCAAAGGCAGACACACAAGCAATGAAGAACACACGCACTATTTAAAAGCACACTGACAGTCTAAGGAAGGGCCTTCCCAGTTTCTTTTGTCAGTAACAAGTAAGATGATCGAAGGAGATAAGACTGGGAGGAGCTTCTAATGCCAGATATGCAGAAGGTAAGACTGATGAAAGATTCCAAGGAAAGATATACAGTAAGGGCAGGCAGCACAAAAGCATGTAAGTATAAAAGCACAACAGGAATAAAGTGGACGGATAAGGACAAAATTAAGAACAGAGCTAGTAAAGATATGAGGGCCCAGTCAGAATACCTAGATTCAACACAGAAACCAAAAAAAAAAAGCCCTGCAGGCCAAAAAATTCCTTAAATTTATAGCTTTAACTTCAGATAAAGAGCAAACACAACACAGAAAACTGATTAAAAAGGCAAGATAAGTACAATATTGTAACTGTAGTTTAAATGTTCTTCCCTGGATGTAGAATGTAGTCCAAATGCTTTGTTTTCAAGCTTAAAATATTCCAGCAGTGCCAAGACTAAGATGGCCGAGTACTTGTATAGTGTAAAATACCTCGGGGGACTAGAGGTTAATTACCACAAGCTCACACAGCTGGCCAAAGTTGTTTTTGTTTTTAGTGTGAAAAGTGATGACAACACAAAATCAGATGATCAATACTGATAATCTTCTAAAGAACTCAGAGAAATAACAATGGCTATACTGTAAAACCCAAATCAATTCAGAAGAGAAATAGTAAAAATGCAATAAAATACGGGCCCAGTCAGAACATCTAGGCCCAGCACAGAAACCAAAAACAAAACAAAAAATACACTGCAGACTAAAAACAATACCTGAATTTAATACCTTTAATTTTGTATTAAGAGGAAACACAACACACAAAACGGATTTAAAATGTAAGCAATATTGTAACTGTAATTTAAACATACTTCTCTGGATGCAAAAATGTAGTCCAGATGTTTTATTTTCAAGCTCACAGTCTTCAGTAGTCCAAGACAATATATAGCAAACACTTAGTTCAAAATCACAGGTGCTCATGAATGTACTTGCTAGGCCAGTGAATTACTTTGTAGCTGTGTTGCAAGATTTGATGAAACATGTTCTGTTGACATGGACAAGGAGGGTTGAAGACCTCTCATCTGGCAACCATTTACTGGTGAGCTGAGTTAGATGCCAGGGTCAACTAACAGAAAGGTTCAGGAAAAATAAACCTATATTGAGTGTGCCTTGAGAATGATTAACAGATGCTTTCTTTGTGGGATGACTTCATATCCAAACCCAAAAAGAACTTTCCCTATATGCTTGGGAGGTGAATTGTGTATAGTTAGAATTCCATCTATTGAAGATTGCAAAAGTTGATATGGAAGCATAGAGCTAAGGTCAAAGTGGGAAAGCAGCTAAACATGGTGGCAAATCTCAAACCTGCTGGTTGACATAACTGGTTAGCAGCTGTGGCAGTTACCAAGGTGAGGAGGCTAGGTCTCAGAGGACTATAGCAAAGCCACATTGAATTACTAATGCATGACCTCATAATGATTCTGCTAAATAATATTGTGGATTAGGAGCATGAGAGCCTATAAAGTTGTTGTCAGTAACTATGACATTGTTGACTGGTGTAAGGAACTCTGAGGAACTGAATATAGAAGGCATGCTCTCCTCTTCTGAAGGTGAAGTGACTGAGGTAGTTGATAGGCTTGGCTCCATTTCCATTGAGAAGGTTGGGCTTATGATTATGGCTACAGGAGTGGATGAGATCTGGAGTGAAATGGTGAAGGCTGCAGACATTTTTATAATGTCATAGTTAAAACACATATTTGATGTATTATGCAACGCTGGGACATTTCCTATGGGTCTGGCAAACAGGTGAAGTTGTTTTCATTTTCTTAAAAAAGAACAGACTGTGTATTCAATTATAGAGAGACCATGCTTCTCACGTTCTCTGTGAAAATGTATGACAGGGTGCCTGCAAGTAGACTTCATCCAATTATTAAGCATTTGATTCAGGATAAGCAGTTTGGATTCTCTCCTGGTTGTGAAAGAGTGGGTTTACTCTTATCCATGCACAGATATTGGATGGGTCATGGATTTTGGAAGTACTATATACATAAGCCCTGTGGACCTGACATATGACCACTTGAGCCAGAATGTCATGTGGGAGGAGCTGCAGCTGTATGGGGTTATGGGAACTCTGTTGAATGCCATTCATTCCCTATATTTGTGTAGCAGGAGTTGTGTCTACATTCTTGGTATTAAGATGAATAAATATAATGTGGGAGAAGGACTCCACCAATGGAGTGCCAAATCTCAATCTCCTGCTTGTCATTTCCATGGACAAGATATAAGTATGTGGTCAACATTTGTAGAGTTTCCAGATCAGAATATGAGGCAAGCACTTTTGTTATCTGCAGATGATGTTTTCTTAACCTCAAATGATTAGGATCTCCAGTCTGCATCAGAACATTTCCTGCAGAATGTGAATTATTCATGATGAAAACCAACATCTGAAAGTTAGAGATCAAAGTTATTTCGAGGATGAGTGCATTGTTCTCTGCAGATGATTGAGGAGAGCTGCCTCTGATCAAACTATTTTAGATGAGGTAGATGCTCAACTGCAGAGAGCAACGCTGTGCAAGGAGACAAAGTAGTGATATCTTATGTACATAATAATGGTAATGATACTGTGTAGGAAAATAAAGTATGAATTTATTATTTACTTAATGTTAACAGTGCAATGGTGCTTGGTTAAAGTATTGCAAAATGGATTTTTTTTTCATACTTGGTGTTTAGAAAATTATACAACAGCTACATATACTTTAAATTCATATAGCGTAAACACATGAATGGAAAATAAATTTCAAACATCACAATATATTTTTTGTCATAGAAAATGTATTGCAATTCTGTTCTTCCTTGCTTATACCATGAGTAATGTGGCCTAACTGTATAGGTCCCATACCATTCATCATTGGATTCATTCTTACATTACAATTCACATTCACTCCACACACTCATAACTCTCCTTCCATTATAACACACCAAGTGTATTCTGTCCTCTCTCTCCCTCCATCAGGTTATCAATCATTCTTCATCTTCTCCTCATGGCCTGCTCATAGCTCTTATTCAGATTCCCTTTAACTCTCCACTTCTCCAGATCCTAATCTCATTCTCTTTCATCTCAGTAAACCCTCCTCATTCCATCTCCTTGCTTCTTCCTTATTTAATTTGATTTGCAGTGAACAACATTTCTATCTTTCTCTTCTGGAATCTCTCTCCTCCTCCTTTGTCTCCTACACCCAAAACAGACAAAATAACTAAATTGTTTATATATTCTTACAACACATCTTTTTCCCTAATCATTTGTTTTTCTCCCATCTGTCCTGCACTAATTTACATGTGCAGTTTGTTCATCTCTTCTGGAAGGAATATTTATGTTCCATCCAAAGTTCCTTCCCCTAAGCCTCAGACATTTCATGACACATATGCATTAATATCCCGTACCCTTTGCAGCTTTAGATCCCTCCATCTGTCATTACGAAGCTACACTCAGCTCTGACTTACTGCCAGCACATCTTTTCATGTATTTATTTATTTAACATTAGTTAACTGGGAAAGTCTGACTTGGAACAAAGCCAATTTTCAGCAGAGGCCTGGGGAGAAACACTCCAGATGCAGGTCTTGTAACGTGGGAAGAAAGTAGAGCACCCAGAGAAAACTCACATGAATGCAGGGAGGACATGCAGACTCCACCCCAGCTGAGAATCGAATCAGAAAATCTCTTGCTGTGAGGTGACAACGCTACCACTGCACCACTGCTCCTCCTAGCTATTGCATTAGTAAACATCTGTCTTTTCTGTATAGGCAGCTCTGTTCTATTTGTCTATACTGCAGTTTTCTTTTTCTTGTTTGTCTTCCATCACCTGAAAACCTGGAAGTGATTTAATGACAACTATGTACAAACAACTAATTCTTTGACCAAAATATAAGCTGTATAAGTTATATAAAAAAAAATTTAAGCTTGTTTCCTGCCTTTCCTGTTAAGTGGTATAGACTATTTGTAGGCTTCTGAGCCCCCAAGCCCTTCTGTGTTGGAGGGTAGCCTTCTAGCTTAGTTTTTTTTTCTTATAACTAGCCAGTTTTCTAGTTTCAGCACTCAAATCTGTTTCTTTGATCTCAGCACTTGTTCAGAAAAAAAAAAAAAAAAAAAATTCATCTGCTTTTACTGTACTTGTGTTTCTACCTACTTTATTTTACTTTTGCATCATCTTAAAAGTACTCAGTTGTATTTATTACTGCTTGGTGTAACTCATTCTAAGCCTTTTGGTTTAAACACTTGGGCTTCGGACCAGTTGTTTTGCACTGAGAGCATTTGTGGTCTGCACTGTAGTGGCAGAACAGGTAGCTTACATCCTTCTAGGTTGGGAACTGCTGATTGAGGGCTCAGTGTCTGTTATTCTAAAAGTGTATTAATTCTGGTTTAAGCACTTGGGCTTTCAGGCCAGTTATTTTACATTAAGAGGGTTCGTGGTCTGCACTCTTGTGGGAGGAGAGGCTGGACTCTGCCCTTCTGAGCTGGGAATTTCTGGTTAAAGGTTTATAGTGCATGCATATCTGAACTGCTTCTTACTGAAGTTGGTGTGCCTTGTTTGCTGTGGCATAGACTGGATTCGGGCCTGCTGGATCTAGCTTTGTTTGTGTAACTTGAGCACTAATCCAGGCATTCTCTAAAGTATTCAATTGTATTTATTACTGCTTGGTAGTAACTTGATTAAAGTGTAGCTATCATTCTAAGTCTTTTGGATTAAGCACTTGGGCTTCAGACCAGTTGTTTTACATTAGGAAGGTTTGTGGCATGCACTGTGGTGGCAGGACAGGTAGCTTTCATCCTTCTAAGTTGGGAACTGCTGATTGAGAGCCCAGTGTCTGTTATTCTTAAAGTGTATTAGTTCTGGTTTAGGCACTTGGGCTTCAGGCAAGTTATTTTACATTAAGAAGGTTTGTGGTCTGCACTCTGTGGGAGAAGAGGCTGGACTCTGCCCTTCTGAGCTGGGAATTTCTGGTTAAAGGTTTATAGTGCCTGAATATTTGAACTGTATCTTACTGAAATTGGTACACCTTGTTTGCTGTAGCATAGACTAGATCCAGGCCTGCTGAATCTAGCTTTGTTTATATGCTTGTTGTTTGTTTGCTTGTTATTTCCCTGGAACGCTAATTCCACCTAATACGCGGCTTCTCAGCGCTTCTGTGGATCACTAGTGATATCTGCATTGCTTACTGTACTTATTTCCTTGTTTCACTTGAAAGAAAGTCACTGTTAGTCATTTTTGCATTTAAGTTACCTGTAACACATTGCACTTAAGTTACCTGGCACTTGCGCGCTAAAGCAATTATATAAGTCAGCACTAAAAATTAAAAGCACTACACCCTCACTCCCCACTGGCCCTTGTTTTCAATTATTAAGGAATTCCCAATATTATTCTAGCATATCCAAAGGTCAGTTGTCAATCTCCTCTTCGGTCCAGCTGGTGAATCTGGGAATCTTGAGGCAATGTTACAACTGCCTCATGTACACAGACAACCCTCTCCTCCTCCCAACAAATTCCAACACATGTGAGAGATGCAACCATATAGCCAAACTGGAGGCTAAGCTCTCTCAACTCAGTACTGGCATAACCAGTCAGGAGGAGAAGGAAACCACACTCACTACAATTCCAGTCTCACATAGACCTACCACAACAGCAAACCAAACACATAATCACACAAAAACATACTCGGAGGCTCTAAATAAAGATCTGCCTAAGCAGCAGAGACTTCCAAAGCAGACACCCAAGCAACCGCTACCCCAAAACAAAACACGTGCAACACATATCTCACAAAGCCAGTGTGCCGAACAGTCACAGCCCTTAAGACTAAACAACACACCTGATACACTTGTAATAGGTGACTCTATCTTCAGGCACACTGACGTCCCGCTCACCAGGCTGAACAAGGAGAGGGTCACGGTGAGCAGCCTGTCGGGCGCTAGGATCCACCACATAACACAAGCACTCAGGTCACTCCAAGGCAAGTACAAATATGACTCAGTCATTGTCCATGCTGGTGTGAATGACCTGAGACGTACCTCCCTGGACTACATGAAAAGAGACATAAAGGAGCTCTCAGAGCATGTAGCCCAGGCCAGTATGACCCTGACCTTGAGTAGCATCTTACCCTCACCAAGAATGATGCCACAATATGAAGACAAGATGATCAATTTCAACAATTGG
Source organism: Protopterus annectens (assembly GCF_019279795.1). Lineage (NCBI taxonomy): Eukaryota > Metazoa > Chordata > Ceratodontiformes > Protopteridae > Protopterus > Protopterus annectens. The sequence goes on from NC_056728.1 coordinate 1,951,194,880, forward strand.
CTTAAGTACTGGTGTCATTAAAAGAGGTTCCAATGCCTGTCAGCTTGGGATGATATGCTCGACAAGCCACGATGCTTCGCTAGGGACGGCTTGCACCTGTCACCCCTGGGCTTTCGGATATTGACAAAGGCTCTTGCTACCCCCATAGTGCCTTTTTTAAGCAAGGCTCAAAAGACAAACCCACCTCCATAGGTATCACAAGGGATAAGAAACTAAGAGTAATGCTACTCAACGCCAGAAGTCTAAACCTCAAGATGCACGCACTCGAAACTCTCCTTAGCATGGAGAACATCGATATCTGTGCAGTAACAGAAACCTGGTTCAGGGCTCCCGAGAGCACCACAGCACTACCAGGTTATATCTCATACCATGCTTTTCGGCCCCAAAACTTGGACCGAACCACAAAAGGAGGGGGAGTATCGATATTCATCAAAGATACCCACACCTCCAGGTTGGTGGCAAAGCACGAAGCATCAGAGACTATCTATGTGCAACTAACAGTGGGTAAAACTGCCTTCCAGTTTATAGCTTGCTACAGACCACCCTCCCAAACCCAGGAACCCCACTCGGCATTTCTGAGAACACTGGAAAATATGAAGGTCTCTCCAAACACCATTATATTGGGCGACTACAACTACCCAAACATAGAATTGGAGCATCACTCTAGCTCCAACACCCTAGCCCAAAGGTTCCTAGAATTTATAAACTCAAATGCTATGGAACAACTTGTTACCACTCCCACAAGAGGGGAAAACATACTGGACCTGATCATCACCAACATGGGGACTCTATGCTCCAGACCAGAAGTGTATCCCTCACTGGTAAGATCAGACCATAAACTAATCTCACTGGATATTCACATCCCGTCCCCACCCCCTGCCCAGAAAACCACAGTGAAAAACTTCTCTAAAGCAAATTTCACACTCCTCAAAACCGAGGTGGAATCCTTTAAAGCCCCTGGGCCTGTGGAAAATACGGCCCAGACTGCAGAATCCTTTATAAACGCATTCTATGAACACCTTCAGGAATGCATGGATCATGCGATCCCAAATAAAACCAAGACCCAATCCTCCAAAGGCAGACGTCCTGTCTGGTGGATCCCAGCCATAAACAAACTATACAATAGAAGGAGGAAGCTACTAAATGATAGAGCAAAATCCCAAAAAGGGAAGGCATCACTGATCAGTATTAGCAAAAAACTACGGGCACTCATAAAATTGTCTAAGGCCAGCTTCGAGAGAAAAATTGCACAGGACACTAAGGATAATCACAAGGCTTTCTTTAGTTATGTTAGGAACCTGGGTGGTAATTCCCAGATATGCTCAGAATTAGTCCAAAATGACAAAAAATACACTGAACCCACAGACATTGCCAACATCCTAGCTAACAGGTTCAGCGCAAACTTCTCCCCCACCTTCCCCACCAAAAGGGCAAATATCTATCCCAGCAGAGTGCTGCTCCCCTGACATCTCAGATGCTCAGGTAAGAGCCGCCCTCTCCAAAGCAAAAAACACAGCATCAATGGGACCAGACGGTGTCCCGGGCTGCATCCTACATGAACTCCAAGAAGATCTAAACCCAAACATAAAACTACTGTTCAATCTCATCCTTACTACAGGATATGAGCCCAAAGAGTGGCGTACAGCAACAGTGGTCCCTCTCCATAAAGATGGTGCCTCAACTGATCCTGGAAACTATCGCCCCATAAGCCTGACTAGCTTGGTCTGCAAAGCTATGGAAAGGATCATCATGGACCTCATAAATGAAGATATTGGGGACCTACAGACACTGGATCCTACCCAGTTCGGCTTTGTTAAGGGCAGATCCTGCCTCTTAAACTTGGTTGATTTCTTTGAAACAGTCACCAAGGCCATTGATGAGGGGAAGGGTCCACACAGCCTACCTGGACCTTGCAAAAGCCTTCGATACAATACCCCATTCGGGCATTATAGATAAGCTCACCAGCTTAAATATAAACCCCTATGTCACTAGATGGATTGCAAACTGGCTCAAGGACAGAACCCACATGGTTAGAATTGCTGGAGCCATGTCAGACTCCAAACCAGTTACAAGTGGTGTCCCACAAGGCTCAGTCCTGGGACCTCTCTTGTTCGGTATATATTTCTCGGAGGTACAGGCCAACACGGAAGGACTGTGGCTGACCAAGTTCGCAGATGACTGCAAACTGGGCGCCATAATCGACTCTCCAGCCGACACAAGCATCCTCCAAAAGGGCCTCATAGAAGCAGACAACTGGTGCCAGAGCCATGGCCTCAAGCTAAATGCCAAAAAGTGTATAGTCATCCCCTTTGGCAAAAACAAAGTGCCCACAAATTACCACATAGGTGGTAATCCATTATGTACAGAAGAAGTAATTAGGGACCTGGGGACCCAAGTTGATAGCAATCTCTCATTTGACAACCACGTGGCCAAAGTGGTTAGAAAAACATTTTATATAGCCCACCTAATCATGAAGGGATTCACATCTAGATCAGGGGAGGTCATCGTGCCTCTTTACTCATCCCTCATCAGGCCCATAATTGAGTACAATGCCCCTTTTGGGATGTACCTTACCAGACACCTGCAGCAACTGGAAAGACCCCCAAAAGTACCTCACCAAGAGGATCAAAGGGCTCAAACAGATGCCATATGCTTCCCGGTTAAAGAAACTCCAGCTCTACTCAGTGGCATACCACCTGTTCAGAGGCAATCTGTGCCTGACGTATAAAGCCATGTCCATCCCGGAATTAATGGACATGCTGCACCTCAGAAAGTCCAAATCCCATCGAGCTACATGCTCGAGAGACTTGAACCTCAGCACTGAAATAAATAGGACATGCTGGAGGGACAGATTCATAACCCAGAGGCTCCCTTCACTCTGGAATAAAATCCCAGTCCAGGTTAGGCAGAGTCCCTCATTGACTCTCTTCAAGAGGAATCTTGATGAGTGGATGGGAGATCGTGGGTTTACCCCGGGTATCACTTCTGTGTCACTGTTAGACAGAGGCACAGTATACTAACCTCGAAAAAGGGCATAGCAAAATAAATTTAAAATGGGTGGCGAAAGCCAAACACATTCTGGCTAGGCTTATAAATGCCCTTTGGCAGATAACCTAGTATGAACCTATGAACCTATGAACCTGTCTACACTTTGAAAATGGATGCAAGCTGGTATTGCACAGTGTCTTATCAAACTACAGATTGATTTTGGATGCTGAAAGTTGTATCCAGTGTGGGTTCTGCTCTGTTCCACCTCATTACAATTGTTTTGATTCACTTTGATCTACTTCTGTACCCGAAATTTCCACCCACCCCATCTAACTCTACATTTATGTTATTCTATCTTCTCCCATACCAGACTAGCCACAGTAAATTAAATCAGTTCTACCTTGACACACCAGTCTTTCTTACATCAACCCAATTGGTTCACTACTCTCCATAGTAACCAGTTTGTTCTCTCCATAGTAATGACAGTTTCTTAAAAGGACCCACTACTCAATATCTATCAGTCCCTTCTTTACCTGACACAATGTCTTCCTACCAAGCTCACTATCAGTAACTACAGTGCAACACGCTTTGTCGTTCAAGACTAATCTTTTCCTTTTTTTTGTTCTAGCTCACAAATTGTCATACTCAAGTATACAAATATAACCTACCTCCAGCAAAAACACAAATCCAATGATGAACTCAGCTGTCTAACCCTACTTGATATACCCAGTCTGTACAGTACCTCCCATACGAGAAACCTAAAATTCAATACTTGAAATTATTCCCCGAATTCACCAAGCTAAATCCTAACCTAAAATTCAAAGTTCAGACTATATACCCCCCTGTATTCCTACATTTTCTCCAGTTCTTCACATCTGTGGGGACATCTACCTCAACCCTGACTACCACTCCTTTTGACAAAGGGAATCACCCAAAATTCTCCCCCCAAAGCATATATACATATTTCCCAGTTAGGGGTCGCCAAAGCAGATCATCTGTCCGCTCATGATTGGCAGTGGAGTTTTACAGTGTTGAGTTGCCAGCCTGGCACCCAACCTTCCACAGAAGGCACACACACCTAGGGCCAATTTAGAGTGTCCAATCCATCTACTGCATGTTTTTGGGATATGGGAGGAAACCGGAGTATCCAGAGGAAACCCATGTGACCACAGTGAGGACATGCAAACTCAACACAGAAAGCAACCCAACAAAGAATCAAACAGGAGAACTTATATATATATATATATATATATGTAAATGTGGATTCCCTTCACAAGCTCGATATTTCAAAACTTCAAACTGCAAATGATCGAGAACATAAGATCGAAGTTATGAAACTTTGAACGTTCTGAATGGAAATTACCATACAGCACAGAACAGGAAATTTTCCATTTTCCACATTGTAGTGCAATCTCAGAGTTGGTATATTTGTTTAGCAGGGAGTGTGGGGGGTGCAGGGGGGCAAAAATGTAAAAAACAAATTTTTTCTTTTTATTTTTTTATTACAGTTTTGAAGTTTCAGAACATTGATTTTATGGTCTCGACCATTTGCAGTTCGACATTTTGAAACTTTGAGCTTGTAAAATAGATTTGTGTGTGCGTGTGTGTGTGTGTGTATATATATATATATATATATATATATATATATATATATATACATATATATATATATATATATATATATATATATATATATATATATATATATATATATATACACACACACACACACACACACACACACACACACACACACACACACACACACTGGATATAAAAAGTGTACACACCCCTGTTAAAATGACAGTTTTTTTTATATAAAAAAGTGAGACCACAATAAATCATTTCAAATCTTTTCCCACCTTAAATGTGACCTATAACCTGTACAATGCAATAGAAAAACAAGCTTATTAGGGGAAAAATATATATAAAAAAACAGTACAATAAGCTGATTGCATAAGTGTGCACAACCTTAAACTAATACTTTGTTGAAGCATCTTTTGATTTACTTACAGCATTCATATATGTGTGTGTGTGTGTATATATATATATATATATATATATATATATATATATATATATATATATATGTGTGTGTGTGTATGTGTGTGTGTGTGTGTGTGTGTGTGTGTGTGTGTGTGTGTGTGTGTGTGTGTGTGTGTGTGTGCACACACACACACACACACACACACACACACACACACACACACACACACATATATATATCTTCCCTGCCCTCTTCTTTACCTCCTGAGTATTCACTTACCCTCAAGGTTTAATGGAACTTAAAAACTAGATCAGTGCTACAAATACATAGTCAAATTCATCAATAACCAATCCCATACATCTCACTATTTTAAGACCCTAAACAACCTCCACTCTCTGGAGGTCCAACAGTGTCATATGTATTCAAAATTAGTTACTGCCCATAACTTAATACACAATCCAGACAGTTGTCCTACCCTATAAGACACACAATAATTGAATAAGCCTAATAGGCATCTTTGCTCTAAAGATTACTAGTTTCTTCTCACACAAAATGCCCGTAACTCAGCTGGTGATGCCTTATACTCTACTAATATCTTAACAACTTGGAACCTATGAAACTCGCACTTATCAACAATCTACTCACCATGAAAATCTGAACTTTATCAATTTCCGCAGCACTGGATATGCCCCTGTTCCTTCAAGACTGACACTCTAGATATCTTCATTAATAACTCACAAAACTCTATATTCATTATTCACAATACATCATGACATTTGGTATACAAAATAACACATTTCTAATGAAATTAGTAACACTCTATAGACATTATTTCCATAGCACCATGCTGTTAATTATATAAAGTTCTGAATTACACTGTCCAATCAACAGGGGTCTGTCTTGAAGTATGACTAATCTGAATGCATATCCAACTGTTTAAGGCCTATATGTCTAATAGTTAACATTTGTATACTATATAATTAGTCTGATATATAATTAACAGATTTACTAAGTTCAACTGTCTGTTGTGTAATATTTAAAATTAATTTGTAATGCACTTAAATGTTAATGGAGCTTTTCTCCCCAGACCTATGCTGAAAAGGGGTTCAACACCCAGCTGAACTTTCTTGGTAAGCAAATGCAAGTTCATAAATAAAGAAATAAAATAAATAGTGCATATCATATATAAAACCTATAGTTCAAACTCTTTACAGTCCTCCAGATCTCCATGAAAACCTTGTCACTCTTCCTCAGTGCACATTTCTTTATCTATACTTTCCGAAGTGTCTCCATATCTCCCCCTCCTACCAGGAAACATTGATCTTTACACAGTAACCCAGCTTGCCCTTTCCCACACATTGCATTGTCATCCTTCCTAACAGCTGTTTTCCTTATCCCATCATACTTCCATTCAGTTCCATCATTTAATGCTTACTTTTACTGCTCTATATAATAACCATTTCCCCAACAATACTGAACTGTTCCCTCAATTCTTCTAATCCTATTAGCTCGCTCAATATCACTCATTCCATATATCACTCCATCCTGCAATAGTCCCTTTATTCATGGGTTACTCAACCCCCCCCCCCCCTTCCACTTAAATGGGTTGCATCTGCATCCCTTAACTTTCTCTTATTCCCAATTACAATCCTTTGCCACCATTGCATGACCTGACACACATTGATTGAATATTCAGACTCACTCCATTTTTCTCCCATTTCCCATTCTAGGTGCAGGACTAAATTAAAATCTCATCGACTACTATATTGCTTTGTCCCCTTCCATTATAAGACTCTCTCAAAATCTTATACAAGCCACTGGATTATTAGTAGAATCCATATTTGACCCATAAAATGAAACCACCATTACTTGCCTTGCTCAGGTAGCATTCTTCCTGTCACTGACACTCCATGTCTGTTATTGCACATTCTCTCCCTTCCTCCTCCACTACATCTTTGACTAGAAAGCATACACTTCTCTTCTTGCATTTCTTACCCCCATCCACACCTACTCATTTATACCCCAACAAATTCTGTAACTTACCCTCCCCCACACTGTTATAAAACACTCTATAGCAATCTTTTTTCTAACCAGTAAGACAATCACCCCCCCCCATATTTCAAGTAGCAGTTCTGAATTTCCTCTCCTAGCCTAAACATTCCCATCTCCCTAGTCCAATGCACTGCTCATTTGCAGCTAGGCTTAAACAACCCTTGGGTTCATACAAGACATACCAACACCTCCCACCCAGTGGTAAAAGGCCCTTTTCATTATAAGTAATCTCTTAGAAATGGCATCCTATCCTTACAGACTCACTATGTGATTCTGTCTTATGAGTTGCCTTACTTCTCTATCCATACCTGTCTACCCCTAGCTCTAGTGCTTTCCCCTATTACCCCTCAATGTATCTCACATTACACAAACTCCAGGCATACAAAGATGCTATACCAGTTAATTTTTTACTTCCCCATTCTGGTTATCCTCCCTTTCAACTTGTCATAATTTCCCTTCCCCAAAATACACATTTATCTGACCAGATGCACCCCTTCTTGACTGCTTACATATCAGTCCATTAATTTTCAGTAACCCCTTTGACAAAAATTAAGCAATTATCCTCTGATATACAGATTCATTTCAATATTCTAAATACACACCATAATATGTACATCTGGTCCTCTTGAATATCACCTCTTATGTGTACTATTCCACTAATTTTACTTTCCTCGCTTAAGTGAGGCCATAATCTCATGAAATTCACCTTCAGAATCTCAAAGCACAATATCATCTTCTTTGGAATATTTTAGGAATGGCTAGAAAAGTAGTCACTAAAAATTGGAAAAATTCACATACTCCATCAATTGTTGAATTTATAAATATTGCAAAAACTGTTTGTTTAATGCATTACATGGTATTGAGATGAGAAGTAATAATAATAATCCCTAGTGAAATTGTTGGTTGAAAGTAGAACATTTTACTAGAAAAATATGAATTAAATGTTGATTCTTTTATTCTACTTAAAACAGCACAGTTTTCTTTACATATGTTATTTTGATTGCATATGGACTACTGTAAATAGTTACTTTGTATGGCATTTATGTTATGTTTCTTTATTGTAAACTGGTCAGTATCTTAAAACTTTAAAAATTAAAAAAAAAAAATCTCCATAGCCCATGAAATCAGTTATACAACTTTAGATGGGCAAACCTCATACAATTATATGTAGAAATCACAAAATTTACTTATGATAGCACCAGCCCCAATGTTGGCACAACAATCCGCTTTACAAAGACATACACATTCTTCGAGAAATTTAGAGTTGGCAGTTCCAGGTAGAGAAAAATGCAATGGATAATTCAAAAACAAACCACCCTGATATTTCACTACCATAAATAAACTTTACAACAAGAACAAAAAATCCTTAAATCATATCGCAGGTCTAAAATACCCCATAATAAGCATAGTATAAAAAATATCAACAGGGAACTGAAAAATGTTAAGACTAATAAATCAGCCCATGGATGGAAAATAAATACCCCATAATAAGCATAGGATAAAAAAATATCAACAGGGAACTGAAAAATGTTATTAATACTAATAAATCAGCCCATGGATGGAACATAACTTTAGGAGCTAAGGATAACTACATTAGGAAACTAAGGAACAATACTCAGCAGTACTTACAATCTATCCCAAACAGGAGCATCCACAATGACCCAGAAGACACTTCCAATATACTAGCAAACACTTTTATTTAAACTTTAATTCTCCCGAAATATTTATTAATACTCCACAAATCACATCCTATATTACAAAGAAGCATGTTTTGAAGGTAATGAATATGCTGAATGTGCAGTCAAAGACAAAAAATGGTTTCCATATGGGATCTGACAACATATTTGGATCCTTAATAAATAACACCAAATATGCCCTTGCTCATCCTTGCCTATATTTTATGGATTACATTTAACCTGTATCTAACAATTTTACTTGGTTTTTAATATTTGGAATAAACTTATCTTCTGGAGCCAGTCTGTGCCTTGTTGGTCAGTTTGTTTTGGTCCAATTTAGTGGAGTAGCCTCCCCTGAAATTGTTTAACCTAAGATTAGCCACAGGATCAGTTACAAGTCATGGCTCACTGCAGTAATGATACCCTCCACAAGAGTGGTCCCACTATGGACTCCAGTACTTATGGACTCCTCCTCTTTGTGAGCCTGATGTGCAAAGCTATGGAGTTTATCATAGCTGAGCTTATTAGTTATGATATTAAAAATCCCATTCTGCTAGTGCTTCAATGGTTCATCTTCATAAATAAGATATCTTGCTAACTGGATCTAGTTTGCTTTTTCAAGGATGTCTCACATGCAGTTGCTCATAAATTGAATTTTGACACAGTCAACATGTGTGTCACCATACCTCATGGAAGCATTGTAAGCTAAATGCTTTAAATAAAGATACTTATGTTGTAAGATGATGGCGAACTTGCTAAAAGACATACCCACATAGTTTGTGTGTCAGGTACCTCATCTGGAAATATGAGGATAACCAGAGCAGTCCTCCAGTGCTTTCTTCTGGGATTCCTCCTTTTTTGGCATTTACATCTATTATCTCTAAAATTAGTACCAGGACCATTAAGTAAGTTTTCAGGTGACTGCAAACTGGGTGTAATTGTCAATGCCAACTCTGACATCTGTACCCTTCAGAAAGACCTTATACTAGTTATACATAGTGTACTGAAAATGGTCTTAAATTAAACATGAAAAAGAGGATCATTTTGGCAAACATCACCCACCCTCAATATAGCACAGGAACTACTAAACAATTTTATTTATTTTTTAAAAATAAATACATAAAAAGTGGATTATTTTCATTTGGCAAATATTACCTACCCTTATTATAGCACAGGAACTACTAAACTAAAATGTAGTCATGGACCTAGATGCATTTGCTGTCAGTTCCCTCTCCTCCAATCAGCATTTGGAAACTTTAGTCAGAAAATCCTTCAACATACATAGTACAACAAAATGCCAAAGATATATCACCCAAACCTAAAGATGTTATTGTTCTGCTATAGTCAACACTGATTAGATAAATTATGGAGAACAATGCCTCCTTCAAGATGTACCTTACTTGTCATATCAAACAACTTGAGAAGCCCTGGCTATAACTGATTTGGGAAAGTAACAAATTAACTGGTCTGGCATCTTTGCATGCTTAGAGTTTGTGTAGCATGAAATAGATTTCAGTGTTAAAAAACCTAAGCTACCAAGAGAAGCTAGAAACTCTGTCCAACTTTAATCAATATATTTTTTACTTTTTAAAGACAGTCTGTACCTTGCATAAACCTTGTTGTCCTTGATCTTCTTATGTCTCCATAAGTCTAATAACTTAAAAACACAAGAAGCAGGGAACTAAATCTTTACAACAGATAAACAGAACATGGCAGAGAGATAGATTCATTATATATCACCTCTCCCATCTCTGGAATAAGCTACCCCTACATGCTAAGCATTGTGATACATTACCATACTTCAAGCAGAACCTGGACCATGTCATTGATACCATCAAATTTACCCCATGATTGACTGCCCTAGCCCTCCTTGAGAAAAGGGCTACAGCCTGAGGGTGGGTGTCAACAAGACATTGATGGTCACAAGATTAAATTGCCTTGAATCCAATCATACACACAAGAAAAAGAGCTCACTTATATGATGCCTTAGCAGTTCTAACCAACAAACACTCTTCATCACCAAATCTGACTATTCTTAACAGCAGTCTTTGAACTCCTCTCTCTCTCTATCTCTCTCTCTCTCTATATATATATATATATATATATATATATATATAGATATGTTTCAACTCAAATATTAAGCACAATGATTACACCAAAGGAATTTCTACAGTTTTATATAAGTATGAATTTACTAACAACTGTAAAATTACTGTCCCACCATTTGGTCACCATTATTTTGCCGGGTCTATATCAGAACATTGAAGTATTAAAATTTTGAATGTTTGGATATCGACCACTATTCAGCGAACGATAAGAATAGCGAGGCTGCAGAACAGTGAATTCTTTCCTTGGGAAAGAATTCGGTTGGCCATTTCTGTGGCTTCGCTGTTCTTAGTGCTGTGGTGGAAAGTTATGGGTTGGGTTCAGGTAAGTGTGCGATTGTTTGTACATTAGGGTTAGGGGCAGGTTAAGTGAGTTAGGGCGTGAGTTAGGCGAGTGTGCGATAGTGACAGACTTTAGGGTTAGGGGCGGTTTAAGTGAGTTAGGGTTAGGGCACAGGTTAGGTGAGTGTGCGATAGTGACAGACCTTAGGGTTAGGGTTTGGGTTAAGGTAAGTGGGTACATAGTAGTGTATGTTTAGTTTAGTGTAGCGTTGATGTAGGAATTTAAGTGTATGTGTGTGGTTGCTGTTTGTTTGATGTGCTTGTGTTGTGTGTATGTGATTCGGAGAAGCAAATTTTTTCCATGGGAAAAAATTCTCTGTTCTGAATGATCGATATTTTCATGTTTAGATGTTTTGGGGACAATGAAATAGCATTTGCTATTTTCATCTTTCGATAACGTGATATAAATGCATTTTGCCAGTGTCTCATCTTTGCATGCATCATTAGCTGTACCTTCAACTCCTCAGCATGGATAGAAAACCACATATTCCTCTTTACTGTCCATCTCTGCTTTCTCCTGTCATCTCCTGATGGCAGCTACTCCATCCTATCCACTGCTTCTTTCCTGCCCTGTACTCACTTCATTCTACTTGTGTCATTTGACCATAAACCACACTCATCAGGGAAGCACTCAGAAGATGATTGTCATCAATTCATCTATCGCTGTAATCCAATCTAGACTTACATGCTATTTACTATAATCCTGGCTTCATTCTCTGTCATTCTTCATCCATGCAATGCTTCATTTTAATCATCAGGACAATGTGTTTTCTACCCCTTTTTATTTTTCTCCTTAATCCCCATTTGCTTTGCTGTTTGGGGCTATGCTCTCTCTCATACGTAAAGTATGACAGACTCTGGCCACATCGTCTAACTCTTCAATGAAGCTGTACATCTGTCCTTTTTCTTCATCCTTCTTTAACACAACACTTAAGACTTCCACTCTGTCATAATCAGACTGTCTATCCTGCAGGTTAAGGTCCACTTTCCCCTGTGACAAGCCACCTGTCATCCAGACCCTTCCATGGCCATTGGCAGCAGGACTCACAGAGGTCATTTGAAAGACACTTAACCATCTGCCTCATGATTACATGCCATGCTAGACACCAGTGAGCTCAGCAACATTATTTCCCTGTCCCTATACCCATAATCACTTTTTTGCTCAAGAATTCCAGACAAAGTCAAAAATAATGGTGAAAGAAAGTCCTAAAATCAGGAAATTTTTTAAAACATCACCCTTCTCTCCCATGCACCTTTAGACTTGCTGCACATTCTATTTGTTCTAGTGCTTGCCTTGCAAAGGTACTATTGTTTTAAACACCATCTCCAGCTAGTTCAAGAGTCACTTGCATCCCACCTTGCTCCCTTCTTTACATATATCATGGATACTTACCCTGTCCTGCCTACTTCAACTACATAACAGCTATTTACTTCAAACCTAGTTAGAAAATAGCACCCTATTCTGTCTAGAAACTTTTAAAGCATCAGGACAGATCATTTTAACCACAGCTCCTGCATGCCTCATAAGCCGAATAATCTGTTCTAGTTCCTTCTCTTTTTTGAAGACCACCAAAGAGTGATCCTGCAGCCATTTTAAAAACCTAATCATTTGTGTAGTAACTGTGGAGTTTGAGTAAGAGGAGTTACATTTCTTCCTTATCACTGCCTTCCTTTCAATCCTCCAATCAGCTTGGGGATGAAGAACTAGATCGTCCTTCTTTAGTTATCGGACTCATGTCTGACAGAACTATAATGAGCCTTGCCCTTCCGTCCCTTCCATTAGCACTACAGATTTTTAAATGTTCCCACTCTGCATGGTTTCTGTATTGTCCTGTTTCTGTATAAGACTGGCCACCACAGTCTGTAGTACTTTTATCTCTAACTCCTGACACCTAAGTTCCTGTTATATTTTCTGGGCCTGGATAATATGCTGTGTGACCATCCCATTTAAGTGCTCATTCTGCAAATACAGCCATAGCTTCCTGCTGTAGTCTTACTGTCTTATATGTGATCATGTCCGGCTCCCACAAAATATCCTTAAGTTTTGCATTGATAGTACCATTTAATTGCAGGGTAATCTTCTCATTGAGTGCACTGCATTTAAATAAAGAATACCTACTGAAAAATCACTTCTGTACTAGTCAGAAAACCTCCATTTCAACACATTTCAACCACCCAGGTTAGACCTAACAGATCAAGCTCTCAACTAAAGTATGGCTCAGAAGTGCAACCACATGAAATATATTTTATCATAATCTCATGCTTTGCTTTCATGTTAAAAAAATGGTGCAAGTAAGGTAATGTTGACAAATTCATTCAAAAATTAGAATGTAGATTACAAGAATTATTACTGGCATATGTTTTTATGGGGCTGAGTCACAGTAGCATAATCACTTACCTGAGAGTAAAATAAATATGTACATACTGATTCTGCAACATAATTGGCCTGCTTAAATATATCTTTACATCTGTCATGTGATAGATAGTACAAGTGCAAGACTTTTATTTTTAAATATGCGTACTTTTGTGTTTATTTACGTCATGATTACCAGGATTCTTATCTGCACTGTAGACTATTTGCAGTGCAGGCCAGGAAAAAAAAATCAGGTAAATACAAATGGTGACAATTTGGAAACAAAATATCACATAAGTATCATAGGAGTAAGGTAGTTTTACTTTATCCAGCTTTTAAAAGGTTTGCACTGATTAAAGGTTGCACCCAAGGTATCTGCTGGTGTTTTACTAAATACCTTTCATTTGTACTGAAGTTCCCACATTTCAGGTTTGGTATTCCATCTTAAAAAAATTATATTGATAAGCTGTATGCAGTGTAATAATGTTTTTTTTTCCAAATAAAGGCATGCTGCATACTTCCAAGCATGGTTTTCAAGCTAATGAAATACAGAGAATGAAAATGGATTGAGAAAAAAGAAACAGTGAGTTGTGGGACATGAATATTTCATGAATTCATTTTGAAATGTATATCTATGGTCTCCGATACAATTGAAAACTAGCAAAGCCAGCATAATCATAAAGCTGGTGAAAAGAAAATGCTAACTTCAGCTCCAACCAAATATCAGCTTGTAGGGTAACCTTTTTAATAACTACAGTAAATAAAAGTATATACTTTTTTCATTTTATAAGGGACAAAGCATCCAAAATCTGTAAACATTTTAATTTAATAATGACAACCAAATGATTATTTAAAAAAAGAAAGATAGAAAGAAATGGGAATGCCTAGAGGTTTACTGTATTCCAGATAAAAATGTTAACATATATACGGAGCCTTAAATTCAGTGCCAGTCAAAGAAGCTAATTATACAATAATGTCTCATTTCTATTCAAAAACAAACACTCTGATTGGACAGTGTAAATTGAGCTTATACAAACAGAAAAAAGTTCATCCTCTGAAGTACAATTGAGCAGCCAGACTTTCTGTTGGTATATGCTGTTGGACAGGGAAAAATACTAGAAAAATCAGGTATGTTCTGCAAACTAAAGAAACAGAGACTTATCTGATTTTCCTTGTGTTTCTACACTGTTCCTCATAAAATCCTGATAATGGATGTTCTCTTTACTCCATTGCTTCTCCTGTACTGCACAAGCATGGGAACACAAGTCTCATATGTATGCACAGTACATCAGCCTACGGAAGACAACCCTGAAGAAGCCTGAAGGGCTTTATTTAATTAATTGGGCTTTGCCCTCATGATCAAACCACACCCATTGTGGGCAAATCCTATATACCCTCACACAGCCATGCACTATTGTTTAAATATAGCATGTACTTGAGTTAAACCAGCATACTTGTGTACATTTAATGACCAGTAGAATTACTTTTTTAAGGGGAGAAATTGTTTATGATATGATGATTGAAACTATTGAAGAAATGATGCTTAGAGGTAAAACAATGGCTCTAGAAAATGTAGTAGACAAGTACAAAGTTAGTAGAATTGCCAACGCAGTTGTGTGAAGGACTTAAGCACTAAATATCTGTGTGCAATGAAAAAGTAGCAAATTTTGGTATCAAAGACAAAATGAGAACTATAAAATGTTTATTGAAAACATGAATTCACATGCATTGCGTATGACACAGTTCATAATACTCAGCAGCATTATGGAAAACAGAGTCGTTTGCTAAAGTGCGCAAAGCACTGAAAGCCAATAAATGTAAATGGCAAACAACTTAACTTTGCATGACAGAGTCACTGTAAAGTGAAAAACAAAACAAAATGTGTCTGTGCAATCAATGAATAATTCAAAATTTAATACTGAAAAATATCTGTATATTGAAACACAGTTTGAGAGAGAAACCATTTAAACTGGCCACTAGGATGCAGGCAAATTCAATTCCTTATGTTATTTTTGGAATTCTGCAGAAATGATGAACTGCAAAAAACATAATGCAAATCCCCCAAGTGCCTGTGACCTTTAATGTGCACACTGCAGTGATTCACTGCTGAATGTTAAGTGGCTGAGATGAAAAGCACTGCCTGAAAATAGAGATAACAGTTCTTTCCCTGAAATGTGTGGATTGGTCTCTGAAGTTGGGGGATGCAGCCTTCTATAGTGAAGTAGTTTAGGTGTCCTGAGGTTTTGCTCATGAATGAGGGTAGATGGGATCTAAATGTGGCTATCAGATGGGTGCAGTAGCAGCAGTATTGTATGTGTTGTCTTAATCTGCGGTGGTAGAGTGAGAGTCTTAGTTGTAGAGCTAATCTGTAAATTTACTGTTCACTTTATGTTTCTATTCTTAACTGTGGTCATGGGATGTTGTTATTAACCAAAAAGATAAGATCACAGATACAAGCAGCAGAAAGGAGGTTCCACTGCAGAGATGCTGGTCTCACTCTCTATTAAGGAGTAAGGAGCTTGGCAATTCAAGAGGAGTTGTGTGTCAGCTACTGCTTCTGTCTGTGTGCAAAATCAGCTCAGGTGGTCTGATCAGTAGTGTAGCAAGGGTGCAGTGAAGGGGCCATGTGCCCAGGGTGCAGTCTGCTATAGGGTGCAATGTGAGCATCATTACTGCATTCTTTCTGCACTGACATTTCAGAAATACCAGTACAGAAAGCAACTTTTCTTCTGCTGTTCCTGGTAGGGAGAAGGCATGCCTGGGGAGGGGAGTGCAATTCAAATTGCCATGAATAGTCTATCAGAGTGCATTTCCTTTTATTTTTGTTCTTCTAGTGAAGAGCTTGTAGGGAGGGAGAGAGTGTGATTCAGATTGCCAGGAATAGTCTATCAGTTTTCATTTTTTTTTTGTCTCTTCACTATGACCAAGGGCTGGTACAGAGTACTGGGTGATCCACCTAAACTTCTGGGTCTGGACACCTTCTGAAGATGCCATTTATTTATACTGTTGAATGTTTTGCTCAAGAATTCTGGACAAAGTAAAAAATAATGGTGGAACGATGTCCCAGAATCAAAGATAATTTATTAAACATTACCCCAATTTCTTTAAAAAGTTAATAGAACATCGGGTTTAGTATCAACATGCATTTTCTGAACAATAAGAAGTATGAAACTCAATCCCCGGGATTCACGAAGCCTCCGTGTAATAGTTATAACTCTTACACGGAGGCTGCAGTTAAACGGAGTGATGTCAGCATGCTTTGCATATTCATGAGAGCATGCTGAATCACACCTAAGTCTAACACGGTCCGTGTAAGACAGTAGGGGCGTGTCCGTAGGCCGAGCCCTGCAAGCGGACACGCCCCCAGAAGTGTAAAAGTGCCCAAAGTAAACACCCACAACAGAGTCCACGGAAATGTGAATAAACACAACACAACACATGGCCCCACAGACTATAAACATAAAAGATATATAAATGAACATGTTATATATTTTTTTTAAATTGTAAAGATGTTTAACCGTGAGTGCGCTCGTTTGCTGGCGTGCCCGTAAGCGCAGCTACAGTTAGCAGTCAGTGGGAAAGCATATAAGAACTAAATATGCAAAATAAGCCAGGAAGCAATAGCGTAGCGGTAGAGATGTTGGCTGAAGAGCAGGCATTCATGGTTCGAGCCCCCACAACACCAATTTTTTTTTTCAAAATAAGCAGGAAACAAGTCCCTGACAAATATGTACACATAAAACCCCAATATATGTAAAATGTAATGAAATTGCCCATTTATATTGAAGAAATGTGAGGTAACAAAAGAATAAAAAATGCCAGATGTGCCCATAGATGAGCTACAGTTTAACAGGGTGAGTGCATCTGCCCGTAGATGAGCAGTGGTTTAACTGGTGCAAAATGAGTGCCCGTAGCTGAGCAGTGGTTTAACATGCTAAATCTATGTGCCCCTAACTGAGCTGAGCGTAATATGCGTGCCGATAGCCAAATGAGGCATAAACCAGTGTACCCCGTTTGCGCGGAGCTGCACACCGCGCAAACGAGCTAACCGACGGGCAACGTTGAGCAAGCCGTATCAAAACTGCCTTTACACAGACACACCCCCCAGCATGTCTAGACAGTCATGAAAAATAAAAAGCAGTGGCCAGGTTCGAACCCAGGATACTATACACCATAGTCAAGGTACAGAACCACTAAGCCACAACAGCAGTACCTGTAAATGCAATAATAGCTAATATATAGGAATGAATACAAACTACAGCATGACAATGCAGGTTTACTGAAGTTGATACAATTCCAAAATGGCCAATCACAGATATGTGCGGGAAAAACGGACTATATAAGCCCCATAGGCGGGAATACACAGCATAAACGATTGTAGAACAGATCTGCAGTCAGAATGTCAGGAGTAGGAGAGGGTAGTCGCTTTCGAGCACAGAGGTGGGGTGTTGAGGAGTCCAGGTACATGGCCTGGCTCCTAGTCCACAATCATGAGGCCCAACTCATGCAGGGCCAGGTCCTCTGGGGAGCATACAGGGCTGAGGCGTGGGACCGGTTGGCTCATGATCTCACCAGTGCCACAGGGATTCCAAGGACTGGTGAGCAGGTCTGTCACCACCATGCGGACCTGAAGAGACGCAAGCAGGACCAACTGAACCTTTGTATCCAGGAGGCCCGGCAAACACCCAACACCCCACTACTGAGTAAGTAACATTTAATTATGTATTTTAGAAATTAAACTAGCTGATATTATGGAGATGTGTATTCCAATATTACTTCATTTATATTACAGCTGCAGGTGTCCGTTCTGCGAACCACAGAGCCTATGGCGATAGGCTGGTGTGGTTGCGCCACCAGGCAGGTCAGTAATCCACTACCAGTAACTGTAAAGAAATATAAAAGTATGACAGTCAGCAAAAGAGTGCAGTGTAGTCAGTAAGGAATAAAATCTGCAAGTAACAGTGTGAAAGTGTATGCAAGTATTGCTTGATTACAAGAGTTTCCAGCCTGTAAGTTTAACCTAAACATGAAACTGCCCGACATATATTCTGAAATAAAAATGCCCTGCCTGTAAGAAAATAGTACACAACCTGCAGCAGGCTGAAAAGTATAGCTGCAGTAGATGATGAAATCACATGTGTGAAATATATCCCTGTGGAAATACTGAAACATGACAGAAGTGAGACTGCTGGAAAGGATTGTAATAACTACTGTTAAAACATGTCAATAAAGCCTAGAAGTACCATCCTGAATAGTAAAATGAAAGCAAGTGAGAGAGTGTGAGAAAGTGCCATGAATCCAGCAATACAGTAGTAATAACCCCTGAATAAAGTATACTGCAGTCAAGACAGAATGAAATGCATGTGAGAATCAAAACCTAACAGCAAAATCTGTTCAAAGTGTTGCTGCATCTGGACTGTGTATCCCAAAATCAGGATATGTTGCTCTCAGTCTGCAATATGCAGATAGGATGTTTGTCTGATATACCAAACATCCACACTTGTCTACAGCTATATAAAGCCAATGTAGCCCTGATATAGCTGAACAAAGCTAGATATGAATGTGTATGAAGAACCATAAAATGTATATTGATGTTGCAGTAACAGTCCTATCACCAAGTTGAAATAGTTATCATATAGGAAACTGTAGTTAGAACAGTAGTGTGTATATAACTGTAGCTATTAGAAATGTACAGCATATGTATTGTTATTCGAAAGTGTTAATATTACTTTCTTCACCCCACCCAATAACCACATATAACCCATTCTACGTGAAAACGGTATGTGCAATCACAATTAACACCTCTGGACGTTTGTCCTGTTGGGTCATATATATTTGCATGTCTGTTGATGCATCTGCCCTGTTCATACATCCACACCTGATGGCCTGTTGCCATCAATTAACCCTGCATGTTGTTGGACTGTGTATTTCTGTTCAAATTATGCATGTGTTATGCACGCTGTTCAATGGTGTGAATATCTGGGTGTTTGGTTAATGGGAATACTAATGCATGCTGTTACAACTAATTGTGAATGGTATTATATTTCACTAACCCAAACTGTCATGACATAATGCAAAACATAGTACGACAGGGAAGGCGGGTACCAGCGGACCCACCTCTCCCACCTCAGCTGGCGAGTGCACCTGGCACTAGTGCCGAGTCCGGACCCTCCTCCGGTGGCCCTGTGCCACCTGCGGGTGGAAGCGCTGCAGGGGATGGGGCTCGCCCCCCCTCTGCAAGTGTGGCCGGAGGAGATCCACCACTCATCCTCCGTAGCGTCCGGACTGTGGTGCGTAGGGATATTCGGGACTCTGTTCTCGAGCCCCTACGCCAGCTCGAGGCACGGGTGGCGCAACTAACAGGCATGCCTGTTGCCCCGCCTACACAGCCCCCAGCACAGCCCCGTCCTGGGCAGTGAAGGAACAATGGCAACTGCCTATGGGTGGGGATATCAGTTCCACTGTTGCCATCTGTGGGCTCATGGGCTCTGGATATCCAAACCTCCGTCCCCGTCAATTGTGTAACCCCCTCTACACGTGTCATACACCGCCCCTGTATGCATCTTGTTTGTCTTGTCTGTTTACCTACCCAACCTACCTCCCCAGCTGTACCGACTACCTTCACCTGACATACCACTCTCACCTGAAAAAAAAAAAAAAAGGGCACTCTGTACCCACAAAAAAATTACGCCCCATACATAGCTGCCCATTCCGCACACATGTCTACTGGACACGGAACCTATCAATTCCAATTGGCTGTACAACACATATTATTGTTGTCCTGACACCTCTCTCAGGGGTGGAAGGTTTCAAATGTCACACCAAATTCCATACATATGCACAGCTGTTGCTGATGAAGAAATGGGCAGCTATGGGCCTTACCTACATCCCTCCTGCACATCCCAAGCTTGTTTCCCTACTGTCCTACCCTCTTTGTGACCCCTTTTTCATCACTTTCCTGTCTCCCCATTTTTCTTTTCTTTGAAAGAAAATAGCGCGGGTGTGCGCAAGAGTAAGTACGTTTAAGCAGTTGTAAGCGGGTGTGCGTGGAGCTAACCGCCAGTGCGCATGCGTGAGCTCTGTGCAAACCAGCGCTAGCCCGGTTACAACTGCTTAAAAGTGCCTTAGTCACTTTGATTGACAGGTCCTGTACTCAGTTCAAAAGAAAAATAAAATCCCACTGTGAGTCCCGAACCCAAGTCCTTGGCAATTGTAGTCTGCATGACTTACCACTAAGCCATGACTCTTATACAAGAGCATTGTGCTAAAGTAAATATATCATGTAATAGTAGGAATGAATGTAAAGGGAATATAGATGTGTAGTACACAAAGCATGACATTTAGAATTACTATCAAAACTAGTGGATTTCCATAATAGTAGTGTGTGAACAGAAACAGCCATGCTAGTTGGAAGCTAGTAGGTAATAATGTCACTATAGCACCTTGCAAGACACACACATATTCACAGCAGGATAAGCACTGCCCATACCCCACAACCTCTTACAGGAACACATCTGGACCAAGTAATAAAATATGTGGAGCAAAGGCCCAAAACCAGGGACACATTACAAATAATGTTACAACAAACGCAGACAGTTCAGAAAGTAACAGGGTCTGCACTTTGTGGGATGTTTGGAAGGGTATGCAGTCTGGAACTTGAATGTTTGTCACCATATTCTGACTTGAGCCCAGAGTGACTTGCCAGAAAAAGGTGTGCATGAGATATTGACCAAAATATGAGGCAGAAATGTGGACAACCTGCAAATATCTGTACACATGACGGGTCCGACACCACCATATTTGAATAGTTAAGAGCCTAGACATAGCAACAGTGAATGACTTACAGGGATGCCCCACAGACCCCATGTGAAATGTACAAAGAGTAGGCAGAAAGGTGTAACACATGCAATGGTAACTATGGAGTCCTGAAAGTATTCACCACTTACATGGCAGAAAAAGTGTAGTAATACATATGCTCATGCTAACCCACAGTCACAACTGCAGCATACCAGACATTTTAATGGGTGTACCCACTGATATGTACCATTCCATGAGGCACATAACAGATGAACCTGAAAGTCTCTGGGGCCTGCTCAGCAGCATACTCAAATACCCTAATAGATGTCAAGGCCCACACCATGGCCAGACCACACTGCATGCTGTAACACCCTAGCAGATAAAGCAAGCATTCCAAGGTGTAAATGTACATGGAAAATAGGAAAGCTACAGCAGCACACTACAGTCAAGACACCTAGCAGGCATACAAGTAGTGACTGTAAAGGGCAACTATTGAAGCCTTAGCAACAAAGTGCAAGCAAAAGTGAAAGGAAAGCACACACACACACACACACACACACACACACACACACACACACACACACACACACACACACACACACACACACACACACATTAACAGTAGTAGTAGTTGTAGGTGTCAGTGTACATGCACAGTTAGTACAGGAAACTGGAGAAATGAATGGAGGAATGTTAATCCACAACACACCTGGAAATATGAGAGAGATACCAACCTTTACACTCACAGAACATTGTCCACAGCATAACAGCATGGTCCCTGCCCTTAAAATCTGAAAGGGCTACGCCTATCTCACATACCTTTTTATAGCACTGTTCTGAAATCACAGTGAGAACTGCATTCAGTACACAACTGGCTGCATGCAATTAGCAAATGCTGGCTAACAATTGGTGCAGAGGCCATCACATGGGCATATGCAGATACCTACAAAAGTATGCTGTACTCCATGTCCACACATGCAATACTTTCATTGCACCCTGAGAAGGACGTGAGAGACAGACAGAGAGAGAGAGAGAGACAGAGACAGAGACAGAGACAGAGAAAACTGCAATTAAGCAGACAGAAACAAATTGTTCAGCAACAGCTACCTGGAAGCTGACAACTGGGAAGTGGAGCAGCAGGACAGAGAACCAGACAGCAACACAAGCAGCTGTGACAAACACAGGTAATGTAAAGTAATACTATAAAGGTCTACATACTGTGAACCCTCCATATGTGTCATTGGTCTGTATCCATATGTATATGAAGATGTGTAAAGGGCAGGGGACATACAGCAACTATCAGTGAAGGCTGTACATACATTTGTATGTGAGAGCATCTATGTGCACATATCAATGTTGTTTGATTGTAGGTTGTAGTGCCATGTACAAAGTAGGTTTCACAGTTATGTATGTTTAGCAGTATGTTAGTGTGTGTATACAGTATGGTAGACAAATATGTTGATATACCTGTCTAACATATGGATACGTATGTATGTCAACATATGTATGTGTATATATATATATATATATATATATATATATATATATATATATATATATATATATATAATATGCATATATGTATACATACATAGAGAGAGAGATGTAGGAATACATAGACAGATGTAGACAGAATATTGTACAAACATATCTATGTAATGCACACATACAGATATAGATATATGTAGATACATATACATAGACAGACTGATCTGACTACCTACAGGTATGACTGTATATGACGACCTGCAACACAGCCTGTCCCACCCCTCTGTCACTCACACCCCCTCTGTGCCCCCCCTCCACATCTATAGCAATATATGTATATCAATATATATATGTGTATATGTATACGGACATATATATATATATATATATATATATATATATATATATATATATATATATATATATACATATAGATATATCTATATATATATATATATATATATATATATATATATATATATATATATATTTATAGAGAGAGAGAGAGAGATGTATATAACTTCTGAGTGAGGCACACATGTACAGATGTATTGCAACAGGTGCCTGGTGACAAAGGCATGGAGTGAACACCAGTGTCAAAACCGGAGTACCATACCACATTACAGATCACCTACACCAGTAACCACCAGAAATGTGATTGGCTGCCCACCACTGCATGTGTCAGGGGTGAACAGGGTCATAAATGTGTACAATAGTGGCCCCAATGATATTCACAGTGGCACAGTATCCCTGGAATACCTGGACATGGTATGTGTCAGCAGACATGGTGAGTCAGCTATGGACATGTAGGTCGGTGTACCCCTCCATACCACATAATGGATGCCATGGTATGGACCTCACATGACAGCTACAGATATGGAGAAGGACACAGTGACATGTACAACACTGTGACAATGCACTCAAACACATTACCAATGCACAGTGACTGACAACACCACAGAGTACACATATGCTACCCACATAGAGATTACCACTCCCGGAATTACATATGTAAGTCACACCCATGACAGATGTCCAACAACCATAGTAACACCTCACACCATCCACAACCTAAATGTCTGCTGTGTGTCGTCCGTGCCACTGCAATAGAGTGCACATGTGGAGGTAAGAGTTCCTACCCACAGATAAGACATACCCTGCAATAAACCACACAGTGTTAAGAAGCAAGACTCCCCATGAGTACATGTCACACATACCCCTGCTGAATGTTAGTCAGATAGGTAATATGCCATATGAGTCACCCTGTGTAACTGTGTGACAGCAGCAGGTACCATCACACCACATGTGTCACAATGGTCAGGGTAGCAGAACAGTACGCTGCTGTAGTCCCAGGGCAATAGCACATTGTATAGTATTGTATCGTAATGTAATGTATTGTGTTGTATTGTATTGGTATGTTGAGGTGCCTCCTTCGTGGAGTGGAACCACTGCTGCTGTGCCAGTGTACAGGTACATATCCTGTAGTCAGGCTAGTGTTACATAGCACTTCTATATGTGTGTTTAGCTCCTGTCAGAGTTTATGTAGCATGCAACTGGGGATACCATCAGGTCCCATCCATGTTGTGTATTCTGCTGTCCTGCGGGGTGTCTCTCACCTGGACATCTGTGATGACAGGGAGGTTACAGTCAGCTGGGATAACTATGCCTTATTTCGGGGGAGAGGGCAGGGTGACACCTGCACTGAACCTGTCTGCCACAATGTTGTCGATATCTGTGGTGTCAGTGAAATATTTGTTGTTGTGTACTACCTATGGGCATAGAGGATGGCTCCTGACCAGGTTGCTAACATAAATGAAGAAGGCCTTCTGGTTATCTGTAGTGTCACTCTTGATTTCCCTCTCAAAGTTGCCCATGTATTTTGTATGATGGAAAATAGATCCTTACTAGTGCTGCTCAGACATGCCCTCCCTTTATGGAATTATGCTCTGTCTTGCAGTAGCTTCCATCTTCTTCATAGGTTCATAGGTTCATAGGTTCATACTAGGCTATCTGCCCAAGGGCATTTATAAGCCTAGCCCATAGTTATGTGGCTTTCGCCACCCCTTTAGTTTGAATAAAAACTATGCCTATCATTTTGCTATGCCTCTGTCAAGCAGTGACACTGAAGTAATTCCTGGGGTATATCTGCAATCTCCCATCCATTGGTCAAGATTCCTCTTGAACAAGGCCAGAGAGGTGCTCTGCCTCACATGTACCGGGATTTTGTTCCACAGCATAGGGAGTCTCTGGGTGATGAATCTGTCCCTCCAGCACGTTCTATTTATAACCGTGTCAAGGTTTAAGTCTCCCGCCCTTGTGGTTCTGAGGGATCTAGATTTTTTGAGGTGAAGCATATTCATCAAATCTGGGTTTGACATGGCCTTATATGTCAGGCACAGGTCACCTCTGAGCAAGCGGTATGAGACTGAATAGAGCTGGAGTTCTTTCAGTCGGGCAGCATAAGACATATTTTTGAGACCCTTTATCCTTTTGGTGAGGAACTTTTGGGGCCTTTCAAGCTGCAGCAGGTGTCTGGTCAGATACATTCCGAAAGGGGCATTGTACTCAATCATAGGTCTAATGAGTGATGAGTACAGGGGGACGATGACCTCCCTTGATCTAGATGTGAATCCCTTCATGATCAGGTGGGTGATATAGAAGGTTTTCCTAACTATTTTAGCAACATGAGTGTCAAACGAAAGGCTACTGTCAACCTGGGTCCCCAGATCCCTGATGACTTTTTCTGTGCTCAGTTGATTGCCATCTTTATGGTATCTAGGGGTACCCTTGCTTTTCCCGTTGGGTATGACTATGCATTTTTTGGCGTTTAACTTCAGGCCATGGCTCTGGCACCAGTTATCCATTTCTGTGAGGCCCTTCTGGAGGATATCTGTGTCAGATGTGTTTTCGACTATGGTGCCCAGTTTGCAGTCATCTGCAAACTTTGTCAGCCATAACCCTCCTGTGTTTGCTTGTACTTCAGAAAAGTAGATGCCGAACAAGAGTGGACCCAGGACTGAGCCCTGTGGGACACCACTTGTGACAGGCTTTGAGTCTGACATGTCTCCAGCAACTCTGACCCTGTGGGTTCTGTCACTTAGCCAGTTTGCAACCCATCTTGTGATGTATGGGTTTACATTCAAGCTGATGAGTTTT
The DNA here is from genome assembly GCF_019279795.1 of Protopterus annectens. NCBI lineage: Eukaryota > Metazoa > Chordata > Ceratodontiformes > Protopteridae > Protopterus > Protopterus annectens. The sequence goes on from NC_056728.1 coordinate 1,951,220,824, forward strand.
TCGATGATACCTGAGTGGGGTATTGTGTCAAGGCCTTTGCCAGGTCGAGGTAGGCTGTATGGACTGCCTTTCCTCATCAATGGCCTTGGTGACTGTCTCGAAAAAGTCAACCAAGTTTAAGAGGCAGGATCTGCCTTTGACAAAGCCAAACTGGGTTGGATCCAAAGTCTGCAAGTTCCCTATGTCTTTATTTATGAGTTCCATTATGATCCTCTCCATGGCTTTGCAGATAAGGCTTGTCAAGCTAATGGGACGGTAATTTCCAGGGTCTGTGGAGGCACCGCCTTATGAAGTGGGACCACAGTCGCCGTGTGCCACTCCTTGGCACGTATCCTGAGGTGTGGCTAAGATTAAACAGCTGTCCTAACTGTGGGTTTAATTCCTCGTTGTGTTCATGAAGCACACAGCGGGGACACCATCCGGTCTCATGGATGCTGTGTTTTTGCCTTAGTGAGGGCAGTTCTCACCTGGGCGTTGGAGATTTTGGGGCTACAATCCTCTGGAATAGATATCTCTCCTTTTGGGGAGGGGAGAAGTTTGCACTGAACCTGTCAGCCAGTATGTTGGCAATGTGTGTAGGTTCAGTAATTTTCACATCATTTTGAACTAATTCTGAGCATATCTGGGAGTTTCCTCCTAGGTTTCTAACATAGCTAAAGAAGGCCTTATGATTCTCTTTAGAGTCCTTGGCGATTTTTCTCTCAAAATTTGCCTTGGATGATTTTATGAGAGCTCTTAGTTTTTTACTTATAATGATCAAAGGTGTCTTACCTTTCAAGGATTTTGCTCTATCTTGTAGTAGCTTCCTCCTTTTGTTGTAGTGCTTGTTTATGGCTGGGGTCCACCAGACTGGACGCTTGCCTTTGGTACAGAGAGTCTTAGTTTTGTTTGGGATTGCCTGATCCATGCAGTCCTGTAGGTGCTGGTAGAAGGCATTTGTAAGTGATTCAGCGGTTTGAGTAATGTTTACCACTGGCTCAGTGGCCTTAAAGGAGACCACACTAATTTTTAGAAGTGTGAAATCGGCTTTTGAGAAGTTTTTCACTGTGGTCTTTTTTGTTTCAGGTGGGGGGATGAGGACCTCCAGCGAGATTAGTTTATGATCTGATCTCACCAGTGAGGGGTATACTTCCGGTGTTGAACATTTTGATCCCATGTTCGTGATGATGAGATCAAGTATGTTTTCTCCTCTTGTGGGGATGGTGACTAGTTGTTCCATGGCATTTGAGTTTATGAACTCCAGGAATCTTTGGGTTAGAGTGTTCAGGCTTGAGTAGTGTTCCCAGTCTATATTAGGGTAGTTGAAGTCACCTAGTATGATGGTGTTTGGAGATACATTTATCCCCTCCAATGTTTTCAGGAAGGCCATGTGAGGTTCCTGAGTTTGAGAGGGTGGCCTGTAACATGCTACAACATACAATGTAATGCAATCTGACTATGGCTGGGGTCCACCAGACAGGATGCTGTCCCTTTGTGGAGAGTGTCTTGGTCATATATGGGATTGCATGATCCATGCATTCTCGGAGATGTCTGTAAAAAGCAATTGTGTAGGGGTCAGCATTGTGGGTTGTATCTGCCACTGGCCCAGTGGGCTGAAAGGATACCATATCACTGTTACAAAGTGTAAAGTTTGTATCTGTAATGTTATGCACTATAGTCGTTTGTGCTGGTGGTGGAGGTGGGATATGTATATCCAGGGCAATCAGTGTGTGGTCAGCTCACAGTAGTTGACGAAGTAGGCCATACAGTACCTAGATACAAACCCCCAGAGTGAGGAGGTGCTCTTGACCTGAATCAGTGTTCTGACTGCTGGGGTTTGGTAGTATGTCGTATGGAGTCTGCCAGGTACTGTTGCACAGTTGCTGGCTGAGCACTGATACCTGGCCATCTACATGTGTATCCACCAATAGACAGACAGATGCTACATATGTGAGATATGTTGTATCATAACAGTCGAGTAGCATGTGTGCCAAATTCTGCTAACATATATTGCTGATACCAGGTTATTTTCTTTCTCAGGTACATGGCCCACCCGCGGAATCCCACCTACTCCACAGCTGAGGATGAGGAGATACACCAGAGCCTGGTGCGGGATTATGCAATACTCTTTTCCCGCACCAGCCAGAATCAGCAGGAGAGGGCTGCACTGTGGCAAGACCTTGTCCATCGGGTAAATGACACAGGCATGCATAATAGGACATATGAGCAGGTACGACATCACTGCAGTGATTTAATCAGACATGTCCGTCAGCGTGTGTCGGATATCCACAGGCAACAGGTCGCCACAGGTGGTGGGGTGGCTACACATCCCCCACTCACCAGACTGGAGGGACTACTCATGAGTGTAGTGGCTCCAGTCCGCCAGCAACAACAACAGCAGCAGACATGCATTATGATGGAGGCTGGAGCCACACAGCAGCAAGACACTGAACGTGCAGGTAATATGCCATATGTATAGTTGACTGTTGTGTACACTGGTAGTTAATGCATGTGTGAGGTGTGTCCTTGGTTTGTAGCTGTCACCATAGTATTTAATGTGCAAGTGTGATATCCTCAATATTAGCTGCTGACCTGTGAAAGGCGACTGTTGTACTACTGACCTGTATCATACTCAGTAACAATGGCACAGTTGTGCCCACTGACATTAGTTTTTCACGTCCTCAGGACCCACTGGTATAACAGCAATGCAGCCTATCCATGCTGGTGAGTGTGTATTAATTCCTGTAATAGTGTTGATAGTAATAGTACTATTTGGCTCACTTAGTAGTGCTCTTTGTATGCATGTAGGTGTGTCTGTGTGTTGCTATCATGCATACTGAGTACTGTACAATTGTATGAAACTATGTGCATGTGTGCATGTGTGCATGTGTGCACCTGTGCATGTGTGCATGTGTGCACCTGTGCATGTGTGCACCTGTGCATGTGTGCATGTGTGCACCTGTGCATGTGTGCATGTGTGCACGTGTGCATGTGTGCATGTGTGCACCTGTGCATGTGTGCATGTGTGCATGTGTGCACCTGTGCACGTGTGCATGTGTGCATGTGTGCATGTGTGCACTTGTGCATGTGTGCACATGTGCAGGTGTGCATGTGTGCATGTGTGCATGTGTGCACCTGTGCATGTGTGCATGTGTGCACGTGTGCATGTGTGCATGTGTGCACCTGTGCATGTGTGCATGTGTGCGTGTGTGCATGTGTGCACCTGTGCATGTGCGCACCTGTGCATGTGTGCACCTGTGCATGTGCGCACCTGTGCATGTGTGCACCTGTGCATGTGTGCATGTGTGCATGTGTGCACCTGTGCATGTGTGCATGTGTGCATGTGTGCACCTGTGCATGTGTGCACCTGTGCATGTGTGCATCTGTGCATGTGTGCATCGCTGGTAATGTGTAGACATTGTAAACTGTGTTTCCTGTTTCCCTCCCACAGGTTCTGTTGCTGCTCTGGTGTCATGTAGCAGGGAACCTGAGTCAAGTGCCGTGGGTACTGATAATGATGACATCTGTGTAATGGCACAGGAAGTTATGCCAGGGTCCGCCATTGGTCAGCCGATTGACAGTACACAGCTGTCGACCCCATCAATGTGCACAGTTATCCTGCCAATACACCCTTTGTCACCAATGTCCCTAGGTGATGGACAGCATACAGTGGGCATTGACCAGGATAATGTGGTATCTGTGGCACATGCCCCCCACACAGCAGCCATGGGCATGGCCCAGAGATGGTACCACAAAGACAGATGTCCAGGGGTTCTCGTGGGAGAATTCATGGGCGTACTGCCCCTGTCAGACGTGCCCACAGAGGTCTTACAACCTCAGCTATGTTTCGGACTGTCATGCAGGCACAGTCACATATGGAATGGTACACCAGACAGGGTCTGAGGGAGCTGACAGCATGTCGCACAGCCATGACTGACAGTATGCGTGACATTGCGGCTGCCATCCGTGATTTCACCGATGTCATAGACAGACGTTGTGGGGACATATTAGACCGGTTCCACAACTACATGTCCATGAGCCAGGGCGATGGTGGGCGGTTGAGGCATCGACGTGGCCGTATGCCAGCAACAGTAGCAGCTGGCAGTCGTCACGGACGACAACAGGGCCGCGGCCCGTAGTGCCAGCAGCAGCCCCAGCAATGCTGGGTCTGTGCTGTCATCAGACCGCCCCAGGAGACCACGTGCACGTGGCTCTGGCCAGGCCCGACAGGGATCTGTGTCCAGTCAATGAACACCTGCTTCTGATGACAGCACCCAGTCTGGGTTGGTACTGGATACGGTCCGTAGCACCCCTGCAAGGCACAGGTACCATGTCCGTGGCCAGAGACACTGATCTGTATGACCTGGCAGGTACAGTCTGTGGCTGTCCACAAACACCAGTATATGTCAGCCATGAGATGGAACTGTGTGCATCCATACACACATGCAAATTGACAACACCTAGGGCTACCGCATACACGCACACACTGCATCAACATTGCCCCACCTTCTACTGCTGTCCCTCACCAACACACATACACATACATGTCAATTGGTGGTATCAGTGGCTGACTCAGACATACCAAGTTCACACCTTGTGCATATGATGAAACTGTGCCACCTCCTGCAATCTGTAACAACTGTGTAGGTACAGGTTAACATGTTGCTGATGCACAGGGTGACCACATAGATGTGTAGTAATAGTATCATGTTGTTAACAGTACTGTGTGCTGAATTGATTGTGGGTATATCACAGCATGCCTGATGCAGTAAGTGTGTGATTGTCATGTCCTGTTGTCTACACCCATGGTAAGTACCATAGTGTATCATCTGCACATGTTGGCATACTGGTGGTAATGATGTCAACAGAAGGCTACATACATAGGTAGCACAGGGGATAGGGTAATGAATGTAGTAATACACAATGATGGACATGTAAATTGCAAGTGGCATGCTGCCCACACTAGACTCTGCAATGCAGATGTTTGAGGATGTTGATATGTGTGCAGTACTACACAACTGGTACAGGACACACAGGAGCACCCTAGCACTGCATGCTCACATCTCATACCATGCTAGACAGCCCCAACACACATAACTAACTGTCACAGGAGGGAGAGTCCCCATATATGTCAGGGATACTGTGGCGGCAGGCCAGGGAGCATACATCCTACTAAGTATGGAACCACTGAGTGAAGGCTCAGTGTTTGTTATTTGACATGTGTATTACTGCAGGTATGAGCACATGGGTTTCTATCCAGTTATTGTACATCCTGACAGTACATGGTCTGTACACTTGTGTGAACTGAGACTGGACCCTAGCCATCTGACCCGTGTATTTCCATGTACATGTGCATAGCGCCTGCATATTTGCAGTGTTACCTACTGGAACTGGTACAGCTTGTTTGTTGTACAATGGACTGCATGCAGCCCTGTTTACTGTAGCTTTGTTTGCATGCATGTTTGCTTGCAATTACCCTGGAATACTGATCACACCTGCAATGCATAGTTATAGAGCTTCTGTGGACTCCTAGTGCCATCTGCATAGCCTACTATATGTATGTCCATGTCCCACTTGACAGGATGTCACTGTTTGTCCTGTTCACATGTACATTGCCTGTGACACAGTGCATATGACTTACCTGGCATGTGTCCACGTAAGCAGTCATATATGCTACTGCTAACTAATCACAGGCACTACACCTTCACACATTCATCTTCTGTTGAACTACCTGCTCTGCTAGGGACGGCCTGCACCTGTCACCCCTGGGCTTTCAGATATTGGCAAAGGCTCTTGCTACCCCCATAGTGCCTATGTTAGGCAGGGCTCAAATGACAAACCCACCTTCATAGGTATCACAAGGGATAAGAAACTAAGAGCAATGCTACCCAATGCCAGAAGTCTAAACCTCCAGATGCATGCACCCAAAACACTCCTTGGCATGGAAAACATCGATATCTGTGCAGTAACAGATGCCTGGTTCAGGGCTACTGAGAGCACACCAGCACTACCAGGTTTAACCCGGTTGATTTCATTGAAACAGTCACCAAGGCCATTGACGAGGGGAAGGTGGTTCACACAGCCTACCTGGACCTTGCAAAAGCCTTCACAACAATACCCCACTTGGGCATTCTAGAGAAGCTCACCAGCTTAAATATAAGCCCCTATGTCACTAGATGGATTGCACAGTGGCTCAAGGACAGAACCCACATGGTTAGCATTGCTGGAGCCATGCCAGACCCCACACCAGTTACGAGTTGTGTCCCACAAGGCTCAGTCCTGGGACCTCTCTTGTTTGGCATATATTTATTGGAGGTACAGGCCAACACGGATGGACTGTGGCTGTCCAAATATGCAGATGACTGCAAACTGGCCTCCATAATCGACTCTCCAGCTGACACAAGCATCTTCCAAAGGGGCATCATAGCAACAGACAACTTGTGCCAGAGCCATGGCCTTCAGCTGAACAGTGTTTAGAAAGTGGAATGTGCATCCTGTAGTCTGTTCACCTAGTTGCCAAAAGGGACATTGTCCTCACACACAATAACCCCCCTCAGCCAAAAACACACACTTGCCAATTGCAGGATTCAAACCCCTATCTGACTATGTTATGACACTTGAGATGGATGCATTAGCAGAGCACGCTAGTTGCATTACTGGAAGTTTTTCCCTTCTCCTGCTATACTTATAGAGTGCTGACATCATCAGTGTTTAGAAAGGGGAATGAGCATCCTGTAGTCTGTTCACCTAGTTGCCAAAAGGGACATTGTCCTCACACACACTAACCCCCCTCAGCCAAAAACACACACTTGCCAATTGCAGAATTCAAACCCCTATCTGACTATGTTATGACACTTGAAATGGACACATTAGCAGAGCACGCTATTCACATTACTGAGAGTATTTCCTTCTCCTGCTATATTTATAGAGTGCTGACATCATCAGTGTTTAAAAAGGGGAATGAGCATCCTGTAGTCTATTCACCTAGTTGCCAAAAGGGACATTGTCCTCACACACACTAACCCCCCTCAGCCAAAAGCACACACTTGCCAATTGCAGGATTCAAACCCCTATCTGACTATATTATGACATTTGAGACGGACGCATTAGCAGAGCACACTATTCGCATTACTGGGAGTTTCTCCTTCTCCTGCTATACTTATAGAGTGCTGACATCATCAGTGTTTAGAAAGGGGAATGAGCATCCTGTAGTCTGTTCACCTAGTTGCCAAAAGGGACATTGTCCTCACACACACTAACCCCCCTCAGCCAAAAACACACACTTGCCGGATTCAAACCCCTAGCTGACTATGCTATGACACTTGAAACAGACACATTAGCAGAGCACGCTATTCACATTACTGGGAGTTTTTGCTTCTCCTGCTATACTTATAGAGTGCTGACATCATCAGTGTTTAGAAATGGGAATGAGCATCCTGTAGTCTGTTCACCTAGTTGCCAAAAGGGACATTGTCCTCACACACACTAACCCCCCTCAGCCAAAAACACACACTTGCCAATTGCAGGATTCAAACCCCTATCTGACTATATTATGACATTTGAAACAGACACATTAGCAGTGCACGCTATTCACATTACTGGGAGTTTTCGCTTCTCCTGCTATACTTATAGAGTGCTGACATCATCAGTGTTTAGAAAGGGGAATGAGCATCCTGTAGTCTATTCACCTAGTTGCCAAAAGGGACATTGTCCTCACACACACTAACCCCCCTCAGCCAAAAACACACACTTGCCAATTGCAGGATTCAAACCCCTATCTGACTATGTTATGACATTTGAGACGGACGCATTAGCAGATCACACTATTCACATTACTGGGAGTTTCCTCTTCTCCTGCTATACTTATAGAGTGCTGACATCATCAGTGTTTAGAAAGGGGAATGAGCATCCTGTAGTCTGTTCACCTAGTTGCCAAAAGGGACATTGTCCTCACACACACTAACCCCCCTCAGCCAAAAACACACACTTGCCAATTGCAGGATTCAAACCCCTATCTGACTATGTTATGACATTTGAGACAGACGCATTAGCAGATCACACTATTCACATTACTGGGAGTTTCCTCTTCTCCTGCTATACTTATAGAGTGCTGACATCATCAGTGTTTAGAAAGGGGAATGAGCATCCTGTAGTCTGTTCACCTAGTTGCCAAAAGGGACATTGTCCTCACACACACTAACCCCCCTCAGCCAAAAACACACACTTGCCAATTGCAGGATTCAAACCCCTATCTGACTATGTTATGACACTTGAGACAGACACATTAGCAGAGCACGCTATTCACATTACTGGGAGTTTTTGCTTCTCCTGCTATACTTATAGAGTGCTGACATCATCAGTGTTTAGAAAGGGGAATGAGCATCCTGTAGTCTGTTCACCTAGTTGCCAAAAGGGACATTGTCCTCACACACACTAACCCCCCTCAGCCAAAAACACACACTTGCCAATTGCAGGATTCAAACCCCTATCTGACTATGTTATGACACTTGAGACAGACACATTAGCAGAGAACGCTATTCACATTACTGGGAGCTTTATTTTCTCCTGCTATACTTATAGAGTGCTGACATCATCAGTGTTTAGAAAAGGGAATGTGCATCCTGTAGTCTGTTCACCTAGTTGCCAAAAGGGACACTTCCCTCACACACACTAACCCCCCTCAGACAAACACATACACTTGCCATTCGCAGGATTCAATCCCCTACCTAACTATGTTATAGCACTTAAGACGGACACATTAGCAGAGCATGCTATTCACATTACTAGGGGGTTTCTTTTCTCCTGCTGTACTTATAGGGTGCTGACATCATCAGTGTTTAGAAAGGGAATGTGCATCCTGTAGTGTGTTCACCTAGTTGCCAAAAGGGACATTTTCTTCACACACACTAACCCCACCTCAGACAAACACACACACTTGCTATTTGCAGGATTCAAACCCCTACCTAACTATGTTATGATACTTGAGATGGATGCATTAACAGAGCGCACTATTCGCATTACTGGGAGGTTTCGTTTCTCCTACTGTACTTATAGGGTGCTGACATCATCGGTGTTTAGAAAGGGAATGTGCATCCTGTAGTGTGTTTTCCTAGTTGCCAAAAGGGACATTTCGCTCCCACAGATTTACACACACACCAACCCCACTCACACAAACACACACAGAGCATTTGCAGGATTTGAAACCCCTACCTAACTATGTTATGACATTTGAGATGGACACATTAGCAGAGCACGCTATTCGCATTACTGAAAAGTTTCTTTTCTCCTGCTGTACTTATAAGGTGCTGACATCATCTGTGTTTAGAAAGGGGAATGTGCATCCTGTGGGGGGTGGCAGACACCAAGCACACTCTGGCTAAGCTGTAATTCCCTAGGGCAAACAGCCTAGTGTTGACCTCTACACCCATATGTTTAATTGTCAAATGCACATTATTTGTTGCTGTTAGACTGTTTGCACATCTTTATTGCCATAGCATTCCCTGTTTGTATGAACAACTTGTGCATCTGTGGAAGATGTTTGCATATGGGAGGGATCCACTATATCACGTATGTCTCTGTAGTTATTTAACTGTGTGCACTGGGCTGACTGCTGTACTGTGGTTGGTTCCTGGAATAACACATAAAAATACCAGATATGTGTGTCCAACTGCTAAACCGAGATTTGGCCTAAGTGTGTGAGCATGCCCAGTTCAGCCTTCCCATGGCATGTTGTCTGACATATGTCTCATTTATCAAAGTGTGTGAGCATGCCCAGTGTGAGCATTCCATATGTTGGACTCTGCAGCCCACCACATTTGTGGATGAGTGTGAACTTCAACAAATATCACCCATTTATGGTTGTGTGTCATGTTGTGTAGTTACTGTACAACTGCTTTGTGTGTGAACACAACAGGATTATACTGTGCCTGCAGTGTTTGCATGGGATACTTTGCATACAGTTGTCAACATCCTTTCACACTGACCTAACACTGTAGTACTGTATAGTGTACTGGTAGTACTTTGACTGTGGTGGACAGAGTATCCTGGGCTTTAGTGCTATCACTGCTTTACATTTCGATAGTGGGCACAACAGCCTGGTTAGGGGCCAGTTGTGTACATCTGACCATGTTGCATTCTGTTCAGATATGAACTACTTAAACCAGGCTTGTCCAACATTGGTAGTGTATTCCACAACATAGGTGTACATTTGCAAACAGTAGCGATGTGCCCTAGTCCATGTCTAATGCTAGTTGGAGAGTGTGTTTGTCCTTCAACACACATTGTAAGTGGAGTTTGCCATGACATATGTCATGGTTAGTATACTGTGCCTCTGTCTACCTGTGACATGACAGTGATACCCAGGATAAATCTACCATCTCCCATCCACTCATCAAGATTCCTATTGAGGAAGATTGATAAGTGACTCTATGGGTAGCCTGTACTGAGGCTTCACTCATGGGTGGGGATGGCTTCTGTGTTATGGATCACGCAGTACAGCTTGTCCTATGTAAGTCAGTGCTGGGGTTCAGGTCTCTCATGTGCATAGCTCACTGCCATTCAGATTGTACAAGGTGCAGCATGTTTACTGATGCCAGCAACACAGGCAACACATGGCATCTGTGCAAGCTCTTTGATACTCCTGATGAGGTACTGTTGGGGACTTTACGGTTGATGGAGGTGTCTGCTGAGGTACATCCCACAGGGGCTATTGTAGTCAATTGTACCGCTGATGAAGGATGACTGCAGAGCCACAATGACCTCCCTTATCTAGATCTGACAACCTTCATGATTAGGTGTGTATATGGTATGTTTCTGTAAACACTACAGCACATGTTTGTCCAATGCAGGATATCTATCACCTTGTGTCCCCAGGTCTCTCATTACATGTTAACTACATAATGGGTTAACACCTATGTGGTAATTGGTGGGCACTTACTGTATATCCACGGGGTTGACTATACACGTTTCTGCAATTAGCTTGCTGACATGGCTATGGCACCAGTTGTCTGTTTCTATGTGGCCCTTTTGTGGGATGCTTGTGTCAGCTGGTGGATCATATGTGGTGAGCAGTTTGCAGTCCTCTGCAAACATGTTCGGACACAGTCCTTCCATGTTTGCCTGTACCTATGGGACATATATACCAGACGAGGGAGATCCCAGGACAAAGCCTTGTGGGATGCCAGTTATATCTGGTTTGTAGTCTGACATGGCTGCAGCATGTCTGACCATGTCTGTTCTGTCCTTGGTCTGGTTTGCAACCCCTCTACTGACATGTTGGTTTATATTTAAGCTGGTGAGCTTATCTATAATGAACACGTAGTGTATTGTATAGAAGCCTTTGCAAGGTCCAGCTACACTGTGTGGACCACATTGCCCTCATCAATGACCTTAATGACTGTTTCAATTGAGTCAAACATGTTTAGGGGCAGGATCTGCACTTGAGAAAGCCACACTGGGTTGGGTCCGGTGTCAGTAGGTCCCCAATATCTTTATGTCTGTGGTACATGCTGATCCTTTCCATAGCTGTGCAAACCGAGCTTCTCAGGATTCTGGGGTAGTAGTTTTCAGTATCCATTCAGGCAACACCTTTGTTGAGAAGGACCACTGTTGTTGTACACTGCTCTTTGGGTACATATTCTGTGGTAAGGCTGACATTGAGCAGTAGTGTGGTTTGGCATTCCATTCATCTTGGAGTCCATGTTGCACTAAGCCCAGGACACCATCTCATACCATTGCTGCTCTGTGTTTTGCTTTGTAGATGTTGGCTGTTACGTCAGCATCTGCAATATCAGGGGGCCAGCAGTCTGCTGGGATAGATATTCTGCATTCGGGGGGGGGGGTGATTGCACTGCACCTGTCAGGATGTATGTTGGCAATATGTGTGTGTGTTTGTGATATTTGTGTGATTCAGGGCATATCTGTGAATTCCCAACATGGTTCCTACCATCAGTTGTGAAAGCCTTGTGATTATCCTTAGTGTCCTGTACAATTTGTATCTTTATAGGTTCATAGGGTCATACTAGGCTATCCACCCTAGGGCATTTGTTAGCCTAGCCAGACTGTGTGTGGCTTTTGCCACCCCTTGCTATGTGAATATTATGGCCATTTATGATTTGCTTTGCTGTGCCTCTGTCTGGACATGACACAGTGAAGACCCCCAGTGTGACTCTACAATCATCCATCCACTTGGCAAGATTCCTGTTGAAGAGTGTCAGTGAGGGGCTCTGCCTAACATGGAGTGGGATTCTGGTCCAGGGTGTGGGGAGCCTCTGGATTATGTATCTGTCCCACCAGCACATCCTATTTCATTATTGGTTGAGGTTGACATCTCTCACTCTCACAGCTCCGATGGATTTGAGTTTTCTGGGGTGGAGCATGTCCATTACTCCTGTGTTGGGCATAGCCTCCTACAACAGGCATGCAATGCCTCTGTGTAGGCAGTATGTGACTGCATTCAGCTGGGGTGTCTACAGCCAGGCAGCATATGACATATATTTGAGACCCTTTATCCTCTTGGTGATGTACCTTTGAGGTCCTTCTAACTGCTGCAGGTGTCAGGTAAGGTACATCCCATATGAGGCATTGTACTAGATTATGGGTGTGATTAGAGAACAGTATAGGGGCACAATGACCTCTGTTGACGTAGATGTGAATCCTTTCCTGATACAGTGTCAAATGTAGACAGTCTTCCTATCCACATTGGCAATGTGGGTGTCACATAACAGGTTACTGTCCACTTGTGTCCCTAGGTCCCTGGTTACTCCTTCCATACATAATGATTTACCACCTATGTGGTAATTTGTGGTACCTTGTTTGGTATTTGGTGGGACATTCATACTGTCCAGTGTCTTCAGGACGGCTGGGTGGGGTTACTGTGTTTGAGAGTGCAGTCTGTAGCATGCTACAGACTGTACAGCAGTCTTGCCTACAGTTAGTTGCACATGGGTGGACTCCAATGCCTTGTGCATTGTCAGTTACCTGTACGTATGGGTGTCTGTGCTGACTATGGATACTCACCCTCCTTTTATGTTTTGTTCCAGGTTTTGGGGCCATGAAACATGATACGTGGTATAACCTGGTAGTGCTGGTGTGCTGTCAGGAGGCTTGCAGCAGGTTTCTGTCACTGCACAGACATCGATGTTCTCCATACTGGGGATGGCCTTGGGAGCATGCATATTGGGGTGTACACATCTGGCATTGGTCAGCATTTACCTTATGTTTCTTCCCACTTATGTTTTCTAGAGTGGTGGGTCAGTCTTTTCAGCCTTGCCTACAAAAGGCTCTATGGAGGTGGTAAAGGCCTTATCCAATATTCATACACCCAGGGGTAACAGGTGCAGGCAATCCCAAGAACAGCTGCGTGGCTTGTCAAGCATGACATCCCAAGCAGACAGACATTGGATCCCCTTGGAATGACACCAGTAAGTGTGCCACTTGCTATGACTGATCATTCCGTGTTTGTACTGTGGCATTATTCTTGGTAAGGGTAGGATGCTGCAAACAGTGAGTGTCATACCGGCCTGGACTACATAATCAGATAGCTCATCTATGTCTCTTTTCATGTAGTCTAGGGCGGTACATCTCAGGTCATTCACACCAGCATGGACTATGACTGCATCATATTTCTACTTGCTTTGGAGTGACCTGCATACTTCTGTTATGTGGCATATTGTGGCAGCCTACAGGCAGCTTACAGTACCCTTTCCTTTGTTCAGTCTGGTGTGCGGGACAGCAGTGTGTCTGACTATGGGGTCACCTATTACAACTGTATCAGGCATGTTGTTTCTCCTTCTGGCCTGTGACTGTTTGCCACACCAGCTTTGTGTACTATGTGTTGCATGTGCTATGTTTGGAGGTTGTTTGATTGGGTGTCTGCTTTAGAGGCCTCTGTTGGTGTGCTGTGTTTGTAGTTTGTGCCTCCGGGAATGTTTTTCTGTGTTTATGTGTTTGGTTTGCAGTTGTGATAGGTCTATGTGGGACTGTGTTTGTGGTGTGTGTGGTTACCTTCTCCTCCTGACTTGTTTTGGGAGTACTGAGTTGAGGGAGCTCAGCCTCCAGTTTGGATAGATGGTTGCATCTCTCACATATATTTGTATTTCTTGGGTGGAGTTGGGGGTTGGCTGTGTACTTGGGGCAGGTGTAACATTGCCTCAGGATTCACAGATTCCACTTGTTGTGGCTGGCCTTAGTGGATTGTATGTGTGGACAGATTTTATTGCCATACTACTGATCAGTGATTACTTCATTGTTTATGTTTGCTCTATCATGTAGTAGCTTCCTCATTCTCTTGCATGGTTTGGTTATGGCTGGTGTCCACCATGCCAGATTTGTGTATGGCATTGTGTCTTGTTTTAATTTAGGACTGCATAATCCAAGCATTCCTGGCAGTGTTCATGGAATGGCTGTATTACAGGTTCTGAGGTGTGGCCCATATTTTGCACCTGCACGGGACCTTTAATGGATTCCATATCAGTTTGGAGGAGTGCAACTATTGCTTAACACATGTTTTCCACTGTGGTTTTCTGGCCAGGGACTGTGGTCAGGATTTGTATATCCAGTCTGATTACTCTATGGTCTGGTTTTACCAGTGAGCAATACACTTCTGATCTTGCCATCCAGTACGCATGTTGCTGATTATCACATCCAGTATGCTTACCCCTCTTGTGGGAGTGGTACGTTGTTCCTGGGCCTTTTGGTTTATGGATTCTATGAACTTTTGTCCTACACTGTTGGAGCTAGTATAATGCTCCCAGTCTATGTCTGGGTATTTGCAGTCACCCAATATAATGTGGTTTGGAGGACTTGATATATTCATGTATTCCAGCATAGGCTGGGTGCAGTTCCTGGTGTTGGGACAGTAGTCTGTAGCAGGCTATAAACTGGGGGGCAGTTTTAGCCACTGTTACTTGAGCATGGCTAGTCCATGCTGCTTTTTGTTGTGGTACCAACATGGGGGTGTGGTTATCCTTGACAATTCTTGCTAGTCACCCTCCTTTTGTAGCTTGTTCCAAGTTTTGAGGCTGTACAGCACAGTATGAGGTGTAACCTGGTAGTGTTAGGGTGCTGTAGTTGGCCTTGGCTCAGTTTTCTGTTACAGCGCAGATATCAACATTCTCCATACTGGGTGAGTTTAGACTGCATGCATCTTGCTGTTTCAACTTATCCCTTATCTTATTCTTATCCCTTCTGATACCTATGGAGATAGGTTTGTGTTTTGAGCCTTACCTATTCAGGGCACACTGTGGGTGACAACAGCCTTTGCCAGTATTCATACGGCCTGCACTGATAGGTGCACGCCAGTCCTAGCAGGTGGTGCATCATGTCATGCTCAGCATGTCATCCCAGACTGGCACACATTGGATCCCCTTTGACTAACTGCAATACTTCAGTCAATTGTTGCACTTGATCATCTCATTGTCATGTTGTGGCATGATGCTTGGTGAGGGTAGGATGTTAGTCAGGGTCCTCAGGTGTGGATATAGTACATGGTGTTACATTACTTAACACATAGCATTCATGCCTCAGGTGGTGCTGCAGGGCTGTCTCTGTTGGATGCGCATATTACACTTCCCTGTACATGTTTGAGAGCAGGTTGTGTCATGTTAGGCATCCCTGTTACTATATGAGTGAGTCAGAGAGGGGTATCATTCCCAGGGTTCCTACTGAGCCAGTGTATGTGCTATGCATTGCCTCTTTGCCAAGACCAGGGCATACTGGGCACGCCTCCTTCTGCCTACTGGGGCAGGCTCAGGTTGTTCCTCCTCCGAGTCACGCTTTGCCTGTGATGGCCTTGGCAATGGTGGGGGGCTGTTTGGCCCGGCCCTATGCTGGTGGTGCTGCAGCTGTTTTCGCAAGATCATATTATGTAGCATAGCACATACCATGACAATTTGGGTACATGTAGTTGGTGTGTACTGCAAGGCTCCACCAGATGTGTCCAGACACCGGAACCATGACTTGAGCAGCCCAAACACACGCTCTATTACATTACGTGTTTGTGCGTGTGCCTCATTATGGCGTTCCTGTTCAGGTGTGTGTGCGTTTCTGATGGGTGTCATCAGCCACGGCTCCAGTGCATAACCTGCATCCCCCACTAGGTGTCCGTGCGGGATGTCCCCATTGGCAAATGTCTGGTACAGCTGCGTCAAATGCCAGATGTGGGAATCGTGGTAGCTCCCAGGACAGCCAGCACACACATTCATTATTATGCCCTGGGCATCACACACGACCTGGCAGTTGATGGAGGGGAAGCCCTTGCGGTTGATGTATGCCCTACCCCACTCACCGGCTGGTGCTTTGATGCGTATGTGCGTGCAGTCTGTTGCACCCAGTACCTCAGGGTATTCCGCTATTTGCTGGAAGAGACGCATATTGCTGGCCAATACCTCACGGGCATTGGGGAAATATACATGATCACTGACATGTGCTGACATGGCATCCAGGAACTGGTGCAGTACCCTGGAGGCTGATGCCTGTGATATCCCCATCATATCACCAGTTGGTCTTTGGAAGGTACCTGTTGCTAGTATTCTTAGGCCAACACATACCTTGGTTTCCACTGGGATGGGTTCCCCTCTGTTGGTTCTGTGTGTGAGGCGTGGCCTGCACAGCTCCACTATTTGCTGCAGGAGGTCTCTGTCCACTCTATAGTGCTCTACTATCTCCAGCTCATGTAACCCGTGGTAGGTGACCCTGGGCCTGTACACTCTTCTCCGTCTCCTCACTGTTGGTTGTCTGGCACCATCTGCATTGTCACCACCCTCAGCAAGTCGCCTATGTCTCATTATGACAGCTATGGCAGCCCCTAACATTTCTGCTCTGAGTTCAGCTTTTTCAGTTTTCACTTCTGATAACTTAACTCCTGTCTTGCAGTGTCTCTTGAGAGAAACATTCTGCACTGCTATTTGCAGAGTTTTAAGTGCTGGGCTGGGCTTCCTTTTTCCTTTCTGTTTCCTCAGGGAGGAGCCGTGTGCAAACCAGCAGAAACACGCTCACAGTGGCTTACACGCGCGCACACATACTTACACAGTTCAGAATCTGCTTATTCGGTTTAAAACACGCGCACACCCGCGCAAACGGCGTTAAACATCTCCCAACATGCTCCCACATGCTCAGTCTGCCTTACACGTGCGCACACTATCTTACACGCGCGCACACTGCCTTACTCGCGCTGCGCACGCGCACACATCCAGCAAGAAACTTTGGTGTAGGCAACAGTGTACACCTTCCATTTCTTGACTTTCTCATGCTTACTTAGTGGCACACCTCTTTCCATGATATCTGTCTGACATCTGTCATGTAACTCTAACCTCCAATGAACTGCATTTCTTTCTACCATTCCCCCTGTGATGTCACCTATCTCCTACTCTGTTCCTCCCCCTTATGTAACTCTTACACTACTCAGAATGTGCTCATTTGCTATGTGACAGTGGAATTCAGTATCCTTACACTCATTTGCATCAGTTTGCCTACTAATGCTTAGTTACATCTCTTAGACTCAGCTTCCCCCCTTAGCAACCACTACACGGTGGCCATGCTGGTTTTGGTCTGCTGGTCCCTGCATTGACATTCCATGTATTGCATAAAACCTACATTTGTAGGTTTACAACCTTCGTTTTTATGTTTTATACAGCGCAGCCCGTTTGCGCGGGGCTGCGCTGGGTTTAAACATTGGCAATCGCCGAAAAAAAAAAATTATATTTTTAATATATTTGCATCAGGTTACTTTGCCAATGGCCACATATTTGGCCATTGGCATGCTGCCTGACACATATGCACCCTTTATTTGGAGCTGACATGGCTCCATTGCAGTTTTTGCAGAAACGTACTCAGTTGTCAACTGAGTACATTTCTGCAGCTAAAACGGCTCTTACACGGGCTGTCCTGGGCTTCCTGGATCGCTAATCACACTCATTTGCATGCTATTCGGCTGCAAGTGAGGTGATTAGCTTATCCACGCCCACTCAGTGTAAGAGCCGTTTCAGCTTGGCTCTTACACGGACTTTGGGCTGTTCCTGGATCGCGAAGGCTGCATGGAGTCTTACACTACTCTTAGACTCCGTGCAAGCCTTCGTGAATCTGGCCCAATGTCTGGCATCAATAACTAATTTGAATACAGAGCAATTTACCTTTAAGTCAAACATTTTATAAGGGGCAGGAAATGATATCAGGCAGAGTCAGGGACTTTCTGCAAAATCAGGGACTTTTGAGAGGCCTGCTTATCAGTGAATCCCAGTGGGGATGGACCAGGCATAGTTCACTTGTAGTAAGCCCCAGGGAAAACCCAGGACATGTTGGAGGTATTATATATATCAGGTTGCCTGAGAGTCACAAAGGATGGGCTAGAGACCTCTTCTGGGGTAAGTGTACCCCACTCTGGTCACATTGCTACCAGAGTGATTGTCACCAAGATGATGATGATGATTATGATGACGGTCTCTAGTAAAACATTTTCTTGATGCTGAATAATATGTCTCTGATGGTAGCAGTAATAGCTGATGTATATTGGGCAGTATACATAGTGTTATGTTGTTGTATTTATTTCCCCAGTTTTCTGAAGTATATGATTTAGCTGCTTCTGTGATGTAAGTGACTAGGATTAGAGAAACATACCTGGTACCTTGTGACCTGGTTGTGATAGGTAGGAAGGAGAAGCTCCTATATTGGAGGGTGGGAGGTAAGGATAGACAAGGTGGGATTTTACTCTATGTGTGCATCATCTAGTGCAGACCAGATGATGTCTAGCCTCAGGTGCACATGAGTCATCTGACCTGCATGAAGGCAGAGAGTTGTAAAGATGGCTTTCAAGGTACAGTGCCAACAGTAGGAACACTGTAGGATTACCTTGAATGGCTGACATTCACAAACTGCATAAGAAGGAGCAGAAATCAAAAATCCTTCCCAAATGTGGGTAATGATGATCTGAACCAGTCATTCCACCTGAAAGGGAGGGCACCCTCCATTTGGTGATGAGTGCTAGGGTGAAAATGGGTCATAAGGACATGAGGAAGATGTTTAAATCAGTGAGAAATAACAATGTTTACTCTTTCATTTTAGTTATGGTAATAAATTAATTTTGCTTTTTCTGGATGCACTTTTTATGCTTCAGAATAATATTTTATAGGGCAGTAGTACTGGCAGGAGATGCTAAGCATGGCACAAAGGTGATCTAATGCCTAATGAATAACAAACAATACAACAGGGACACAGCCCATATCTGATGTCATTCTTCAATGGTAAACAAGTCTTATTTTGTGCATGACATAGTATTGCACACGCATGCAGGAAATAACATATAGTTCAGCCATGTGAGTATAAACATGCTAATGTCTATGTGAACTGACACCTGCAGAAGAAGACTGCTAGGTAATTTTATACATTTTGTCAGTAGACACAGAATGCATTTTGTAATAAAATGTGGCTATATAATTCTTGTCACAGGGCATTCTGAGTACAACTATCCTTTGCAGTTCCTCCTAAGTGTATAAATGGTTAAAATGCACTTTCTTGTCTACAAAGATACCATTAATAACAGTTTCTGTCACAACAATTGAAGAAGTGAAAGACGTGTTTTGTATCCCCAGTCACTAAAAAGACTTTAAAGTAAGGTTTTCAAACAGGATATAGAATATGGTATACAAGTATGCACTATATAAACTGCTATTGTAGACTGAAATAATCACAGTAGGATGTTGTAGAGGTCTCATACAACACAGTAAATGTTAAACAAGGGGAGCTTTCATCATTTCTAGCCAAACCTTGTGAGATTGATCACATGCACTAACTACATAGATGTGTTTATAACTATTGTTTAATAGTTTGTTACACACCCTGCTTTTAATGATGCATAATAACTTGACAATGACCACACACTCCATTATCTATACATTATTGCTCTGGATAATGTCTGGCATCTGTCATTTACCAGCCCTCTTCCAAATGCATCTGACTGTCAAATCAATTATGTATTACACATTTTCATGACTGATACATAGCTATTTTTGAACTTCAGAGTGGAAATAACCTTTATGACTAATCAACACAGGTAAATGTCCCTATGTGGTCCATTTTTGTAAATACCAAAGGAGTTTCCATCTACTGGCCATGAAAATATATTGGATTTTTGGGTTTTGCTGTTCCATATTTCAGTGAGGGCTCCAAACTTTTAATGCAATCAGCTTTACATGCTCAAGATTGAACTCTTGTATTTTGTTTTTGTGTTTTTTTTTTTTTTTTTTTTGTTTTTTTGTTTTTTTGTCATTTGGTCCTGCTGCGGTAGCGTTGTCGCCTCAAAGTAAGACCTTGGTTGTGCATCAGGGCTGGCAACTCGGCACGTAAAAATCTACTGCCAATCATTAGCAGACCGGAGTTCCACTGTGGCGATGCCTAACCGGGAAAAGCCGAAAGACACAACAACAACATAGTTCTTTGGTCCTGTTTGAAGTGCTTTTCTAGCAGCATCCACATCTTTCTCTATGTCTCTGCCTGTCACCCCCTTTCCTGTGTTTGGCTTAGGTGTAGATGAGCATCACTACTGATCTAAAGAAGCACGCACCACACATTCTTGACTATATTTAGCTATAATTTATGGATATTCACAGATGTAGGTGGCAGAGAGCCTTTGAGTCTGTAGTCTTCTGTAATTATTTTTGGGCAACAATTGCTATGACAGTCTTCAGTGGTAGTACCAGCCAATTTATTTCAGTACACTTGACAGGGATATATGTGACATTGAATTTCAGAGCATTAACAAAGTAACAATGAATATGAGCAAACAATAATTCAGCAACTGTCTCCAGTAACAGTAACATATCTCTTAACTCAGTGCTTCCTACAAAAGCATAGTTATTAGGAAAACAGAGTTCATGTGTAGTCTCCAAGAGTATTTCATCTTTACAAGAGATTTTCCTGTACTCCTGAAATGAGCATACTAGACACTTTCAGTCTGATTTTTGAAGTCCTTTTAAACGTACATATATAAAACTAAAGCAGCAAGATGATAGCTACAAGTCTAACATGTTTTGTTAAGCATGCCATGGAAATGTTCAATATGGTAATGCACAGAGCTTGAGTTATTAAAGAGCATTTGCAAAAAGTTATGCAAATATGACATATTTCTATGTTTACATGAATAATGAAAAAATAGAGTGTAATACTGTCTTGGGTATGGTTTATTCAAGTGGAGAGTGTTAATAAAAATTATATTAAAATGTGTTGGGGAATATGAAAACATTCTGAGATATAATTGATTTTTGCTAAAGCAGGTATGACTATTACCTATATTTTCATAAATGCATTATTTCATGAGAGTTGTGCAACCTGCAAGTGAACAAATAGTGCCATTTTGTGCAAAAATATTAAAAAGAACACTGTTGTCGCTGATACTTGCCATATAGCAGAATGGTTTTGTAGATTAATATTGTTTTGAAATATTGTGCAAATATTACATGCATAATTTACATGAAAACTAGGCAGTATCACAAAACATCATGTTATCACCCATTGTCATACATCATACAGAAGTTCTTGAACAGGTAAAAAATTCTCTCTTTGATACCTTGGATCTCTCTTGCACATTTACAGAGATAAAATCCTTTCTTGCCTATAACACTAGTATTTTTTGCAAACAAAATATAGCTTTTCTTTCATAAATCTGTCCTTTCTAGCTTTTCTACGCTATCGAGCAGCTAGTACACTAAATATTTAACCATATATGTAAATCTCTGCTTAGTCTTCATGGGCTTGTCTGCTCTCTGTAATTCTCCTTTTTTCCCTCTCAGTTTCTATTTTCTCTGAGCAGCTAATGCAGTTGTTTACTTTCCTGAGAAACCTTCTTAACTTTATATTATAGCCAAAGCTTGTAGCAACAACGGCTCTTTTCTAACATTTTACAGTGCAAATTAATATCTCCAGCAAATTGTATATTTCATGTAATACAAAATTACTCTGACTCAAGTCATACTAGAGCACCTCCTCAGCATATTAGCATTCTTCACCAACTACCATATCTCTACACTAGATATAAGCAACAGCACTACAAACGCACACTCACTATATTGACATTTACCAAGTCTATTCCTCACCACAGCACCCAGGCTGTAGCAACAAACCTTCTTACACTTTTTCAGTTACATGTATCTTAAATCTAAGCATGTTAGCATATGAAATACAATAAAAAACAAAACATGAATGCATTTAGCTGCATATTTTCCTTCATAATACTTCTATCCAAAAACCAGTGGACACACTCACCCAAACCCTAGCTCTACACAGCAACAGCAAAAGATCCTACATTAACAACACAGTATTAAATGTTCTCTTTTCCTCTCCCATTACCCAATTCCAGCTTTCTCCAACTACATATCAATCTTAGAAGCATATGCAACAAAATCCATCCAAGACATACATGCTTGTAGTGCCGCATATTCTTTAGTCTTACTCATATCTGCTGAAGTATAAATGAAAAAACACATAAATCACAATGAAATTACCTCACCTGGTTTCTAATAAATAGGCCTGCCAGGATAAATAAACAGGCAGGTAGAATTGCCATCATCCCAAAGAATTCCATAAGTATAACCACATTTGCATAGGAGATATCACAATTTAATAACACAGAACTGTTTATTTGTTTAGCAGCCATACATATGTATCCCACTAAGGACAGACTTCACCACTGTAGAACTTATTCTGTACTGGCTATCCCAACATATTCAGCAGAAAGCAATAACACTAGGAGACCTAAATGCAGACTGCCAGTTTATCAATAGCAACACCCCGTCTGATTCCATAAACCTGTGCAACTTTGCAAAGTTAATTACATCAGCTACTAGAGTCCATAAAATCCCAGATTGGCAGTCAGCCACAGACTGTATTAATGCTACCAGACCCAACAAAATTAAAGCAGCCTAAATGATCATCTACCTGCTTATGTAGTCAGAAATTACAATATCCAAGATAAACATACAATTTACAACCAAGTTTGAAACTCAATACATTTTGACAAAGACACTTATCAAATGTTTAACAGAATATAACTGGAAAATACTAAAATTAGCGCCTTTAGGCTCTGTTATTATTTTAGGACATTAATTAATAAACTTTTGCATCCAGGACAAACAATTCCCCCCCCCCCCACACACACACACACACACATCCAACAATACTACTGATTCAATTCCCACATGGTTTAACAACTATTTTATACAGATAATAATCTCCCTCGCAAGCATTAATACCCCCATTACTCTCTAAGTACCTACAAACTGGCTAAATGACCTCAGCTATTTGGCCCAGTACCTATCTCTAAAAAGATTCATACATAAGCTAAAACCAATTACTATAGCTGCTAACCAACTCACCTGAACTACTAAAAAATGGCTGTAGATGTTTTTCCAGTGTCTATATTAATAGAGATTGGAAAAGCAATTGCAGTCACTATTCTGAGAAATAATTGAAATCTGGATTTTGAGTAAAATGACCAAACCCTAATATTAAAGCTGATCAGAACTCCCTCCAGTAGAATAGATAGCTTTTGGTGTGGGGGGGTGCAAGCTCACAGTACTTTTCAAACATTATTCCAGCTCTGAGAAACATAGGGATAAAGCACGGATTGTGACCCAATTGACCCACTTTCAACTAGTAGCTTGGACACTGGAAGAGCCAGGCAAAAGAGACTATGAGTAAGTGGTGGATGCTGGCTTGGCCATCATGTGGGGAGGGTGTGGTGGTTTTAGTTGACCATTCACTACATGCAAGTGGAAACTTGCAGGCATCAAAAGTGGCTTTTGATTTGGAGACATAGCTTGTTACAGACAAGACAGTAATGACAGCTTTATGCAGCATGTCTGTGGAAGCATACATATACTGGGAATGGGCATAGTAGTGCATGCCAGTGTGATGCAGGTATGATGTTCATTACCAGTGGGGGGAGTACAGTTAGGGCTCATAATGAAAACACACTTTGCCTGTATCAGGATAACACAATCTCTGACTGGGAAGATTCCTACCTGGTGAAACATTTGCATAAATCTACTTTGGGCCAGGTCTGGGGGATAAATTAGACTTGCTAAACAGGAAGGACTGAAAACCTGGTTGTGTGTAGCAGATCTTGAAAGTGTCTTCTTTTGGTCCCAGATCAAGAGACAAGCCACAAGAATCTGGCTGTGATCTAGAGGTGTCACCTCTGGTGGCATAGCAGATGCATGGTGAAGCAAAGGCAAGAGGCACCAAAAATGCATTTTAAGCATGTAACCACAGGCATGAGTAAACATGTAACTATGGGTATAATTAAGCATGTAACCATAAGCATGAGGTAGCATGTAACCACAGGTATGAGTAAGCATGTGACTACAGGTATGATTAAGCATGTAACCACAGGCATGAGTAAACATATAACCACCAGTATGAGTAAGCATGCTGCAGTTAGCCTCATATTTAAACTTCTGCTCTTCGTGTACTCAGTCAATTCACTTTATCATATCATTCTGATCTCTTCATTTGTCAGATTTTTCTTCACACATCTTATCAGTCCCCTGAATAAGTTTTACCTAGATAATAAAGATTAGATGTTCTTGACCCAAAGCTTTGGAACTAATTATCTCACCACACTAAATCTTCTCAAGATTTGAATTCATAGGACAGCTTAAAAAATAACTTAAAAACAAATATGCACTTAGCTGCTTTACTTTGTTTTCTAATTACTTTTGCCCTGTCTGCCTACTCACCATTAAGCCCTCTTCTTATAGATTTGGATCCTATTTGTTCTCAGTTCCAGGGGGCCTTGATGGCATCTGAGCAAGAGCAGACCATAGGTAGCCACTTTCTCGACAGTTATGGAGAATTTATTGCTTCTGCTAATGCCCTGCTTTTTCTTCTGACTGTCATGGTACATTCTCACCCTTATGGCTTAAGGGTCTGACTTCACTCCCCCAAGACCAGGACTTTTGTTATTCAGGATTGATGCTGAATATCCCCAGGTCAGGGAACTAGGAGGTACTAATCCCCACCCCTACTTTCACCCATCATGGAGAGCACTAACTATGGAAACACTTCTAGTTATGCCCTAATGCACCTTCCAATGGCTGATGTGGAGCACCCCTACCACAGAGAGGACCTTCAATGCCCTCTCAAGGTGCCAAGACACACCCATAAAACATATCTCTGAAGGCTTCTATCACTGGTTTGGGAATTCCAAAGCTTTGTTCTCCTGGTGACAGCCCTTGTCATGCAAGCCTCCACTTGCATTAAAACAGAGACCAGGAAACCACCACTCTCTTTCCAGAGAATAAGCAAGTGTAGCTCTCAGGTTTCCAGATTTCACAAAATGTACAGATGTTTGCCTTTTATTTTTGGTCTGCTTCTCATAACATTTGTGGTTTTTTGGTAAATCATTGAAAATGTATGCTAATGGAAAATCTATTAGTCTATCAAATTTCTAAGTTTATAAGTGCAATAGTTAAAAATGTGTCCCTATTTTTGGGCCTTTGTCCCCCTATTATTTTTGCCTTTGTACGGGTTTCTTGTACTAAGAGACTGAAATGTATGTGGGCAAGTCAAAAGCCACTCATTTCACATTCTACACTGCCCGATTCTTTCAGATCCTGAGCCACTACTCGAACTTGGGTTGTGTGGGTTATAGTCATACTTTTACCCCTCTGTGTCACACAGCCATATTCTACAGCTGCTGTAACTGTTATCCGTATATGGAATATCAGAAAAGCAGCTGCTTTTTCTACTGTACAATAAGAGAACTACTGTGTTTTCCAGTCAACTTTATGAATCATGATTCATCCATCTGCAACCTCTTTTTCCTATTTTACATGCAGGGTTGGGGTGTCACTTCAACAGTGACCATCATCTAGAGCCAAAGTTTACATTGTCAGGTGACTAGACCTGCCATGGTAGCATACACTTGCACACACACACACTCACATGTATGGCATGGCCAATTTAGAGCATCCAATCCGCCTACTGCATGCCTTGGAATGTGGGAGGAAACTGGATCACCCAGTAGAAACTCACATGAATACAGAGAGGTCATACAGACTCCACACAGATGGCACCCCTGCTTAGAATTGAACCAAGGAACCTCTTGCTGTGAGCTGGCAACACTATTCTCTGCACCACTGTGCTGCCCCTTTGTACTGTGGCTAGTAATAATCTGGAGCAACTCATTTCACTTACCTATTTACCAAACAAAAAAAAAGCATACGTAGGTATTCACTGCTTCATATTTAATTTCAAAGTATTTACATGGCTTGCGCAAAACTGTTTCTATGCAATGAGGAGAACAAGGACAAATTCTTCATGACCACCCCCCCCCAAAAAAAAAGTTTACAACCTAGATGCCTAGAGGAAGTAAGAATACCATATACATTCCAGCAAGGCGGGCTTTACCCTGTTTTCCACTGTAGTGCAATCTGGGAGTTGGTATATTTAGTTCATAGGTTCATAGGTTCATAGGTTCATACTAGGCTATCTGCCCAAGGGTATTTATAAGCCTAGCCCATAGTTATGTGGCTTTCGCCACCCCTTTAGTTTGAATAAAAACTATGCCTATCATTTTGCTGTGCCTCTGTCAAGCAGTGACACTGAAGTAATCCCTGGGGTATATCTGCAATCTCCCATCCATTGGTCAAGATTCCTCTTGAACAAGGCCAGAGAGGTGCTCTGCCTCACATGTACCGGGATTTTGTTCCACAGCATAGGGAGTCTCTGGGTGATGAATCTGTCCCTCCAGCACGTTCTATTTATAACCGTGTCAAGGTTTAAGTCTCCCGCCCTTGTGGTTCTGAGGGATCTAGAATTTTTGAGGTGAAGCATATTCATCAAATCTGGGTTTGACATGGCCTTATGTCAGGCACAGGTCACCTCTGAGCAAGCGGTATGAGACTGAATAGAGCTGGAGTTCTTTCAGTCGGGCAGCATAAGACATATTTTTGAGACCCTTTATCCTTTTGGTGAGGAACTTTTGGGGCCTTTCAAGCTGCAGCAGGTGTCTGGTCAGATACATTCGAACGGGCATTGTACTCAATCATAGGTCTAATGAGTGATGAGTACAGGGGACGATGACCTCCCTTGATCTAGATGTGAATCCCTTCATGATCAGGTGGGCGATATAGAAGGTTTTCCTAACTACTTTAGCAACATGAGTGTCAAACGAAGGCTACTGTCAACCTGGGTCCCCAGATCCCTGATGACTTTTTTTGTGCTCAGTGGATTGCCACCTATATGGTAGCTAGGGGTAACCTTGTTTTTCCCGAAGGGTATGACTATGCATTTTTGGCGTTTAACTTCAGGCCATGGCTCTGGCACCAGTTATCCATTTCTGTGAGGCCCTTCTGGAGGATATCTGTGTCAGATGTGTCTTCGACTATGGCACCCAGTTTGCAGTCATCTGCAAACTTTGTCAGCCATAACCCTCCTGTGTTTGCTTGTACTTCAGAAAAGTAGATGCCGAACAAGAGTGGACCCAGGACTGAGCCCTGTGGGACACCACTTGTGACAGGCTTTGAGTCTGACATGGCTCCAGCAACTCTGACCCTGTGGGTTCTGTCACTTAGCCAGTTTGCAACCCATCTTGTGATGTATGGGTTTACATTCAAGCTGATGAGTTTTTGATGATACCTGAGTGGGGTATTGTGTCGAAGGCCTTTGCCAGGTCAAGGTAGGCTGTATGGACTGCCTTTCCTCATCAATGGCCTTGGTGACTGTCTCGAAAAAGTCAACCAAGTTTAAGAGGCAGGATCTGCCTTTGACAAAGCCAAACTGGGTTGGATCCAAAGTCTGCAAGTTCCCTATGTCTTTATTTATGAGTTCCATTATGATCCTCTCCATGGCTTTGCAGATAAGGCTTGTCAAGCTAATGGGGCAGTAATTTCCAGGGTCTGTGGAGGCACCGCCCTTATGAAGTGGGACCACAGTCGCCGTGCGCCACTCCTTGGGCGTATCCTGAGGTGAGGCTAAGATTAAACAGCTGTCCTAACTGTGGGTTTAATTCCTCGTTGAGTTCGTGAAGCACACAGCCGGGGACACCATCCGGTCCCATGGATGCTGTGTTTTTTGCCTTAGTGAGGGCAGTTCTCACCTGGGCGTTGGAGATGTTTTGGGGGCTACAATCCTCTGGAATAGATATCTCTCCTTTTGGGGAGGGTGAGAAGTTTGCACTGAACCTGTCAGCCAGTATGTTGGCAATGTGTGTAGGTTCAGTAATTTTCACATCATTTTGAACTAATTCTGAGCATATCTGGGAGTTTCCTCCTAGGTTTCTAACATAGCTAAAGAAGGCCTTATGATTCTCTTTAGAGTCCTTGGCGATTTTTCTCTCAAAATTTGCCTTGGATGATTTTATGAGAGCTCTTAGTTTTTACTTATAATGATCAAAGGTGTCTTACCTTTCAAGGATTTTGCTCTATCTTGTAGTAGCTTCCTCCTTTTGTTGTAGAGCTTGTTTATGGCTGGGGTCCACCAGACTGGACGCTTGCCTTTGGTACAGAGAGTCTTAGTTTTGTTTGGGATTGCCTGATCCATGCAGTCCTGTAGGTGCTGGTAGAAGGCATTTGTAAGTGATTCAGCGGTTTGAGTAATGTTTACCACTGGCTCAGGGGCCTTAAAGGAGACCACACTAGTTTTTAGAAGTGTGAAATCGGCTTTTGAGAAGTTTTTCACTGTGGTCTTTTTGTTTCAGGTGGGGCGGGATGAGGACCTCCAGCGAGATTAGTTTATGATCTGATCTCACCAGTGAGGGGTATACTTCGGTGTTGAACATTTTGATCCCATGTTCGTGATGATGAGATCAAGTATGTTTTCTCCTCTTGTGGGGATGGTGACTAGTTGTTCCATGGCATTTGAGTTTATGAACTCCAGGAATCTTTGGGTTAGAGTGTTCGGGCTTGAGTAGTGTTCCCAGTCTATATTAGGGTAGTTGAAGTCACCTAGTATGATGGTGTTTGGAGATACATTTATCCCCTCCAATGTTTTCAGGAAGGCCATGTGAGGTTCCTGAGTTTGAGAGGGTGGCCTGTAACATGCTACAAATTGCAGAGCAGTCTTGCCTATGGTTAATTGCACCTGGATGGTCTCCGATGCATCGTGCATTGCCACCAACCTTGAGGTGTGGGTGTCCTTTATGAATATGGACACCCCCCCTCCTTTCTTGGTGTTGTCCGGATCTTGGGGCCGGAACGCATGATATGAGGTGAAACCTGTTAGTGCTGGGGTGCTCTCAGGAGCCTTGAACCAGGTTTCTGTCACAGCACAGACATCGATGTTCTCCATATTGAGAAGGGCCTCGAGTGCGTGCATCTTGAGATTGAGACTTCTGGCATTGAGCAGCATTACCCTTAGTTTTTTCCTTTTTGGTGTTCTAGGGTGGTAGGTTTAGAATTTGAGCCTTGCCTAAAAGGCACTATGGGGGTGGCAAGAGCCTTTGCCAATATCCGGAAGCCCAGGGGTGACAGGTGCAAGCCATCCCTTGCGAAGCAGCGTGGCTTGTCCAGCATGTCATCCCAGGCAGACAGACATTGGATCCCCTTTGAATGACACCAGAATTTAAGCCAATTATTAAAGCTGATCATCTTATCACTGTATTGTGGCATCATTCTAGGTGAAGGTAGGATACTGCTCAAGGTCAGGGTCATACCTGCCTGGGCTACATAATCAGAGAGCTCCTCGATGTCCCTTTTCATGTAGTCCAAGGAGGTACGTCTCAGGTCGTTGACACCAGCGTGGACAATGACTGAGTCGTACTTGTACCTGCTGTTGAGAGACCAGAGTGCTTGCATTATGTGGCGGATTCTAGCGCCCGACAGGCAGCTTACTGTGACCTTCTCTTTACTCAGTCTGGTGAGCGGGACGTCAGTGTGTCTGACTATGGAATCACCAATGACAAGTGTGTCTGGCATTTTGTTTGGCCTTAAGGGCTGTGACTGTTTGACACTCTGACTGTGTGGTCTATGTGTTGCATGTGTTGGAGTCGTGAGGTGGTAGTTGTTTGGGTGTCTGCTTTGGTGGCCTCTGCTGTTTTGGTAAATTTTGATCAGAGCCTCCGAGTATGTCTTTGTGTGAGTATGTGTATGATTTGAAGTTGTGATGGTACCATGTGTGACTGGGTATGTATTGTGTGTGGTTACCTTCTTCTCCTGTCTGGTCTTGCCAGTCCTATGTTGAGAGAGCTCAGCCTCCAGTTTGGCCATATAGTTGCATCTCTCGCATGTATTTGTGTTTTGTGGGAGAAGGAGAGGATTGTCTGTGTACATGAGGCAATTGTAACATTGCCTCAATATTCCCAGGTTCACCAGTTGAGCTGGAGAGGACACTAGCAACTGATCCCTCGACATACTAGAAGTAGTAGATAAAGAGACTTTCAAAGGACTCCGGGGTAAGTGGGTTTTAGGCTGGTGGGGTACTATCTACAATAAGAGTGCTTTATCAAGGTGCAAGTACTGTAGGAGTAAGTGCTAGGCTTTACAGATAGAGAATAGTCTACTTGGGAATCAAGTAGAGATGAACTTTTCAGTTATAGGATATGCTGGTTAGATCAGCAGTACAGCTCGAGGAAGGTAGTTCTAAGGGAAAATTGGAAGAGTGGAATTTAGATGGCCCAAATAGTTTAACCTTGTTTAACCGCCGCTGCTCTTGTGTGCAACAGTGGTAACTCCGCGCTAAATCGCGCTTACGCACGTTTAGCGTGTTTTATAGCAGGGGGCTGAAGGGAGCTAGGAATTGGCCCAAAACGACCAATGGACTACTAGTTTCTGGCTGAAACTTCACCAAATCGGACAAAAGGCCGCTCAGTGCTTCCCACTCCCACTGGTAAGCAAAGAAACTTCCCTCCTTCCTAATAAGGCAATGGATCAGTAACAGGAACTAAAAACAAAGCCCAGGGATCAGCAACTCTGAAACTGGACTACTCTAGTTCAGTAAGGCGGGAAAACAAGAGATTTTTTTGTTTTATTACAGAGACAAGGAAAAAAACAGACAGTAAATTCTATAAATGCTGTAAATCGGCTAGCGCACTTTAGTGTGTAGCCTACAGAAACAATTTGCAACAATTAGTAACTTAAAGTGCAATAAACAGTGTAAAATGCAGAAATCACTTAAAGTAGCAGTAAAACAGGCGAAATGCAGTCGCTAGCTTAAATAACAGTGGGAAAGCCACAAAAAATACTTATATCTGGTAGAAAGTCACTCTTTTAGCTCTCTGCTGCTTGGATCACTCTGCAGGCCACCACGAGGATCTGTGCTGAGTTGGTACAAGCTGGAAAACGCATGTTTAGCGTGTTTTATAGCAGGGGGCTGAAAGGAGCTAGGAATTGGCCCAAAACGACCAATGGACTACTAGTTTCTGGCTGAAACTTCACCAAATCGGACAGAAAGGCTGCTCAGTGCTTGGAGCAAATCCCCCCACATTGGTGGGTTTAGTTTGCTTCCATTCATATTGTAGTCATTGGTGGCCCAGTGGTTAGTTTCCTGGAGGGAAATTGTGACATTCTGAGAGTTTGGCAATCTGACATTTCAGCTTTGTTGTCTCGTTGATTTGAAAGTCGACGTTCCAGTAAGTCGAAATTTTAAAGTAGACCCATATATGTATATGCATATATATATATATATATATATATATATATATATATATATATATATATATATTACACTTGCCATCATTGAATATCCAGAGCATTCAGCCACGATGCCACGATGCAGCTTCCCACAAAATGGAACAGCTCCTAAGCTCCTACATTGAAAAGAAGGAAATAACATGATTTTTTTTTTTTCTGCAAGGAGGCAAGCCCCCCTGTGTCCCTTTACCTTACTACATCAAATATACCAAATCTGAAATTTCACATCAGTGAAGAAAAAAGAGAAATTTCCAATACCCACTGTTCACTCATCCAGGACATAAAACTAAGAAATCAGTGAAATGGAAATGTAATCAAGCTAGCAGTGACTTCCCAGTTTGATTAACCAATCCAACAAACAACACAATTTCACCAGTACATACATGCATACGTTTTCTAATTTATATATATATATATATATATATATATATATATATATATATATATATATATATATATATATATATATATATATTCTTGGATCTTG
The DNA here is from genome assembly GCF_019279795.1 of Protopterus annectens. Taxonomy (NCBI): domain Eukaryota; kingdom Metazoa; phylum Chordata; order Ceratodontiformes; family Protopteridae; genus Protopterus; species Protopterus annectens. Next base: position 1,951,252,906 of record NC_056728.1, read on the forward strand.
GTCAATATGGTACTCAATTGCAACTGAGTCCCAATTCACTGACCCTAAGGAAGTAGAGGTACAAAACTTGCCACTCTTTTAACACATTTTCCAGAGGTTCAGTGTGTTGGGAATATCATTTTTGATTTCAAAGCAAGGTGAATCAGTTGTGATTGAATTGAAGAATTATGATTTTCTATCTATAGCTATAGATATGCATATGTATTCACACACACTCGCGCACACACACACACACACACACACACACACACACACACACACACACAGACACACGCACGCACGCACACACACACACACACACACAAACACACACACATATATATATTATGTGAGTGTGTGTGTGTGTGTGTGTGTGTGTGTGTGTGTGTGTGTGTGTGTGTGTGTGCACACGCACTTGTATTTCCAAATACACAATCTCTCAAACCCAAAATAAATATGGAAAAAGGTAAGCTTTACTGCAGGGTATTCTACTTCTCCCGCTCTCTTTTTGGCAAACAGCAGTCACATCTGCTACCATGAATTATCAAAGATATTTCCTACTCTACTCTCTTTTTGACTGTACCCTTACAAGAAAGTCTCTCCCCTTTCCTAGCCAACAGGTCTACCTGCTCCTTTTGAAGTTACCTCACCATTTTACTTTCATTATATAAATAAAAAAGAAATTGAAGACATATTGGACCAAATCCCACAGGGCAGCCTTCCTGGAAATTACAATCTTAGTTCCTCTCCTTTAAATACGACCACATAAAAGACCCCTTAACCAAATTCCTCTCTTATCTCCTTCACAAAATATTAATTCATCCAATTAGAAGTCTGCAGAAATAAAGCTCCTGACAAAAATGGCAAAGCACAATATGACTTCAGACTTCCACCCATTTCTAGTTCTTTCAATTCTATAAAAAATGTTAGAGAAACTAGATATTCTTAACTGCAGAGTTGTATTCAACAACACGTTTCCTTTTCAGACAACAGCATGGTTTGTGGAATAAGAGAAGCACTATGATTGCCATGTGGACTTATTGCAGTGACTTCTTTAGCAAAGAAGATAAAGGAAATTTGAACAGTGCTGTTTTTATGGACCTTATGTGCTTTTCAGTTCTTTAACAACCATAGGCATTAGTGGCAAAGCAGCAAGTCACTTGAAGAACTTTGTAACTTGCAAAAACTTCCAAGTCTAAGGTCAGTCCTCTCCACACTACTTTTTTTCTATATTGCTTAACAGACTTTCCACCAAACCCTTCCAGTAATCGTATATGTGGATGATAATTAATTACATTTCAGACTCCTAATCTGCAGCAACTAAAAATACATGACTTGCTTAAAAAAGGAAATCCATATCTGTTCTACCAACACACTAACACATTCAGGTTTATGGCTGACATTTGATTAGACCAAACTTTAAAATTTTAACAACACATAGGAAGGACAATGGTATTCTTATGGGCATGGACAATCTTTAATTTATTGAACAGAGAAGGTGCAGAAACCGTTGACAGAGGTGGCACTGCTTTTATAGACTGTACAACTTGAGTATGCCCCCCCCCCCCCATTTCTGCTGCCTCAAGGTAAAAGCAGTTGGGAATGCTGATAACTTCTTTCAAAGCATGTTGGTTTACAATAGTTGTTTTTCTTATCAAAAGCAAAAAAGCTTTCAGTTAGAGAGCACACATTCTCATTGGCTGCATTTATATAAACTACTTCCGTTGGATTATTTCCCTTTCCTGGACAGGCTGTAAATCCATAGTTGCAATACAACAGCAGATCACTTCCTCCAAATGCCTTTTCCTTTTATCTTCCACAGAACAAATTTACATGTAGTGACTATAGCCCCCCAGTGCTAGTCTCCAAACTTTAGCAACCACTGCCTGCTCCTGTGATGGAAGGAAGCATACCCTACTTTTTGAAACAAACTGTAAAAAACTGTTTAAAGCTTACAAATGCTAATGCTTCCAGTGTGACACAGTACATGACTTCCCTAACTATGTCTCAGTTTTCTACCTCAAAATGTAACCTGTCAATAGTTATCACAAAAATACAAACTCTAGTTATTCCATTAATCCTAACTTTCCTTCCCTGGCCACCAAACTACGGTAATACTGAAAATTTTTAATCACTTGCTCTTCCAATAACAAGCATTATTGAGGTTCAGTGTGTTGGGAATATCTGGTTTGAGTTCAAAGTAAGGTGAAGTGCCTGTGTATGAACTGAAGAATGATATCACACACAATCTCTTAAACCCTAAACAGATCTGGTAAAAGATATGCCTTGCTGCAGGCCATATTAACAAAGTAAATTCTACTTCCTCCTCTTTTTTTTTTTTTTTTTTTTTTTTGGCAAATAACAGCCACATCTCCTGCCATGAATTCTTAAAAAAATTCTCTACTCTGTGTCCTTCTGATTGTACCCCTGCAAAAAGTCTCTAATCCCCTTAAGAAGCCAACAGGACCACCTGCTCCTTTTGAAGTTGTTTCTCCATTTTACTTGTATTTATTAAATAAAAATGAAATTGAAGACATATTGGACCAAATCCCATATGACAAACTTCTTGGAAATTACAAATTACAATCCTACTTCCTCTTCTTTAGTAAAGACCACATAATATTGCATTTATCAGAGCTAAATCTCAATCCTACATCTAATGCTTAGTTACTTAATGACTGTAAACAAATATTATAATCAGAGTAAATTTTTAGCATTATAAATCCAATTTGCTAGTCATCTTTGTATTTGTATATCCAAATTTTGATATTCCTGAGAATTGTAGAAAAATATACTAAATAACAATGGTCCTAAGACCAAATTCAAAGGAACTCTAGACTTAACAGGTAGGTGGTCAGAATAGATGTTATGCATCTTGACACATCATTTTTTTTTTTATCTAATAACAGGTTCACAATCCAGTTATGACAGTTTTCGGTAAACAATTACTGATAACTTTGCATGGAAGACTATCAACAGTTTTCGCATGATCCAAGAAAGTTACATCTGGCAATAGTCCCTGATGCAAAACCAAGGTTATCCATAAAAAGGACAAAACACTTTCTCACTCTTTCTAACTTTGCTCTTGAGCTGAATTTCTGGAATGGTCTTGAGCTGAATTTCAATCTTTTTGTCAAACAGAATAATAAATTGGATAGAATCAGTGACCTGATGGCATCAACAATCTCACAGTTATCCATATTTTAAAAATTCAGTTTGGTTACTGTGAACAAAGCAATGGAGGTGCTATAACCTGGGTGGAAACCATGTTGTCTTTAAGTTAAGATGTGATTGAACCGACTATAGGATAAACCCATTTATAGATATTTCTTCTAGAAGTTTAATCAATGATGGTGGTTTTACTACAGGACAATATTATTCAGGGGTTATAGAAAATATTACCTTTGTGATAGGTTCATTCATATCTGTGCTCCAGTCACCTAGAATGAGTCCTATATTTACATTTAAATTCATAGATATATGTCAAGGATTTGTAGAACCATGAATTTTTTTTTTTTCATTTTGAGTGAAAGTCTTTAGTATCATAACATGAGAATCTTGTTAGAGGTTTATTTACAGAGTTACTGATACATTGTTGAACTGAAATGTGTTAATTACATGAAGGGCATCTGGGTTAAAGATGTACATAAATGGATGAAATAATGTATGACATGAGGATAGGGCTAGGAAGGGGCTTGAACAACAGCATAGTGTTAATATTTCTGTACTTATGACTGAATTTTGGGAGCTAAGTGTGTTATTGACTCCAGTTCTGTTAAGTGGCTCTGTAAAAATTCTCCAGAAGAGTTTGTTTTATTTTAAGAAAACAGATACTGGTGTTTTGAGTACTATCCTGTTTTCAGTTTGTATCACCTGAAACAGGTAACAATTGTTGTACAGAATGTTTTATGTTGCTTTCCATTAATTACACAACATATGTTTAGTTTCTTTTTTTAAACTCTGGGGTGATCCATAAGTTACATCCACAGCTATACTTTTTAGAGGATACTATCCTGTAAAGTCAATATAAAATCTAAAGACTGTGAACTCCTCAGTAGAAAACCATCAAAATACTAACTCTCAATCTGTGGGAAATTAAAAGTATAACATAATTTGTTCAGCAAAACCCATGTGGGGGATTAAAACTCCATGCAAGCTCTTAAAGTATACTAACTCCAAGACTGCATAACCGTAAGGGAAAATAGAAACTCTACAATGGTGAAAATGACACTCACAAATTGTATGTCACAGTCCAGTAGTACACTTGGAAAATGTTTGAGGACTTCTTGTATTGTAAAGACTTCACAAAGCAACATATAGAAATGTTTCTAATTTATAGTCATCATAGCCTTTTTCTTTAATATTTTTGGTAACAAAAAAAACTCAAACTTTTGTACCTTTAACAGTCTGTAGATATCATACCTTGAATATCCATAAAAGCCAATGCCATACTACATTTTTAGTTTTATAACTGACATAACTAAGAAGCATTACTGTGTCGGCCCCTGAGGAAATAGTTCTGATTAATGCCCTAGTGACAAAATAAATGTTCCTCATAATTTTACTCAAGTACCATTCAAAGTTAAAATTTCTTTCAGTAATAAAACCAAAGTCTTCAAATTCCTGACAGTCCTCTGTTATTATGCTGGTCATACTATATGAGTATGCTAAAATACATCTATCTAAATGCAGTACCTTTCACTTTTTCTCTTTAAAATTTAATACATTTGATCATACCCACATCAATAACATGTCTAACAAGGGTTGGATCTCATATTGATCTTTAATTGATATTGCAGTTCTGGTAATCTTAGCATCATCAGCAAACTTTCTAACTATTTTTGGGAAAAAGGACATGAAAACATGAAATAAAACAGTAACCTAAACTGTGCTGTGTGGCACGCCCCTTATTGATTTAAATTCTATTGATTTATAATGTTGTGTACTTGCTCTTACTTTTCAGTCATTTAACGACTTCCCTATCCATTGAATGATAAATGCATTAAACTTCCATTTCTCTAAGGCATTTCACTTACACAATGAGGAACTGAATCAATAGCCTTTTGGCATTTTAGAACTGTTTCCCAAACAAACATGTTACATCCATCACATAATTCATTTAGCAGAAACTTTAAGTAATTAAATCACAGTGAGGGTGTTTTATCTTATGAGGGAAACAATGCAATGTTATAATTATAAAACCACGAACAAAAAAGACTTTATAATTATAAAAGGCAAGTCATTTAGAGTTTATTTGCCTTTTCATTATTAAGGACACTTTCTGATGACTAGCCATGTACTTTAGGCAGATAATGTATATATTTTTTTCATTTTATTGCAGCTCTGTTGGGGATCAATGAAACTTATTTTCCTCAAAATCACTCTGTTACTAGGAATAGAAATCCTGTGTGTGCCGGATTTTAGTATTAAGGGTGGTTAAAATAGAATCTGGTGCATGTTAATGCAACCATCCTAACTGAGTTCTCTTACTGGTACTAATGGTAATGACTAGGATTTCATATATTATGGTTTCTATTCCTCATGTCCCCTAACTTTAGCATAGCTATGCACAGCATAGTATTGGGGATTTTTAACATATGCAGACTACAGCCTGTGGTTAGGGGGCTTCCAAACAGCACATTTAATCAAACAGTTTGAAAAGATGCAAGCAACAACTGAAAAGGATGGAGTACTTTATGACTTTACCCTATCCAAGGTTAAGATAATATCAATCACAACTCAACAAATATCACGAGTAGAACTAAATAAATGTACGTCAGATATTTTAGAATGCAGAAAACATTTTTTTTTACTCTTTACAGTAAAATAAAATAAAGGGATTCTGGATCTGGAAATCAAAAGTTTTAAATTTGGTCATTTATTCTACTGTACTTTTTAGCCCCCCCCCCAAAAAAAAAAAAAAGAAGAAAACATCTTCTGCATTGTTTCATACCTCTCAAGTGTACCTCATTTGGGGTCTTAAAAAGTTCATGTTCCTCGAAGTTCCTCAAAGTTCCACATTGAAAGAGTGTCACACATTCAGTGTTATGATTTTTTTTAAGTGAAATCCATGGTAAATAGAAATTAATCATATTAATTAATTAAAAGATCTTTTTTATAAGTAAAATCATCATATTTTAACCATCCTATGACCTTCCTAGTTGAAGTTGTTAGTAAGCCATTAGTATGTGTTCCACATTTTGCCCATTTGTTCCACATTATGAGGGCTAGTGTTCCTCATTTTGGAGCTGGAAGGTTGAGAGCTATGCATTGTTTTTTTTGACTGCCATGCTTTAAGCAAAATAAAGCCATAAAGTTATATAAAAATGTAAGAGGAACACTAGCAAGCCGATAGTCTTCTGTCTTGGGGAGCTGAATAGTCATACTTGACAGAAGAGTCAAAGCACAACTAGAAATAGTATCACCAGACTAGTGATGCAGAGAGTACACAGAAACTGTTGAGACTTTAAAACCACTTTAAAACCACATCAAAGACATATATGAGGGTGAACTATTTATTACACTTTGATGTGCCTATGCATCTATTCATGTCCAAGCCACAACAGCCACTGCTATACACACACACACACACACACATATATATATATATATATATATATATATATATATATGTGTGTGTGTGTGTGTGTGTGTGTGTGTGTGTGTGTGTGTGTGTGTGTGTGTGTGTGTGTGTGTGTGTGTGTGTGTGTGTGTGTATGTGTGTGTGTGTGTGTGTGTCTATTTCTATTGGCAGTAGAAAAAATGCATGACGGAATTGTGGAAATCATTTTCTACTCACAGCCTGGAGGAATGGAGTTTGTTGATTTATCAGCATAATGCCAATCAAGCACAATATTAAGTGCATGGACATTAAATAGTTACCAAAATTAGCTGTATTTAAAGTATACATGGCATGACTTTGCAAAGCACTGCAATTTTGGCTGCATCCCTGAGAACTCAAATAAGCTTTTTCTAAATACATTATATTTTGTAAAGAACACTAAGCAGTTAACTGATAAGATAAGGAAAAAAATAACTGTGTTTTGACTGTTAAGTAAACAGTAGCAACAAATATAATGGTAGGAATTTAATATATTTGCTCATTTTACATAAAAAGTCTGACTATGTTGCAGGTAAAAAAAAAAATAAATCACCATTTTATATGTTATTTTCCTCAAGAAAAATAATATTTGTTATACACAAAATACTTGTCTCACGTTTCCCAGAGATTTCTCTACCTAAATATATATATATACAATGAAAGGTGTAGAGATTTCTCTACCTAAATACATAGGTTCATAGGTTCATAGGTTCATACTAGGCTATCTGCCCGAGGGCATTTACAAGCCTAGCCCATCGTTTTGTGGCTTACGCCACCCCTTTAGTATGGGGAACTATACCCATTATTTTGCTGTGCCTCTGTCGAGCAGTGACACTGAGGTAATCCCTGGGGTATATCTGCGATCTCCCATCCATTGGTCAAGATTTCTCTTGAACAAGGCCAGCGAGGTGCTCTGCCTCACATCTACCGGGATTTTGTTCCACAGCATAGGGAGTCTTTGGGTGATGAATCTATCCCTCCAGCACGTCCTATTAATAGCCGTGTCAAGGTTTAAGTCTCCGCCCTTGTGGCTCTGATGGATCTAGATTTTTGAGGTGAAGCATATTCATCAAATCTGGGTTTGACATGGCCTTGTATGTTAGGCAAAGGTCACCTCTGAGCAAGCGGTGGCGACTGAATAGAGCTGGAGTTCTTTCAGTCGGGCAGCATAGGACAGATTTTTGAGACCCTTTATCCTTTTGGTGAGGAACTTTGTGGCCTCTCCAGCTGCTGCAAGTGTCGGGTCAGATACATTCCGAATGGGGCATTGTACTCAATCATTGGTCTGATGAGTGATGAGTAAAGGGAGACTATGACCTCCCTTGATCTAGATGAGAATCCCTTCATGATAAGGTGGGCAATGTAGAAGGTCTTCCTAACTACTTTAGCTACATGGGTGTCGAATGACAGACTACTATCAACCTGGGTCCCCAGGTCCCTGATAACTTCTTCTGTGCTCAGTGGATTGCCACCTATTTGGTAGCTAGGGGTAACCTTGTTTTTCCCGAAGGGTATGACTATGCATTTTTTGGCATTTAACTTTAGGCCATGGCTCTGGCACCAGTTATCCGTTTCTGTGAGACCCTTCTGAAGGATATCTGTGTCAGATGTGTTTTCTACTATGGCGCCCAGTTTGCAGTCATCTGCAAACTTTGTCAGCCATAACCCTCCTGTGTTTGCTTGTACTTCGGAAAAGTAGATGCCAAACAAGAGTGGGCCCAGGACTGAGCCCTGTGGGACTGTATATAATGATATGTGTCAGAGGTTTGAGTTTTTTTATATATATGGTCTAGACACCTTATGACTGCGGTAGTGGTGCTGCGGTATTATTGTCGCCTCACAGTAAGACGTTGTCCTGTTTGATTCTCAGCTAGAATGTCTTCTGTGTGGAGACATGTGTGAATGGGCATACCTTCATTGAAGGTTGTGCATCAGGGCTGGCAACTCGGCACGTAAAAATCTACTGCCAATCATTAGTGAACCAGAGTTCCACTGTGGTGACCCCTAACCGGGAAAAGCTGAAAGACACAACAAGTCTAGACACCTTATGATGTTTGTCTAATACAATTTTGTAGCTGAAAAAGTATATGCATAGCAGAACAGATCTGCTTACGCACTCACCTTTACTTTCTAAATCAGCATTACTGCATTTGACTGCATCCCATAAAATCAAGCATATCACAAAATTTTACAACCCTGTTACTTTCTCATAACTCTATAATGCTAAAAGATACTTGGTAGCCCAATTCAATTTTTTACCTGCTCGATAAGCAGTTAAATATAAGGTTGGTTTTATGATTCAGATATATTCATTCAAAAACATATACTTCTACTTAGGAAAATATGCATGGAAAAATTATTTATATTATGTGTCTTATATGAGTTCTTATAGTGATACAAAACAATTGCTTTCTACCAATGAACTTAATTTCATGTGCCCCATAATGAGCATATCTGTGAAATGAGTTGTATCTTTAGCAGCATAAAGTAATTATTCAGATGTTCTAATGTATCTTTCAATTTTAAGGACAAGAGACAATCCAAGGTACCTATTATGTTAATAATTCCTGTGGATCAAATACATCGCCATTAGAAAACATTACTGAGGGGTGTAGAAATACAGACTTATTTTCCTTTTCCAGTATTTACTTTTGGTGCTATCTTCTACTAACCATGAGTCCTGTTATAATGTAATGTGCTATTTGTGGTTTGCAGTTCTATGATTCAAGGAGTTCTTCCATGATTTATCCTTTATTCCTAAAGCTTTAATTTTTGGGAAGTTATATCCTGGAACAAATGTAGCTAGCAATTCAGAATGCATACAAGAACCTGTAATGTGACCCTCATTCCTCCACAACAAATGTGTGATATATTTTCCCATGGAAGCTTGAATTCCAGCTCTGCAGTTTTGCTTCACTGCAAACTTCCTGCTGTATTTGAAAGGATATCTGGGTCACATGACCCTCACACTACTTTCTGTAGCATCCAGTCCCTGAGGCTGTACAGAACCAATCTTGTCTGGTAAAACAGTGGTGTTATAGCTATTTATTTATTTATTTATTTATTCATTTATTTATTTATTCTTATTACTAGCCAATGTACTCTTTTCTTACTTGTTCTTTGAAACATTTTTTATACTGACCCCAAAACATATATACATACAGAAAGCTAACTCATATCATTTTGATATGAGCTGTTTTCCTTGATTTAGATTTTTGCTGGTAATAGCTATCTTTTTTTTTTCAGCTGCTTTCTAAAATGGCTCTGATAACCTAGCCAAATGAATTAAAAGAACAGGCTGCTATTCACATTAGGATAATTACTGCTATGAAAAACAAAGATATAGAATCCCTGAATAATGTTGCCTATATAAGTCAGCATGAATTCATTGTTGTGATTTTATCCTAACATTGTCAACTACTGCTTGCAGCTCAGCTGCATTAATTATGAAGAGGTACAGCAATAAGAATAAAACCGTAAACTATGCAAAATCCATTGAGGGTTTTAAAACCGCTATCCCTGTCCTTTGAAACAAAGGCTTATGGTTATCAATAAAGATTAGATAACTACATAAGTGGGAGAGTGAAGTACAGTCACCAATTTCTAGAGAGTCAGGGATCATTTCTTTTGAGTGCAGACAAAATGTCTCCGCAGCTTGAAATAAACATCAAAGAATGGGGATTGGACTTTAGCTAGGTGTGTTAATTACGGTTTACACTGGACAATGAGCTGTATGGTTCACAGCATGCTGTCCGAATGACTTAAATGATTACAAGAATGGTCTCTGTCTTGCAGTCTGTGCAGATGTATGCATGCATAATAGTATTTAGCTGAATGGGGGGTACTATGTGTGGTTTACAAGAAAGTCAAAGTGTCTTAAGGGTGAATGGTTTTATAATTACATTCTTCTTACTAATCTGATTTCAAACTTCAAGAGATAAATGTATTCTTAATTCTGAATGACAAACTTGTCTGGCTACCTTGAGCTAAAGAAGCATTTATATATTCATTTGGATTGTTTATTCATTCATTCATTCATTCATTTTTATTTATGTATTTATTTTACATTTGTTGACCGGAAGTGACCAACTGAGCCAAAGCCCTTTTTCAGTGGAAGCCCTGGGAGAAAAGCTCCATTAATACAAACAAATCAAACAATATATCAAACAAGTAGAATACAGTGATAATTTCAAGTCCCATTATTACAGCAAATTAAACAATATATTAAACAAGTACAGAACAGTAGTAATTTCAAGTTCATACAGTAATCACAAAACCTCATAAGTATATAGAGCAGGCGTAGATAGCAAATGTTAAGATGTTAATTAGAATACTAATGCACAGGAAATTAATTAAGGAGCATGGTGAGTTAAGTATTTATACCAAGTATCACAGATTACTTATACAGCACAAATAAGTCAAGTGGTGTTTGTAGATTTAGGGATAGGAAGTGAGGTTAAGAGGTAGCAGGGAGTGAAGGAGCAAAATAGAAGTGAGAAAGGGAGAGAGGGTGAATTTATGAGATGGAAGAGAGAAGCAAGTGGATTTAGATGGATTTCTAGATAGGTTGGCTGTGGTCATGGAGGGTGGGTATTCATTTGATAATATGGACTAATCCAAGCTGGCCCTTTCCAGCCTCATAATGGATGACAATGATAACAGATGGAAACATAATTTTATAAAAGTAAAACTGACATTGTTGTGCCCCTTTTTCACTGGTAGGGTGGTTCACAGGAACCAAGGACCCCTCCTATTTGGCATATACTTCTCAGAAGTACAGGCAAGCACAGGAGGACTGCGGCTGACCAACTTCGCAGACGACTGCAAACTAGGGGCTATAATTGACTCTCCAGCTGACACAGACATCATCCAAAAGGGTCTCACTGAGATGGGTACCTGGTGTCAAAATCATGGCCTTGAGCTAAATGCCAAAAAGTGCATAGTCATCCCCTTTGGAGAAAACAAAGTACCCACAAACTACCACATAAGTGGTAGTCCCCTAAATATGGAAGACATAATAAGAGATCTGGGGACCCAATTAGATAATAATCTCTCCTTTGATAATCACATTGCCAAAATGTTTAGAAAATCCTTCTATGTGGTCCAACAAATCACAAAAGAGTTCGCATTCAGATCAAAAGAGGTCATTGTGCCCCTCTACTCATCAATCATCAGACCCATCATAGAGTACAACTTGGACCACAGAAGTACCTCAACAAAAGGATCACTGGCCTCAAACTGATGACCTATGCAGCTTGACTGAAGAAACTCCAGCTGTGCTCAGTTGCATACCGCCTACTTAGAAGTAATCTCTGCCTGACATGCAAGGTCATGTCCAACCCAGAATTGATGGACATGCTCCGCCTAAAGAAAACCATATCCCCACGAGCCACATGCTCTAGAGATCTAAACCTCAGCACAACAATAAATAGGACGTGCTGGAGGGATATATTCCTGTCCCAGAGACTTCCCATGCTTTGGAACAGGATTCCAATCTACATTAGGTAAAGCTCCTCACTAACACTCTCCAAGAAAAACCTTGATGAGTGGATGGGAAGCAGAAAGTTTACCCCGGGGATCACTTCAGTCGCTCTGCTGGACAGAGGCACAGGGAACTAATCTAAGGGGGTGGCGAAAGCTAACACATTCTGGCTAGGCTTATAAATGCCTTCAGGCAGATAGCCTAGTACCTACCTATAAACCTATGAACCTATGACCATAATGGCTGGTTGATGTAAAATAGTGGAGGGCTTTAGGAATACTTGGGAATATTGAACTTGAAGTTAAGGTACAGTCTATTTTTATATATCTGAGTTCATCAAATTTGTCTTCACTTTATTAAAACGTACTGAAAAGGCAAGAAGGTCTTCCCATTCTATTACTGGATCATACTCCCTATTATTAAAACAGTATCCAAACATCCAAATTATCCTTTCATCAGGCAATATACACCCCCTAATTAAAACTCCCTAAATCACCTCATGAAAGTGAACAAACTGCATAATAAGTACTATTTCCCCTCTTTATGAAATATTTTATGCTTCACTTTATGTTTTATGTACAGCAGATCTTTTTTTACTGTAGGTATCCTTAGTAAACAAACACAGCTTAGTTGGATATATCTGGCTAATAAAATAAAACAAAATAAAATAAATAATCTTTAAATACACTGTAAAACTAAGAGGTTGTGATTCTAAAAGTCAGAAGGTATAATATAAACAATGTGCAAATTACTTTTCTAATGAGGTCCAATAAAGAGTTCAATGTGACAGTGATGTAAACATAAACACTATATACAATAGTTTAAAAACTTGAAAAGAAAAAAAATAGTTGTATGTTAGTGAAAAACAGTATGAGAGTAAAGGGAGATGGTTTTAAGGGGAAAGGAAAATCCAAGTGTGAAGGAAGAAAAGGTTAAAAAAGGAAATGGGCAAGGCAAAAACATTTCGCTGAAAACTGTACTTTGCATGGCCTGGAGGGGAGGCTTCTTTCAGCCATAGACTGAATAACATTTGGTTTGCTCAGTTAAATGCAGATAGTCATGAAATATTTGAAATGTATTATGCAGAGATTTCCACATTTGACAAGTCAGGATAAAAATGGTATTTTGCTAACTGAGAGAAGGCCCATTATAGACAATAAACAGATACAGTGGTATGCTACATAAGCAAAGTGATATTTTCCAAGCATATTTAAGTTAGCAGAATTTTCTCTCTGGTCACCCCAAAGTTTGCATCCAGCTGAAGTCATATGCTCTCTCTTTTCCATATCAGGAGTACAGGATTCCCAAGTTTTTCTAAAACCCTCCACAGTTTTACACCAGCCATCTATTCTGGTCTTTAGTTATTTTTGTGTGCCACCCTGTCAGTGAAAAATAAATGATGCAGCAATCTACATTACTTGTCAATCCAAGGAGGACTAGCATGAAGTTAAGAAGTTACTAAGTTTACTTGCTGATAGTGCATGCCTAAAACATAATACTGATTCTAATAATTAACAAATTTCTCCCAAGCCAACACCAGTGATATATGCACAAAGCTCTTTGAGAGTAGTGCATAGGTAAAAGTATCAATAACCTCCATTCCTGTGAAGATTAAAAACAGGGACAATTCAGATCCAAGGAGAGGGGGACACTCCTTATTATCCAACAATAACATTGCATCTAGTTAGCCTTGGAGGATCTAGCCATCATGAAACCATGGAAAGGCCCATAAAGATGCTCATTTTATCCCAGAAATCTCATTTATACAGGGGATAATCTCCAATTTTTGCTAAACAATGACATCTAACTCACTACACTAAAGTTCCATTGTCAGCTTATTCCTTTCCCTTTGTAGACTGGCACCAACATTTCTTGCCTCAAGTCTCACAGGGCCATGCCCTTCATAAGTCTTCTAGAGAAGAATCTTGTGAGATGCTGACTGAAGTATCTGCAATCCTCTTTAAGATCCCTGAGCCTTATCCTTCTTTATTGCCTTAACAATCTGATATCGTCTAACAGTTTGCACCCATTTATTCTTTCTCCTTTAGCTTTCCTGTTGCCATAGATCTGTAGTCTTTTTTTCTGACTTTACCCATCTTCACCTTATATTATAATGTGAGAAGGCCATGAACAAGTCACATTCAAACACCTATAACATTGAAATACAACTAGAAGAAGACCTTCACTCTGCAACCTTCTGAATTAACATTGATAAGCGTCTCCTAAATACCTCTAAAATTAAAGCAATGTTCTTTGGAACCACACAACAACTTCCCAGTGCTTCAACGCCTTGGTAAAGAGTGGGTCACTGCAATGAAATTAAATACTAACATTAAGAATCGTCCCCCACTTGTAAAACTTACTCAGAGGATCGTTCCCTATAACCTAACAAGTTAAAGAGACTGGTCCAATACTACAGACTCACAGAGCATACTTCATTAGGCAATCCCTACCCTCCGACCTCAAGGATCTTATCTCCTACCCTACGTACAAATCTCAGCTTAAAGTCCTTCTCTGCAAGCAAGCCCTTTGAGTCTCCTTTACTTCAAGTCATATTACTTAATACCTGTTGACTAACAGAACATCTCTATTAAAGCCACAGTAACTACATCTCTTTTATAAGTTTTACACTTTGACAAGATATTCCTTCCTTTTTATATTTACTTACTTGGCTTGTAGACTGATTATTTTGTTAAATACTTTTATTTCACAATTCCCCATGTCTCATTCCTTGGTTCCACTGCTTGCATATACTTTCTTTTGCTAATATATTTGCACATTTGTATATTTCTGCCCATGCTGTATGAGTATCCTTTGCAAATATGTATATTGCTCTTTTAAACAATGTATTTTAATTTGTTTTCTGTTGCTATTGTTACTATTCATTGTTTGTGGCTCATTTGTTTTCTTCTGTATTGATCTGGGCTGGGACTGAAACTGGTCCATATAAATGAGTGGTCGACCCAGTAAACAAATTAGAGTATATAAATAATAAATATGACAGACATTCAACATTTTCACCTCACCTCAATCCTCCTTATGCTTGTCTCTTTATAAAGCTAAGCGTACGTTTATCTACACACGCTATTCCTTTCTTTTCCATTCTTGGTCTACCTGGTCCATTTAATTTCCATGGGAGCAAATTCAATATTGAAGGAACTTATCACTGTCATCTTCATTTATTATATCCAGCAAAAGATACAGTGCTCAGTTTACTGTGCATAAATACAACAGTATCACTCAACTGGAAAGGCCACAAGCATTTTTAATACAGACAAAAATGAAGACCTTAAAATCTGTCAACTATCTCCCAATAATATTGGCCTTACCCAGATTTCTTGAGCAGAGAAGACTAGATATCATACTTCAAAACTCCCCTGATTTAACTCAATTGTAGTTCAATCCCTCTTAAAACTGATGATGCTGAAGAAAAGGGGAGGGATCACGCTTAGTACAGAGTGGCAATATCTAGAGTTATTGACTTCTTTTACTTTAGGTAATGTATATCAATAATTCAAATGCACTTAAAAAGTCAGTGTCTTAAGTAATAGTACTGATTGACCCTAATTATTTTGTGAGTTGTCCATGATTTTGTGGAGATTTGTCCTTAATTTGTTGAGATCTATGTGAGATAGCACATAAGGTCAGATAGTGTCATATATAGGGGTCAGATTTTTATAACTGGCAGTTATTTGCATAGCATGGAGACTAATGCCAGCAGATCATGGCATACATAGAGTTTTGGCTTCATTGCCCATGGGCAGGCACTCCACTACTAACAGGGTAGTTTCTATTGATTTATGCTATAAAAGTGATGTGTTAATGTTCCCCAACCTGGGGCTTTCATCCCTTCCTCCTGCTGCAATGGTTGGGGCATTACAGAGCATATGAGGCAAGTGATTAGGGTACCTTGTCCTAGAACCAGATGAATTTGGGGATTTAGTTAGCAGAGTAAAAATATACATTAAAATAGAGCAAGATAAATATGCAACAAACAATACGTTTTCCAAACAGCTTGTATACATATTAAGCAGATGCTTATTCAATAACATCTTACATAAACAAATGAGAAGCAGAAAGGAAGAAAGAAATACCTGGAGGAAAGAAATGGCTAACAGGAGGAACCATATAAGGAGACCAGGTAATAGCCAGGCAATTTAATGTTACAATGGATAAGGAATCAAGATACAATATGTAGGTATGTTAGAGAACTGGGATGAACTATACATACTTCATAGGGTCGCATGGCTACTACTAAACAGTATGTTTCATAGCACATTACCTAACTCTTAGGGAGTGGAGACAAACGGTGTGGATGATGTTCTAACCCAGGAAATGACAAGGATGGAATTATATGCACAGAAGCCATACACAGGGGAATGGAGTGAGAAAGTTAGAAAACAAGGTGTTAACTTGGGTGAAATGGGGATGAGGCAAAGTTATTCAAGTGGGATGAGATGGATGGCAAATCTTGGGAGGGATTATGGGGAGGTGGGAGCTAGGAGTGGGAGTACAGGTGGGAGTGAAAATGTTAATTGTTTCCTTTTGTTTTTAAAGGAGAAAGTTAACATAGGGGGATGAGATTAGTGAATTATGAACTCGGTCAGTCATGGCCAGTTATAATAGTGATACAGTAAAAGAGTTCTTTAGTAGTCTTACATACAACCCTTACAGGTGGTTCTGGTAACAATCTGTCCTGGTTCAAATGGATGAGTTAGAAAAGTGACAGCCCCAGGTTTCGTTATGGAATTGTGTTACTTGGACATAACTATACACCTTATGGAAGAATTCATTAGTATACACTGAGGGGTTTGGATGGATGCGGGGTTCACTTAAAAAAAAAAAGAAATGTTGGCCATAGGACTTTCGAGCAAATGCAACTCTGCAGGAAGGTAGTGGCCCCAGTTGCTCAGTGGGTAGCATACCTGCCTTTTGTTGAAAAATCTGAAGGATATGCATCCTAGTTTTTACCCCAGGTGATTGTTTTTGTTTCCCAGTTTTCAGTCTGCAGAAAAATATGGGGAGGGGGTTTGGGTGTTTCACTTCTAAGGGGGTCACTTTGTAATAGGAGGTCTCATCTATCTGAGGTGGTGGAAGCTCAAAAGGTTTAAAAAGCTCCAGTACTGTTCAAAAAGATTACGTGAGCTCCAGGGTGGAATGACCAATGGTATGAAAATTACCCTGTATCTTCCATGAATATAGGATATTGGCTTAGTCGGACTAACCTGATTAAAAAATATCCAGAAGTAATTACTTTCCCACAGGCTATTGCTTTGATGCATGATTCTTCAACCATTTACATCATTCATGAAGATTAAACATGCTGCTCCATTTTATATACTTTGTGAGTCACACTAATAACGCTTAAGCTTACTGAAAGGAACAGGATGCAGCTGGTGGGGTATTAGGTATGGAATTTTTTAGGAAGCTTGTCAGTAAAGGGGCTGTTAGTCATAGGTGTTTTCAGTTCAAATATCAAAAATTTGAATACTTGGTTAGGTAGACTAAGGTGGTTAGTTAGATAATATACTGAGCCAGGTCAGTTAGGAATGTCATAGTGCAACTTTTCTGTGTTTGTACTTCACAGAGGATGCCAATAATTGAATGTATTTGATCTGGGCAGTTATTTGCTAGGTATTTAGGTGGGTTTGGGTAAGTTAGTACCAGCCATTTGGATATACTGGACAGTGCTTCAGGGGTAAGGATTTACTAATTACTAAGACTTTGGAAACTTTTGAAGAAGGCATGTAAGGATTGTGGACTATGGAGTACCTAGTTGGAATAAGTTAGGAGGGACCACTGAGTACTGCTGTGCCTAGTGGTTGAGGGCCTAGCTCAGGAGGAGTAGGGCAAGTAGGCTTCAGTTATGGTGTTTCAAGAGCAAACAAAAGGCCATCTCAACTGAATGTTTGGGAGTTTGATCAGATAATGCTCTTCTGTCATATATTACTCAGAGAATGTGGAGATTTTGCGGTTCTAGCAAGGTAGTGGTTTACCCTTTTTTCTTTACAAGAAGAAAGAAGGTCTTCTGTTTGAGACATCTTTTTATTTGACCAGGTAGTTGAGTGTCAGGACAGCCTAATGGATTGTCACAAAACTTGATATAGCAGTAGGGTGTGTTTGACAAAGCAACAGGTATACTGGAAAGGGACAAGCAGTGGAGGGAATTCCACAAGTTTAGTAATATAGCTAAGGGGTAATGTTTAGGGAAGTACCTAAGTGTGGGCATTGTCATGGCTTATGTACTTCACTGTCAAGTAAGTAGTTTTCTGAAGTAGGGCCATTTGGCCATCATTCTGTAATATTTTTGTACATTCATTGGTAGTTTAATTGATGTTATATTGCTGTACCCCAGAGTAGCTAGAGAAGAGCTGCATTAGGCCTCACAGATCTGGAGCAGTGGAACTGGGTAGACTGAGATACAGTATAGTATAAGTGTTTGTGTACATTTTGGGGAGTTGGTCATGGCTTAGAAGTGGTAGCATACATTTGGTGAATTTGTGTTGTAGCTATTTAATGTGCCTTCATTTTGCATTTGAAGGGTAAGGTAATATCAGTTAAGGTGCATGATAGTATGTTAAAGAAGGAAGAGGGGAACAGACTTTGGCAGCCTGGTGGGCAGAAGAAAGGACCTTCCCTATGAAGAAGGGAAGTTCTATTTCCCACTCTTTCCTTCCAGCTGGTTTAATGTAGAGCAATTGATGGCTTAAGATGCTCTTGGAGGAATTTGATTGGTTTAGTCAGCAGACTTGTGACATTGCTAGTTGGTCAGAATATTGAAATGAGCATTCTGCCACGTTGCCCCTAAGTGGTGGTCCCAAAGCTTGTTAGTATATGATGTTCTTTCCTGATGGTGCTAGACTATTGAGAAGAGTATATTAGGCCATGTTGTCCATACTTATTGGTACTGTCAGTTGGTATTATTTAATGTTCCTCCTAAAGTTGCTAACATATTTATGTAAGCATTCTGCAAGAGTACCTATATTGGTTGGTCCTAAGGGTTGCTGGTATTGATAGTTATTCCAGTGTGGTTAGTGTAATGAGGTGACTGATCTGCCATGCTGCCCTTACATAGTTTGGATGTCTTGCTAATACTGTAATTTCTGTATGATTGCAAGAAGCCTGATGTAAATTGGGATAATATCTGGTTGCACAGTCTATATTGGTGCTGGTGATGTCATTTGTGCTGGCATGGGGTTCAGGGACAACTCTTATTGCAGTCCAAGAGTTGTTAACTGACACTTCAGTTAACTCGTTCACTCGTACTGCTTTTCATCCGTGTCTGCAGTAAGAAAGCAGCAAATTATTTTTATTTTTTTTTAACCTGGATGTCTTAAGAAATATGGTTGCTCTTTTTGTTCAAAAGTGTTTACTATGGATATTATTTATGCCCTTATAGTGCAGCACAATAAAAAAAAAATATTTTATTTATGAATTTATATTTTTAAGAGATCTTCCGTTTAAACTCATGAACAAATGTCTTAAAGCATTGCACTTTCCCACTTATGTTGCATTGCCGCCTCTTGGGCTGTTTATTATAGCATACCATCACTTCATTAAAACTATAATTCTTAAACATGACAGAATTACTAGTTTTCTGTGCTGTGCTTAAGTCATGCTTTACTTTCTATAAAAAAATGCAGTTATAGAAAAGGGAATACCGCAAATAATTATACAAAATATGGGGTCAACCATGTAAATTCATAATATTTCTTATACTTCAACAAATGCAGTAGAAGAAAGTTCCATCACATTGTACATTTTTTTTTATTCTGCAGGTTATAACATCATCAAGAATGATGGCTGCTTATATAAGATTGTTGGCAACCAACACTGCTGAACACGAACAAAATAGAAACAACTGTTGAGCAAAATCACCTTTATCAAAAAACAAAGCTTTCAGGTATAAAACCCTTTCTCAATGATTAACAAAAGGTACATTAAAATCATCTGTTTAAATACAAGCCCAAGACATCATATGACCCGCAGCCAAGATCACATGATTAATTAAATATAAATCTTTCTTAAAAACTTTCTTAAAGAACTTACAAAATTACATATTTAACACAAATGCATGTATAAACAAATCCATAACATATACATATGAAATACATAAACATATATACATATACACACACACATATATATATATATATATATATATATATATATATATATATATATATATATATATATATATATACACATATACGCATACATACATATATATATATACCTAATATACATTCACTTTAGCCTTGTATGTTGTATCTTAACCAAAACTGGTTTTAATGAAACACTAGCATTCAGACCTGGTGAAACGTTCGCTGACAACCTCACAATCCACTCATATTCCTTAAGGTCTAATAGATTACACAAGTCCCCACCTCTACTAGGCACATTAATACTATCAATAACCCTAAACTTAAACTTATGGGAAGTCCCATAACATATAATGTGTTTAGACAAGGCATTAGTTTCACTCCCCCTCCTTATATTAGACTTGTGTTCTGTAATTCTGTCCTTAAATTTCCTTGTGGTTTTTCCAACATAATAGGACGGACAGATTTCACACGTTGCCAATTAAACAACATTACTTGTTGTGCAAGTGGCAAAACAGTGAAAAGTAAATACTTTCTTAGAAACTGGGTGAATGAAACTATTCACATGATTTAAAACACCATCTTGTTGCTTAAAGATATCCACGCAACAACTACAATTATGGCAACAGAAGGTACCACTCCACAGCACACTATGTGAAATAGGCCTAACGCTGTCAAAATCCTTATATGCCAACATACTCTTTATCGTCCTCATATTCCTGTAGGCAAACTGAGGTTTATCACCCACAACTAACTTAACATCCTCCTGTGTTAAAAGAACTTTCCAATATTTCATCACTATACTTCTAATAGTATATGACATAGTGTTATAAGAAGTGATGAAC
This sequence comes from Protopterus annectens, assembly GCF_019279795.1. NCBI lineage: Eukaryota > Metazoa > Chordata > Ceratodontiformes > Protopteridae > Protopterus > Protopterus annectens. The sequence continues at coordinate 1,951,273,915 of NC_056728.1, forward strand.
CTTAAGCCAACCCCATCCAAAGAAGCTCTCAATGGTTCAGTCACATCTTGGGGTACCTTTAAAAAAATAGGTTTATAAATTGTGCCCCTATTAGATATAATATGCTCACTAATGTGTTGTAGTAAGTTAGGTGAATACCCACTTGCTTTAAATTCATTACAAGTTTCAGTCAATTGTTTTAAAACCATAGTATTATCAGTATTTAACCTACTAACACGAGCTAGCTGTGCCTTAACAATGCCCTTAAAGACATGAGGCGCATGCATGCTAGACGCAAAAAGGTACCTACCAGATGATACTTCTTTTTTAAACACAGTTGTGTTAATAATGTTATTCCTCTTAGTCAATGTGATATCCAAAAAATTAATGGTAGTAGTTGAGTACTCAATCTTAAATTTCAAAAATCTAGTTGTATTATTAAGAAACAAAGTATATTCCATCAACTCATCAAGTGTACCTTTCCATAAAAGGAAACAGCCATCCACAAACCTTTGGTAAAAGATAAGATTATCATTCAAATATCTACCCCCATTATAGACATAAAGTTTCTCCCACTGATAAAGAACTAAGTTGGCATAGGTGTTTGCCACTGGTGTGCCCATCGCCACCCCTGTTTGCTGCAGATAGTATTCCTTGTTGAACAAAAATACATTATTCTTTAATACCAAGTCTAACAACATACATGTATTCTCAGTGTGCCTAACAGAGAATGTAGAACAACCTGTTAAGAACTCCCTTATAGAGCCCAGCCCATAATCATTGGGAATCACAGTAAATAATGACGTGATGTCCATCACTACCATATATATATCATTACAAGTTGAACCTAACAAATCCAGACTCATGTACCAGTGTTTAAGTTTCACAAGAAAATCATTAGTATCTTTAAGTACTGTTTCACAAACATTCAGCAATGGTTGCAACTGCCTTTGCAAGTATAAAGATATAGGTTCAGTAACCCAACCATTGCCTGAAACAATAGGTCTCATCGGAGGGTTGACTTGGGACTTGTGCAGTTTAGGAATACCATAGAGCTGTGGTATAATAGGGCACGGTACCGTGAAGAAATGAAACAAATCTAGTGTAATATCATCTGTCAATTGTAATTCATACACACACATATTTACATAACTAATACACTTCTTCACATCGAGTAATGATATCTTTTTAAATGCTATATTATCCCCCAACAATATTAAGACGGATCTCATATAATTCTCCCTATCCATAATCACTGTTGTTCCCCCTTTGTCTGCTTGTTTAATCACAATGTTAGGATCTTCCCTCAGCTCACTCAAGGCCATGTGTTCAAGATAAGTAAGGTTAAAATTTTTTGAATGTTTATTACATACATAGGCTTTTCTTATCTCAGCCTCACAAAGATCATTAAAGGCTATTAAAATTGGAGCATAATTAGGTATAAAAACACTATGTCTTTTACAAACAGTGGCATCATATTGCTCGTTTCTAAAGATTAACTTCAATGCTACTGATCTTATAAAAAGTTTCAAATCAGTCAAAACTCTCACAACATCTTCTGTACATGTTGGTATGAAGCTCAATCCTTTTCCTAAAAGCGTAAAGTGTTCCTTTCTTAAAACAAAAGTAGAGAGGTTTACAGTACCTGCCATTACCTCCTGGCTACTTTCAACTGTTTTGGCGGACTCTCGTTCTTCCGCTTAGCATCCACCATCATAATGGAATCCCTCTGTTTAGTTCTTCCTCTTGAATTCGACCTAGACGAAGCAACTCACTCCTTCACTCGTTCAGCCTGTTGTAATTGAAAAGGTTTACAAAAGAAGTTCGATAAAGTTTTTGCGATGCTTGTAATCTGCCATTAGCTTCCCCATCCACTCCAGTCACATTACTTACAGTTGAGACACCAGCAGAAGCAGTCTGATCCGCAATGCAAGACCCAACGTCTGTTGCTATTGGTACACCAAGGGATACATTACTATCTGGCTTTGACTTCACTGACTGCTTTAGATTTGGCGCCAAATTTAATTTGTCAGCAATCAACTCAGGAAATGCATCTAGGGAATCCAAAGATGCATTTTGTGCAGGGCGTTTTACCGATGTAAACACACGTCTGCTATTAACACTAATAGATCTATTTTTTGAATCCATATGGACATCAGCCCTTTCATTCTTAGGCCAGGAAAATATATTGCCAATCTGATAATCGCCCATATCATGAAGCAGCTTTCTTTTCTTTACTGCTTCCAAGCGGTCATCTAGGGAACATAGCCTGTCCATCATGGATAGATAGGATGACTGCATGTTTTTGAAGCAAGTCGTAGAGAATAATTCATCTTCCAAAATAATAATTTCGCTTTTCAGTTCATTCTCTATGCCAAAAAAGAACTTATTCATGAGAGCCATGTAATCATGACTCAACTTCAAGTTAAGACACTGCCACTGCTTCAAAAGCTCCGGATAGGTATTCCCATAAGAGGGCATTTTCAATATCCTTAAACCATGTGGAGCTATACCTTTTTCCAGATAAGCAGCAAAGCTGAAGCATTGCCACTGCAAGCACTTAAAGGCACCAACCTTTCTTTCCAAAATTTGTATTTTACGTTCAAAGTCTAACACATTTGTAGAGGGTACATCCGATACATTATCTTGCACCCTCATAGACTCAGTAGTAACATGCAGAAGGGGATTAACTTCTTTTTCAAATAGTACTTTTAACAGATTTTGTGGTTCCATTACCGGCTGCTACAGGCTTTCAGATAAATCCCAACTTCACAGCAAATAAAATATGGCAACCAACACTGCTGAACACGAACAAAATAGAAACAACTGTTGAGCAAAATCACCTTTATCAAAAAACAAAGCTTTCAGGTATAAAACCCTTTCTCAATGATTAACAAAAGGTACATTAAAATCATCTGTTTAAATACAAGCCCAAGACATCATATGACCCGCAGCCAAGATCACATGATTAATTAAATATAAATCTTTCTTAAAAACTTTCTTAAAGAACTTACAAAATTACATATTTAACACAAATGCATGTATAAACAAATCCATAACATATACATATGAAATACATAAACATATATACATATACACACACACACACACACATATATATATATATATATATATATATATATATATATATATATATATATATATCTATATATACACATATACATACATATATATATATATATATATATATATATATATATATATATATATATATACCTAATATACATTCACTTTAGCCTTGTATGTTGTATCTTAACCAAAATTGGTTTTAATGAAACACTAGCATTCAGACCTGGCGAAACGTCCGCTGACAACCTCACAATCCACTCATATTCCTTAAGGTCCAATAGATTACACAAGTCCCCACCTCTACTAGGCACATTAATACTATCAATGACCCTAAACTTAAACTTATGGGAAGTCCCATAACATATAATGTGTTTAGACAAGGCATTAGTTTCACTCAGGAAGCTCTGAGGAAGCTTGTTGTATTCAAGTGAAAGTGCTTAACCATTCTTTGTTTGTTGGCATTACAATAAACTTTTATTCACTTCTACCTGGTTTCATTGAAGGTGTTGTGGACTGTTATGAGCATTGAATAGAGGTGAATTCCCAAGACACAGAGATGGAATTTTGCACACAGTGCTTTTGCTGTTTTTTCTTTTCTAGTTGAACTTTTATGGTTGCTGCACTGTTTGCTTCAGTTGAGAAAATATAATATAAATAATGACTCATGGCTACTTTTGCAAAATCTAAGACAATATCTTATAAATAGAATTGGACAAATGCAAGATACATTTAGACATACTGTCCCAAAATTTATTGATTACATTATTATATGCCTCAAGAACAATTCTGTTATTGAAAGAGAATAGTGATCCCAAAAATCCAGACAATTATAGGCCCATATCATTGTTGAATATTGATATGAAAATCATGACATCTATTCTAGCTAGTAGATTAAAAAAAATAATAAACTTGATAATATTAGAAGAACAGGCGGGGTTTATAGATGGGAGACAGACTACAGACAATACATTAACTCTTCATACTTTAATATCTTATGCAAAGTATAAAAATATGAACATATATGCTTTAATAATTGATGCTCAAAAAGCATTCGATAGAGTTAATTTGGCTTATTTATTTGAAACATTATCATATTTCAATATACCTCAGCTTTTTATTTCTATGTTAAGAAATTTATACAAGAATGCATACACTAGTTTATATATAAATCATGAATGTTCCAAAAGGATTCAAATTAAAAATGGAACTCGACAGGGGTGCCCATTGTCTCCCATACTGTTTAATCTGTATTTGGAACCTTTATTTCTCCATATGAAACAAAATGTTTTTTATAATTCTCCTGTACTTCTTGGGATAAAGGTTAGGATGGCTGCTTTTGCAGATGATTTAAATATATACAGTACCACACCGGTGTCAGATACGGAAAAAATACTAACAGCATTACAAACCTTTGAGAAAATTGCTAATTACAGACTAAATTTAAAAAAAAACAAAATATTCCCTCTAAAGACACCTACACCTTTTTCAATGCTACCATTGATAGGACGAGTAAGGACAGAAGAAAGAATAAAATATTTGGGGATTGACTTTTCAACTGAAAATAGAGAATTTTTTATCAACAATATTAAGGCAACTGGAGACCGAATAACAATGGATTTGAAAAGATGGAGTAAGTTGAAGCTACCGATGATGGCAAGAGCAGCGATAATAAAAATGAACGTTCTCCCCAGAATGCTATATATTTTTAGAGCAGCACAACTTAAAATCAAGAAATCCTTTTTTAAGCAATTTCAGATAGGACTGGGGAAATTTCTGTGAGAACCCAGAAAAACGAGAATATCCTATGAGAAACTGATGGCTCCTAAAACGAGGGGGGGGGGTTGGATTTACCAGATTTTGAGATGTATTATACAGTGATTCAGGCCAATAGGATTTTAAGGGTGTCTTACTTGGATAGTGAAAATAGAAAATGGATACCCAAATGGGTACTGCTAAATTATAAACATATAAAAGGGAAGGGAATTAATGTTAAAGCGGTACCATGTTTGAATATAAAAACATTGAGTAAATATGAGTTAATGGAGCACATCAAGGTATGGGCAATGGCGACTCAAACTCTGTTTGCCTCCTTGAACCTTTTAAAATATATGATGATGTTTCAACCGTTTGATGGAAATCCTAATATAACTATTGCTAATCAACTGATAGACTTAAAAAAATATCCATTTATTAAGGAATTAACTGTAAGGGATTTATACCCCTTCCTAGGAGTAGCGGTACATGATATCTTAAAAGAGATGACTCTTCCCATCTCTTATTTAATTATAATGAGGCAGTTAAAAGATTTGGCAATAAATTATTTTACCAGTTCTGAAATAAAAAAAGAGGAACTAGTTATTTCAGGTCATCTGTGGGAAGCATTGCAACAAGATAGAAAATATATATCCTCAGCGTATAAAATGGCAAAAGAGAGAAAATATAATAATCATATTCTGTTATCGAATTACTGGAGAGAGAAATTGCCATCCCTAGACGACAGTAAAATAGTAGAGGCGTTTAACTTAACATTAAAATCCGTATCACTTCAAAAACTGGTCTTTACTCAATTGATGATATTTAACAATGCATATTATACCCATCTAAAACTTCATAAATTTGATTCAAAAAAGTCACCTAAATGTCCACAGTGTGTAGATCAGACAGCAGACCTGTTACACATGTTCTGGAGTTGCAAGTGCATTTATAAATTATGGAATTCTTTAAAGTTACAACTACAAAAAACGGGTTACCAAAACTCAACACACTCATGGGAATTTCTGATTCTACATATTCCACCGGAGAATTTGGACAAAACAAAAAAGATTGTAATTATGAATATTAGTTTACTAATGAAATTATATATAGCCACAAATTGGTTGAACCCAGCACAGGTGTCGTGGCAAAATTTCAGGCTGTTAGCGATTACGCATATATTAGCGCACAAATTGTTAATTAGAAATAATAAGAAAAGTATAAACAGCATAAAAATTTGGGAACAAATCTTTAATATTATTTTAGTAGCGGTTCCTATCCACTTTCCGTCAGGACATTCTGTATGTGTACCAACACATTCTTGGATTAGATAGAAAATGTAGAAATAATACAAATTATTGGCTTGAGTTGGTTTATAACTGTCTATTGTGGATGCTTTTATGTTTAATTTTTTGTGATTTTATTTTCCTGTACTTGGTTAAAATGATATTTATTCTTAATGTATTATAGGGAAATTCAAAATGGAACTAAAACATTGGAAGCAATATTGTACATAATGTAAATAGTGTGTGAAATGTATAATGGTTTTGCAAAACAATAAAAATGATTATTGAGAAAAAAATATATAGATAATACAGGTGCATACTTACATTGACCTGATATTTGCTGACTGTCTACATTTTAAGGCTTCTTATAGTGTTCTTATGAAATTGTATTTGTTTCTACTACATTATTGAGTACTGAAGTAACTCTATGATAACATACATTGTGTTGGACTTCAAATACTTCAGAAAATATATGGTTGTTGTATCTTTCAGCTTTTCCCGGTTAGGGGTCGCCACAGCGGAACTCCGGTCCGCTAATGATTGGCAGTAGATTTTTATGTACCGAGTTGCCAGTCCTGACGCACAACCTTCAACGAAAGTACACCCATTCATGCATGTCTCCACACAGAAGACACTTTAGCTGAGAATCGAAGAGGACAACGTCTTACTGTGAGGCGACAACGCTACCAGATTTGATCCTACTATGTTCTCTGTGTATAGGAACAATATTTTTAAATTGGATTTAGTGTTGTATAATTGTCACCCCATAAGTCCTTGATATGACCAGGTGTCTTACACTTATTGCTGGTAAGGCATGAGCAGGCTTGGCATTGATGATGAGCCACATAAAGTACCAGAGTACTGTTGGTTGGATAACATATTTAACCATAATTTAACAGGGCAACATTTACTGACATTTAGACCTGATGCTATATTCCATCCAATCTGCATCTGCAATCTATAGACATGATCATTAGTTGATCACACCATAAAGGAAGGCAAATATCAGGTGTTAAAACATGCACATTTGAAAGGACTATGAAAACAATATGAAGCAAGGGATGGGATACTGCAGCATACTTCATAACAGTGACAATAACTGAAACATCTCATATGGTGTACATTCACCCTACAGCCTGTTCAACACATGATAACTGTCTGTTCATAGTACTATCAGTCTTTCTTTCCACAGTGCAATGAGGTTAAGCACAACAGTGTAAGACACATCAGATTAATGCAGCAGAAAGCAAAATCTCAGCAATTTGTACCATAAATTGTGAATTGTTATTTACCATCATTGGAGTTGTTTCTCATTCTCTTGCATTGCCAAATACTGGGGACAAAGAGTAATGAGATAGAAAGGGAGAAGAAAGCTTGTAGAGGGAAAGAGAGAAACATACAAATATTCTTGTTTACGGACCACTTCAGTCCATCTTTGTGGTGTATTACTCTTAGGCTAGTCATCATAATGATTCTGTCATGCCCTGTAAAATAAAGTGTTTCTAATAGCAGGCAAGCATCAATAGGATAGCTAAATCATGATTAGGACATAAGCAGGATAATAGTGAGTTAATAACATATGTAGACAACACTTACACATATGATATTAATATGAAAAAGCATTAAATAATGTTTGACATACTTCCAGATTTGAACCCTTGACACTATGCAAAAAGCAGTCTACAGATTATCTGAGCCCATCTCATAGGAACTCATACTATGCATAGTCAACATCATGCATTTGTAGGAACAATGACAAGATACTGAAGCAAGAGAGAATGTGCCAGGCTTCATCACACTAATGAGAACTGTAACATCCCATAAGGTGGGCATCACATCCTTAAACCTATTCAATATATAACAGTAATGGTCTCCTCACATTGTTATCAGTCTTTATTTTTATAGCACAGTGGGGCTAAACACATTTGCATGAGAATAACTATACTAGTTTAGTTGAAGGTAAAATCTTCAGCTTTTACCATAGGATGTGAAATGCCATTTACAATCATTTACCACTACTGATCAAAGCCAAGCATCTCGTTGAGGGCAAGCATTGAAGTGCTGTTTTATGGGCCACCTCTGGCATATGTGCGTTGTCTGTGATTCTATTTTCTTGTAAATAAGCGAAAACTGGAACTAGTTAACTGAATAAGAATATCACCAAAGCAGTTCCAAATAACAGTAATAAACACCAGCACGTATTTACTCCAAATGGAAAATAAAACAGATTTATTCACATAAACGGTTGAGCGCTTTCATCACATAATAGACTTCATCAGAACAATAATACTTATTTCATGCTTCCTTATATATACAAAAAACTATCACCTGACTCCAATCATTTAAGAATTAAAGTGCTAGTGCTACTGGTTCTTTACCTCCTATAAATTACATACATTCCCAGTACATATAAATCCCATACATTCTGATGTGTTCAACAATTAAAAACAACAATACACAGAAACACATTGAACATATAACCATTGAACATGTAACCTTGGGTGGTTCATAAAAAAACATAATATTTAAAACCTCATGCTAAAAATATAATACTCTAAATTCTCCAAATGTCATATTTTATAAACAGACAAAACTAAAACAGAGAATACAAATAGTATCCCTAAACCATAATGGAGTTGATTTTTTATATATATCTATATATATATTCGTTGGTAAACATCATGACAAACCAACCTAACCCTGCAAATATTCATCTCAGATAGTCCAATATAGGTTTAATTGATATATGTTCGTTTATTCCAGGATATTCTGATGCGTTAAGTTTAATTTGCCACCTCACCTCTTTGTCACTTACCAACGAACATATATCAATTAAACCTATAATGTAACCCAAGGTTACATGTTCAATGGTTATATGTTCAATGTGTTTCTGTGTATTGTTGTTTTTAATTGTTGAACACATCAGAATGTATGGGATTTATATGTACTGGGAATGTATGTAATTTATAGGAGGTAAAGAACCAGTAGCACTAGCACTTTAATTCTTAAATGATTGGAGTCAGGTGATAGTTTTTTGTATATATAAGGAAGCATGAAATAAGTATTATTGTTCTGATGAAGTCTATTATGTGATGAAAGCGCTCAACCGTTTATGTGAATAAATCTGTTTTATTTTCCATTTGGAGTGGATACGTGCCGGTGTTTATTACTGTTATTTGGAATTGCTTTGGTGATATTCTTATTCTGTTTTCTTGACCAAATTAAATATTAGAAAAGGAGGTGATAGGACATTGGTGAAAATGGAAGGTGAGCATAGAGTAGGACACAGGGACCATAACAGAGAAATGTGTAGTATGCTGGTGGAAGAGCACCATAGCAATCCACTTCCTCAAAAGATAACTGTATATTTGTATATGTAATTTAATGAATTTGGATATTCACCATACCAATCACTGGTGACAACTGAGTAATATTGTATAGCCACATGGACCAAATCAACTGTGTCAGACAAACACACACGCAAAGTGGAGAGATATGTATTATTGTTTTATAGATTTCTTAATTTCTTTTGGATGGGTGCCCATCTTATTTTTTTATTGAATAGAGAGGAACATTGGGGAAAATGGTTAGGAATAAGAGGGTTAATTGGGTAGGGAAGGTTAGGTGGCAGGTGCAAACATATAGGACATACAGTGCCGCCAGGAGTGGTTCTGGACAGAAAAGGTTGGGGGACACCATGATTTGGGATTGGTAGGGGACATCAGAGGTGCATCCACATGCAGCATGAGTACATTGAGACTCTGCTCCTCACATTCAGAACTGTCATCACTGTCTCTTATCACACACACCTGAGGCAGTGGTAGGTAGGGCACTGACTTTCTGAATTCTGTCAATTTGGACACTGAGGCCCCTCTCCATAATGTCCACTGCAAGCCTTGTCAACTCCTGATGGCTGACAAAATATCCACCTCTACTGGTACTACTGCCAGTAGTTGCCACTGCACCAGCCCCTGGGGTGCAGCTACCCAAAGCAGTTGGACCAGGAAGTGCAGGAGTTGTGGAGACATTGGCAATACTGACAAGTTGGGATCCAGATGTCCTGAGTGTCTGTGCTGCCTGTGGTGGTGTTGCTTTAGTCAACTGGGGAGGTATGGTAATCTGATCCACAGTAGTCAGTCTAGCTCCCCATGCTGATAGTCATTCATGTTGCAGCAGGAATGTTTCAAAAACAGAAAAGAGAGAGAGAGAGAGAGAAATAAGGTGGGAAGAGAAAAGCATATAAAATAACATGAATTCCATGTCATTTTAATATTTCAAATTTACACATAGTATGGTAACCTTTGACACATCCAGATATGAATGTGATGTCAGAAATGTGTCATAAAACATCAATCAAAATATTATTACAGTCATTAGGCGAAGAGGTGACTAATGCATTAATGATGTATGTATCCGAATTAAGGAAATCCATTTACAAAGATTGAAAGTGTAATGATTCATAATCAATGTAGAAAATAGACTTTATATATTATTGTGTAACAAAAGCTAACTGCTGCTGCTGGAAATTGAACTGGCAGACAGCTAAGTTGATTTACACATTGCCTAATACAATGATCAAGAGCTATTGTAGCAAACATGTATTCTTATATGGACTGATCCTCCTAAAATTTAGTAAACCTAAATACATTTCTGATGTATTATGATTTTGCTAGTATGAATACCTGAACCATACTTTCCCCTTGCATCTATTAAATTAAATTGTCTTTCGGCTTTTCCCGGTTAGGGGTTGCCACAGTGAAACTCCGGTCCACTAATGATTGGCAGTGAATTTTTACAGTGTCGAGTTGCCAGCCCAGCGCCCAACCTTCAAAGAAGGCACACCCACACACGCTCACACCTACCTTCATGTATTTAAATTCAGTCGACCACAGGGTGGACATGCAGACTCTGCACAGAAGGTGCTCCAGCCAAGAAACAAACTGGAGAACCTCTTGCTGTGAGGTGACAATGCTAACCGCTGAACCACCGTGGCCTTCTCCTTACATCTATTAAGCATGACAATTATTTCTGATGCACCTCCTTATTCCTTGCTATCTCATCAGGAAAATGAAAAAGAGGAAAAAACACATAATTAAATACTGCATGCCCTGACAATCCTTGGTATTGTACCGTATTGTACCGTCTAATTATGGATGGCTCTACATACACTACTCAAGGGTGTTGGCAGTTTTACATTCTGCCTTCCATCATCTCAGGAGGTCCTGCTTGTCCCTTTTCATGTCACCGTAATGATAATAACATTGTTCTTTAGTGTGTGGAATGCCAGCTGCAGTGGCAACAGCCTTGGTCAAACTATTTCAAACCTCAGCCTTGTACTGTTATAGTCCTCTTACAGAAGACTACAGCTATAGAGATTTACAAGGAGTACAGCAAAGATCCTAGACTCTTACTTACACCATCTTCAGGGTCTAACTGGAGCACCACCCTCAACATCACTTACTATGCCTTCTCAAGGATATCTGGAAATATGGCAGGGAACTGGTACCTGATTGAGATCTTGCATGTGCCAGCACAATGATGGACAACCTTGCCAACTACTTATGTGCAATAAAAAGCAGAGACATGGCTTGTCAGACAATTTGGGTATTATTGCTTCAAAGTACACTGCTGGTGTGAAATATTTTATTTGATTGTATGTTATTTGTATATGTTTTCTGTGGTAGAGCACTGATCTCCATGGACTTTTTCAGACTCACCCCAAAAGCTGTATTTGGTTAAGTGACTTGCTCAGAGTTAGACAGTTAGGAAATGGATGCCAAGAGAATCAAACCTGGCAGCACTGTATCACAGGAAACATCTCATTCATTTTCTAAGCCACCTGCCAAACCTCTATGGCAGTGAGAATTCACCTTATGTGATGATTAGTGTAGTTCCACTTATTCCAATGTGACTCCATCAAATGCTTCTTGATGACCATATCTGGTTAAATTTGAAATGGTATATTGTCACCTCTGTGCATACTGTCTGGTATGTTGGATGGTAATCATGCATATACTCTTGTTAGAGATATGATATGGCATTTAATGCAATGTTGATTACAATAGGTGTTGCTAATAGATATATTTATAATAGATTTGTGGGACATATGTTTTATTATAAACTACGACTGATAGCATCTGGGAATTGGACTCATAACCAAAAAGGAAGGCTGAAATGCTATATTCTGTTTATTAACTAATATTTACAGGTTTTATGTTGAGGTGTAGCAATTTCAACATGAGTGAAGATCTAATTTTAACAAGCCCGTTATGTGTTGGACTTTGAGTTTTTATTAAATTGGGCTTATATTTTGAGGCAATTATGTGTTCCTGTAAATCATTTTTTCTTTGTATTGATTTGAGGGATGTCAATAGCACATGTTGAGGAAGTGGCTATACGTAGTCTACATGACATACTGTCCTACACACCTAATGCTAGTTCTTGTGATGAGTCAAACTTAATCTCGATAAATATTGGTAACATTATACATCTGCAAGTGCACATTAAATTAACTATGATCATTGTTATGCTTGACTCTCTTCAAGAGGAATCTTGATGAGTGGATGGGAGATCGTAGATTTTAACCTGGGTATCACTTCTGTGTCACTGTTAGACAGAGGCACATTATACTAACCTCGAAAAAGGGCATAGCAAAATTAATTTAAAATGGGTGGCGAAAGCCAAACACATTCTGGCTAGGCTTATAAATGCCCTAGGGCAGATAGCCTAGTATGAACCTATGAACCTATGAACACAATTCACCTAGTGTATAGTTATTGAGCATTTTGTGTTTCACGTTTCAATTTCCAACTTAACAGACACACATTATATTCAACTACTAATAAAAAGGAACTGACAACAGAAGAATAGATGATATGCAGTACACTGAACTATGGCCCCATCCCCTCAGCTCTTCAAGCGAATAGCAAAAAAAAATTCACTGTAATAAACTAATAGTTAATAGCCACATTGTAAGTGTTCAGCTTATTACAGTTAGATCTAAGCCTCTAGCCTCTCCCAGCTCTTCCACTGAAGAGCAAAAAAAAAAAAAAAAAAAAGATGTTCCTTCTACTGGCACACCAACCAGGTGGCCATGGCCAGATGCATGACATCCCCCTCAGGCCACAGCCATTCAAGTCTCATTTCTTTGCCCTGCCCCCGACCATTCTTCATATATATTAAAAAAAGATGATAATTTCTTCTTTTAAATTATAGCAAACTTATTACACTTTATACCTTCCCTGCACATAGCACTACAGCACTTAGGTTTTGGTAAAAAAAATACGTTTAAACTGTGGCAAACTGCTTCCTACAATGTAGCAAGTAGTTGCTACAATTTAGAGCATACATGGATTGTTGCAGCTCTCAGGTTTGACCATAAATGAAATATTGGCATTTAAAAGCCAGTATTGCATTAACAAAAATCAGGATGTGCTGTGATTACACCCCCAACACTTGCCCCTCTCACCCCATCCTAGATACACTACTGATTGTCAGCACTTTATTCTGATTATGTCAGTAAAACAATCTGTAGACTGGATTTGTACCCTGGTGTTACTCATAGTTTACAGCATTAACACACTAAACTATAGTGAATTACACATCTGTATTTTCTGCACTCATTACTGTCCAGAGTGCTGACTGAAGCACATTAGTGCTATTCTTGTTTCCACTATAAGTGGCTAAGTCTTTGCACATGCCAAATACAATTTTGAGATTTTGCCTTCAGAAGTTAACTTTCCTTCACTGCTAGTGAATGCAGACAGTCAACAGCCAATATTATGCAATGGCAATGACAAGTGTTGCACAAAGTCAGAAGTTAAATACACACACACACACACACACACACACACACACACACACACACACACACACACACACACACACACACACACACCAGAAAAATATTAAGCAATCTGCTGGTTTAGCCAAGTGATGGCCTTCTAATGTATTTAACATTGAACCCAACACCTATGACATTAAACCTTCACTATTTTAACAGTATTTGCTAAAAAGAACTTGCATTTCTGTTACGCATCATCATGTCTTCAAATAATGACACATTGAGTAAGGGGCCACACAGGAGCTTACATAAGGTAATTTTGTATCTAGCATGTACAAGTAAAACACTTGTTTGAAGAAAATGTCTAACATTATTTTTTCTGACATACTTTCAATGATTTTGATTAAGGATCAATATTTCTCAATTCATTCTGTTGCTGATTTTACTTCCTCACACTTTATGCCTTGGCATATTTGTTATACTATGCACATCAAAATGTGCTATTACTATAATTAATAGTCAAAAGGCTGCAGGAGACACATACCAAAATTATTTTGTTTATCATTCATTATACACATCTGTTGTTGCAACCCAAACATTAACAGTTCCAATTGTGCTTTAGGTTTCAGAACACAAATATTCATTTAACTGTGATAACTAATTTCAAAATAGCAAATGCTGGAATCAAACCTTGAATTACTGGTGCTGCTACTCATATCTAGTTACACAACAGCTGTCTTTTTGGCAATAGTACTGCCCAAAGTGCTGACTGAAGTGCAATGATGCCAGTCTGATTTGGACTACTGATGGTATTCCAAATTATTTTTTTTTCATTTTGCCTTGGGGAGTGAACTGCCATTCACTGCTAGTGATCCCTGACAGTCACCAATGCACAATGTGATGTACTGTGCAAAGGTAGAACCAAGAAAATTTTCAAAAATGCCTCTGTGTAATGATTGCTCCACTCTGTTGTCTTATAACATTAATATGTGGACATTAAGGATCCCTACTTTCCCACAGAGATAAAGTGGGAAACCATGGCATTATCAATAAACATTGACAAGATTAAAAGTGTTGCCAAATCAACATAGACATTATAAGGTATAGAAAGTAGAACACACATTTTTAGCATAATAATTAAAAAAATGTTACATTTAAGGAGCAAAATGCCTACGTTCTCACATTTGTCAGATGTCCATTCACAATAGAAGTTTGGCTAAATGGGATATTTGTACAAGTTGTGCTATTAAAGCCTGTTGTATTATAAAAATGTATGCAATACAAAAGCGTGTTCTTCCCTTTTGTTTGTGACCATTGGTCAGTTTTGGTGTGTTTGTAGCATGACTGTAGCATAATTTGCCTTTATTCCAAACATTTCTGTTTGTATAATTGTTTTGGACTTAATATGACTCGCATACACTTTTTGCTAAGAGGCATGGTTACCAAGCCTATTTATAAAGATTATCTCCTATTGCCATTTTGCCTTGAGAGGTGAACTGTCATTCACTGCTAGTGAATTATTAATTTCTGTTACTGATGTAGGGGGAGGAGTTTACAGTTATGTGCACAATGTGTGTATTCATATAGATAATTTATTTACGTTTTTAACAATGATGCTTGCATAAATTCATAATTGTTTTCTGTTTAATTTAGATCATATTATAAACACATGCCCCCTGCTGATTTGTCTGATAACTTTATTTTACTCTCTTACAGGGATGCAGCAACTAAAAAACTGGGCCACCCAAACCTTATAGTTCAGGCCTTCCATTAACATGGCTCATGTATCTTTATCAAAACTGTAGCTGACAAGCCCTTCCATGACCATATCTGGTGGCAGGTGTTCAATGACATGAATGCTATAGGTGGCTATGAACATCATTACCTGTCAATCAGACGTTGGACCAGTGACATTATCACTGAGGCAAAAAAGAGAGACAGTGACGCTGCAAGAGAATAGAGAGCTACTGGGGATAGTTCTGCTACTGAACCACCTCTTATTGAGACAGAGGAGCTCTTGTTTTCCTGTAAGGGGTCCAGTCAGCTCAGAGGAGTTTTCCAATGCCATGATGGATGTGGGTGCAGAGGTAGAAGACAACCAAATGGCGCTTATTGCTTTTGCTCCAAATATGTCATTTAGATAGGGAGACAGACAGATATATTTTATAAAACTTATTTTTAGAGTTATAAATAGGTTGCTTTTTCCTGTGTCATCTTCTGTTTGATTTTTATCATACCTCTTTCCACCTTCATTTTGTTTGTCTAGGCACATCTGTTATTGAGGTTCCATGACTACCTGAAAATGGCATGTGCATAACTTTTTACTTGTATTTATTTATATATTGATTTGTAAATGTAACTTAACTGAAACTTTACTTGCACTTGCATCTAATATGGCTTTACAGAGAGTTACATAGCATATGTCTGATAATTTTTTCTTCTATTTATGTTTTTAAAAACTGAAACAAATTTTAACATTTAACAAACACAATCAAATAACTATGTACAAAGTCCATAACTGCATTTTATATTAAACTTAATTATTATTTATGTAATAAATCACTAAGTTTTTGCCATTATAAATAGATGTTTAACATTCGATGTTCTCATTTTAACAGTTTCAATTCTTTGTTACACGTAGTCTTAGCTAAGCAAAAAAATTAAAAAAAAAAGTGGATAATCTTACTTATTCACTTCTTTGTAACAATCTATCGGGCGATAGCCAGCATAGGCCAAAGGAGAGGGACTTGTAGTTTTGGTATATAACCTAATATTGGGGCATTAAATAGAATCAGATAGTCTGTAACAATGTAATCATCAGACCATAATGCTTTAGCAAAATTTCTAAATTCTAGCCAAAATGGGGTAACCATTTTACAATCTAAAACCATATGAAACCAATTTGCATCCAACACCTAATCACGTCTTCAGCAATTAATTTTCCCTGTTTTATAAATTAAAGCAACCTTGTGAGGAGTTAAACAAATTTATGTAAATACTGCAAAGTATAAATTTTTCCAGTAAAGTGATGAAGGAGTTTTCTCCACAGACTTTAAAAATAACTTTTTATTCATATCGGAAAAATGTCATCATTAATTTTTGTTGAATAATTCCAATATGACAAATCATGAGTTATGAATTCATTTCTTCAAATCTCATACATTTTAGATAAATATTACTTATTACTATTATTAATCATACTACTACTAATCAATACAAATTAAAACATTTTTGTGATGGAATTTGTATTCGTATTTAGAGACATTTTAAATTTACTATTTATAAACTCCTTACAAATTTGTATACTTATCCAGTTATTATTTCATGTACTATATCTAACCAGCAGAATATATTATATTACCATTTAAAAATGAATACCAACATTTTAAATATTTTTTTAAGATCTAGCATTTTATTTACATTAAATGTTTTCAAGCATCCATTAGTGTAAGCTATAGGAAATATTTGAATTAACAGTTCTTTGACAATATTATTAGATTCCACAACTTTCTCAAAAGTACTTAAAATACAGGATCATAGGATCATAAGAAGTTACTAGGCTATTAGCCTTGAGGCCCTTATTAGCCTAGGCAAGAGTTCCAGCCCATGTTTAGAGCAGTCAGCACCCAAAGCCCCTGTCCAGCAGGGACACAGGTGGAATCTCATGAGTATAATTTCTCTTTTCAGTTATCCAGGTTGCAATTAAGAAGGGATAATGAGGTACTCTGCTTGACTTGGAGAGGGAGTCTGTTCCAGAGATGGGGGACTCTCTGGAACACAAATCTGTTCTGCCAACAAATACTATTGATGTCACAGGCCAGGTTGAGGTCATGAGTATGGATTACTTGAGTGGAGCTTGACTTGCAGATATGCAGCAGTCCCATCAAGGCGGGATCTGAGATTGCTTTCTATGCCAGGCAGAGGTCACCTCTGAAGAGTCTGTATGAAACTGAGTAGAGGGACAGGGCTTTTAGCCTATCTCTGTAGGGTAGATGTTTGAGGCCCTGGATTCTCCGGGTGAGGAACCTCTGTGGTTTCTCCCCCTGCTGCATGTGCTTTGCAAGGTACATGCTGAATGGGGTATTGTACTCAATAATTGGTCTTATAAGGGAAGAATACAGGGATGTTATGACCTCCTTTTCCCTGAATGGGATACCATTACTTTTGAGGTGGGCCATGTAGAAAGCTTTCTGTACATTGAAAGCAACATGCTGGCCAAAAGTCAGGTTGCTATCAACCTGGGTGCTCAAATCCCTCACAACTGATTGTGTGCTTAGGACATTGTTACTAATGTGATAATATGTGGGGACATCACTCTCCCCAAAGGGGATGATGATGCACTTTTTGCCATTCAGCTTGGGGCCGTGTTTCTGGCACCAGTCACATTTTTGGGTGAGACGCTCTTGAAGGATGTCCACCTCACTTGGGAAATTGATAACAGTGCACAGATTGCAGTCATGTGCAAACTTGTTCAGCCATAGCCCACTGGTTTTAGACAGCACCTCAGAGAAGTATATCCCAAATAACAGAGGCCCCAGGACTGATCCCTGGGATACACCACTCATTTGGGATCTCCTGCTTGAGGTGTCTTCCCCTATTTTGATTAGCTGGGTTCTATCAGTGAGCCAGTTTACCACCCATCTGGTAAAATATGGATTGATGGCTAGTTGAGAGAGTTTATCTATTATGCTTGAGTGGGGAATAGTGTCCAAGGCTTTGACCAGGTCAAGGTATGCAGTGTTCACTGTCTTCCCCTCGTCCATGGCTTTGGTGACTGTCTCAAAGAAGTTGACTAAATTTAGAAGACATGACCTACCCTTGACAAAGCCAAACTGTGTGGGGTCGAGTGCTTGGAGGTTGCTAATGTCATTATTAATGAAGTCTATGATAATCTGTTCCATGGCCTTGCAGATCAGGCTAGTTAGGCTGATGGGTCTATAATTTCCTGGATTGGTGGATGCTCCACCTTTGTGTATAGGGATGACAGTGGTTGTCCCCCACTCAGCTTGGACAAAGCAGCTACTCTGGCTTTGGTTAAATAGGGTGCCTACTGGTGATGCAAGTTCATGCCTGAGTTCATGTAGGATGCAGCCTGGTATGTTATCAGGTCCCATGGAGGCAGTATTTTCTGCCTTTGACAGGGAGTGATGACCTGTTTCCTAGATATAAGGAATGGAGTGCAGGTAGTGGTGATGTCCTGATTTACTGATGGGGTAACAGAGGGGTGATGTTTTCACTGAGCCTGTCAGCCCATAGGTTGGCTATATGTACAGCATTTTGTATGTGGTGTCCTTGACCACCAGTTCTGAGCAGGTCCTGGTGCTTCCTTTGAGATTGCAGACATATGTGAAGAAGGCCTTATGATTGTTTCTAGTAGATGTAGCCAATTTGGACTCAAAGTTGGCTTTAGATGATTTCACTAGTGCTCTTATTTGATTGTTCAAGCTAAGGAGAAATTGCCTCCAATTGGGCACCTACTCCTTCTTGGTCCTGGACAGCAATTGTTTTCTTTTGTTATATAATTTATTTATTGCAGATGTCCACCAGACAGGTTTGCTCTTCCTTGCAGAGGATGATTTTGTCCTGTCAGGTATTCCAGATTTCATGCATCTATATAAATGCTTGTATAGTACTTTGGTGTAGATTTGGACATTGGTGGCAGTTTCTACAGAGGGAGAGGGGGTCTGTGAAGCTGTTTATACCATCCCACAGGAGGTTGTAATCAGCTTTGGAGAAGTTTTTTGTTTGACTCTAGCTGGGGGGGGGGGGGGGGTCAGGGGAGATGGTGACTTCAAAAGTGACTGCTTTATGTTTGAATTTTACCAGGGAGGATAATACTGTAGGGGTGCTGCAGTGGTTACTCATGTTGGCTAATACCAAGTCCAAGATATTATCACCTCTTGAGTGGGTATCAGCTAGCTGTTCCAAGGCATTTGAATTGAAAAAAAAAATGAGGAATCACTCGACATTTGTGTTCTGGCATGAGTATTTGTTTCCAATCTGTGGTTGGGTAGTTAAGGTCACCCAGGATCAGGGTAAAGCGATGAATTCTGATAGATTTGAAGAGGTCCAGATAGGTTGAGATGGCATCTTGAGTCAAATTTGGGGACCTGTAGCTAGCTATGATTTGAACAGGGGGTCTTGTCAATGGTTAACTGCACCTGGAATGTCTCCTGTTCATCATAATATTTGACCAGCCTGGAGGTGTGTCTTTCTTTAATATATATTGAAACGCCACATACTTTGGCTTTGCTGCCCACAGTTTGTGGTCTGAATGTATGATAGGATGAGTGACCAGGTAAGGCTGGGGTGCTCTCCATAGCTTTGAACCAGGTTTCTGTGACTGCACAAATGTCAGAATCTTCCAGGGTTAAGAACGCATGCAATGAATGCAGTTTCATGTTTAGACTCCTAACATTTAGTGACATGACCTTTAATTTGCGTTTTCTTGAAATTTTTATCTTGATAGTAGTAACCTCATGACTTTTCCTAAAAATACATTATGGGGGAAGCAATGGCCTTTGCCAGAAGCCTGAAGCCCAAGTGAGACAGACACAGGCCATCTCTAGCAAAGCATTGTGGTCTCTCAATCATATCTTCACAGGTCTCAGGTACTGGATCCCCCTGGAATGACACCAGAAACTAAGCTAATTGATAAAGTTAATCATTTTTTGTTTTTACTGAGGCATCATTCTGAGTGATGTTAGAATGCTGCTTAAGGCTAGAAACATACCTGCCTGGGACACATATTCAGCAAACTCAACCATGTCTCTCTTCATACAGTCCAGAGAGGTACATCTCAAGTTGTTCACACCAACATAGACTATGACAGAGTCATAACAGTACCTGTTGTTGCAACACTTAAGTCCATGTCTGATATGGTGGATTTTGGCACCTGACAAACAACTAACCATGACTTTCTCCTTACCCAAGAGATAACCTTCCTATTGCATCTGTGTGTCTCACAATGGAGTCTCCTATGACTAATGTGTTGGGTTTACGCTTAGGCCTTAGTGGTTGTGAGACACAGGTGCATGGACTATACACGGTATGAGGTGGTGAGGATTGTGGAGTTTGCATGTGTTTCTACTTCTGAGGTCTCCTTTGTTTGCTTTTGTTTTTGTTGAGAACCTCCACATATATTAGTGTATGTTGTGTAGTTGTGGGTGGTGTTTGAAGTGCAGTAATTGTTTTGACAACCTTCACAGTGCCAGATATACTGACTTGTGTGGAGGAGAGAATAGACTCTAGGTCCTTAATGTAATTGCAGCTGTCACAAATTGTGTTCCTAGGTGGTATTAGTAGATGGTTGTCCGTGTACATGAGGCAGTTGGTACACTGTCTCAGGATGCCCATATCAACCAGGCTAGCAGGAGAAATCATAGGAAATTGCTCATCCATATTTGTCTGAGGGAGAAAGGTGAGGGATAGTAAGCAGTAGGCCTAAAGCCCAAGTACTTAAACCAAAACTAAGAGGCTTAGAATAACACGATTTAAACATGCTAAAAACAAGCAGTAATAAATGCAGCAACAAAGATGCAATTGAACACTTTAGAAAAGAAGTATCAGAAAAAGCAAGATGAAGTAATAGAGTAGGAGAAGGAAACACAAATACTGTAAATGCAGCTGAATAAAGTGTTTTTTTTTTAGTAAGTGGAAAGGAGAAACAGAAGATAATTCAAGGTTAAGAAACTAAGGGAGATGGCCTTCCCAAATGTTCTCTCTGTATTAGGTAGAATGAGTAAATGAGACTGGACTGGGAGGAGTGTCCCAGATCAATTTTACAGTAGGGGTGGGAAACTGCAAAACCAACAAGTTTAATAACAAGACAGCAGTAGAAAGGGAGAGTGGCAAACTATGCTGCAGCTATCAGCTACACTATTTTAAGCAGAAAACACTACAGAAATGTTTATCACAGCAGAAAAACAGCAGTGAGGCACCAAATGAAATTTTTAAACAGAAAGAACGAGCAAGGAGACTCTACAGAATGCTTTTAACTACAAAGAAATCAATAATATGATACACTCCTAACAGGAAAAATCAGAACAAACAAACAGATGCATGGAGAAAATTTCCAGTTAATACCTTTCACACAGTGAAACTAGATAAGAAAAGCTTTTCAAACAGTGAGACAGTAACAAAAGTGATTTAGCAAGCCTAGTAAGGCAGATAATTGCAGTACAACTCTGGAGATTAGTTTATAGCAACAAAATACAGTATAAAATAGGTGGCAGGACAATAAAAAGTGCAATAAATGGTAAGAATAAGCAATGACTAGTAAAAATGAGCAAGAAAACAGGATACTTATTGTTATATACCAAAGATCTGAGTTGTGGTCAGTGTCCCTCCTCTGTTCAGCTCAGTGTGAATAAGCAGAAACTCTCTCAAAGGCAAGGCTTAAGTACCAGAAGGTTCAAACCTGAAACAGCTTTAAAAAAAAGCTCAAAAAAAACAATGAGGTGTTTGCTCCAAACCCTAGACCAGCCAACCTTTACCAGCCAGTGGCCAATCAACACAATCCTTTCACTAAAGTGAAGAATGGCTTCTTCTAATTCAAGATGGCCTGGAAAATGTGTTCAGAACAAACAGACACTGCAAACAAATAAGCAGGCCCAGAGACAGTAAACCTGAAAGTGGCCTATGCTACAGCTATTAACTATACTATTTTAGGTAGAAAACACTACAGAAATATTTATCACAACAGAAAAACTAGAACTGATATTATTTTTAATGTTTATACAAAAATTTTTAAGGACACATTATATTTTATTAAAATCTGATTGTAAAATAGAATCTATTTCAAATCTATTGTTTGAAATTAAAATAATTTCATATAATAGTTTTCAATTTGAAATGTAAGAAGAATTTAACCATTGAAATATTATTTTTATAATAACAGACTTAGCATATAATTCAATATTTAGAAACCAATTCCACCTTCTTCCCAACTTTTTACATGCCAATCAAAAGACATTCTAGACTTTTTTCTGGATACCACAGAAAGTTAAGTAGAATAAAGTTTAAATTCTTAAAAGTCTTTTTGATAGAAGCATTATTGATGACTGTACATAAAATACATTTTTGGTACAATTATAATATTAATCAATGTAAGTCTGTCTTTCTTTGTTAAGAACAATGTAAGCCAATTATTAAATCATTTAATCAATATATCAAATAAATGTTTATAACCCTTCCAAATTGATGTGATAATAATTCCCAGATATTTAATTTGCAAGTTCTCCCAATTAAAATTATTGTAATTGTTTAAAAGAGTATGTTTTATTTATCAGCAGTGTTCTTTTAATATGACTGAATCTTAAACATGAAATCTTTTCAAAACAGTTAATTGAATGTATTATATGCTCCAATGAAGAATCAATGTCACCACTGAAGCAAAAAGCTGACATTTGGAAGTGTAACTCTCATCTAAGTAAAACCTCTTAATAATTGTGTTTGATCTAATAAAATTAGCAAAAGGTTCTATTTGTAGGGCAAAGAAAAAGATAGACAAATGGCATCATTGCTTTGTGCCTTTAATATTTTAAAAGAGTTAGATAAAAAGGAACCTATTTTACAAAAAACATTGCATTATTATATAATTTTTTGAGATTGTATTTATACATTCTAGAGAAAAATTATATTCTTTAAGTACTTTGAACAATATAACCAATTAACAAAATCAAAAGTTTTATCTAAGTCTAGACTTATAATCAAAAGTTCTTTCTTAGTTTTATTAGCAATATCTATTAATGAAAAAAGTATTTTGATATTATCTTGTACTCTTCTCTTTAGAATAAAGCCCATTTGATCATCTTCAATTAGATCAGATATCATATGTTTTAATCTTATCACAAGAAAAAGGAAAAAAAAAAAACATGTACCTGTGAAGTACCATATAGGTGGCAGTACACTAAACGCCGAAAGTGTGATAAGAGACTTAGGGACACAGGTGGGCAGTGGTCTCACCTTTGATAACCACATCGCCACAACAGTCAGGAAATCCTAATATGTGGCACACCTCATCACTAAGGGCTTTTCATCCAGAAAAAAGGAGGTCATTGTCCCACTGTACTCATCCCTCATTAGAGCCATTATAGAATACAATGCCCCATTTGCTATGTACCGCTCAAGACATCTGCAACAACTGTAAAGGCCACAGAAATACCTCACTAAAAGAATCACAGGCCTAAAGCAGATGCCCTACGCTGACCGCCTTAAAAAACTCCATCTGTACTCTGTTGCATATTGTCTACTTAGAGGTGATCTCTGCTTAACATACAAGGCCATGTCAAACCCAGAGCTGTTGGACATGCTACACTTAAAGAAATCCCAATCCCTCAGAGCCACATACTCCAGGGATCTAAACCTTGTCATCACAATAAACAAAACATGCTGGAGGGATAGGTTCCTGACCCAGAGACTCCCCAGACACTGGAATAGATTGCCCATACATGTCAAGCAGAGTGCCTCTTTGGCCCTCTTCAAAAGGAACCTTGACGATTGGATGGGAGAAAGGAAATTCACCCCGGGGATGATGTCAGTCGCCCTGCTAGATAGGGGTCCAGGGCAGTAAATAGTGTGGGAAGAAATAGCCAGGGAATTGTTATGGCTAGGCTTGTATAGGCCCTAGGGCTGATAGCCTAGTACCAACCTATGAACCTATGAACCTAAGAATAGACATAAAAAATTTATAATCAATATTTAAGAGAGAAATGGGGTGCCTTAAAGTAAGTGAAATCAAAGAATATCTCCAAGATGGAAGAATATTTGATGCATTTCTAACTTCCACAAAGCTTTTAAAAATGTTTAATATATTATCAGGAATTAGTTTATACAACTCTGGAATTATACCATCTATATCTGGGGCCTTATGGGTTTTAAGATTTTTAATCTGCTCTTTTAGTTTCTTAAAAGAAAGTGGTTTGTTTATTTTAATATGCTGCTCTTTAGTTAACTCATGTTTTATATTTTCCTTCAAAAAATGATCAATTAAATTGCTATTATTTGAAATCAGCTTACTGTTATTAAATAATTCATAGTACTTTTTAAAGCATTCTAATATATCTTTTAAATATATCGCTGTTTAGGGTTGTTTTCAACTTTATATTCATTCTCCTTAATGTGATTTATATTGTTTAATCTTTTAGATCTAATAGCTAACCTATGTATATTTTGGGATTACTAGAATAGGATTGTAATTTTAATTTTTTCACAATTTATTGAAATTTTATGATGCATTATTTCTATATATTCTTCATTTAAGGCTTTTAATTCTGTTTTAGCTGTTTTATTGGGTTTTACATTAAATTGTATTTTATCAATGTTTGATTGCAAAACAGTTAACTCCTTATCCCATTCTTTTATTTTAAGTACCAACTGTTAATTCTAGAGTATAAATGGGCTTTTATTGAATACCACAAAATAGCATCTGTGACTTCACCATTATTATTTATCTCCATAAAAAATAATTCATTCTAAAAACATTCCTTAAACCCTTTAATTTTAACTATATAATCAGGAATTCTCTGACAAAAACCTAATCATTATATTCCAAAGTTATATTAAAGGTAATGGTATTATGGTCAGACAATGGACAAGAACTGTTTAACACTTCATTAATTTTAGAAAATAAGCCACTGGAAGTAAAAACTTTGTCTATATTTGTTTGAGTACCAAATCTAAATGAATAGTGTGTATAATTAAGGGATTTTGTCAAATGTAATTCTTATATCTGTCTCAAATTCATTGAATTAATGGAAATAATCCACGTGTTTATCAGCTACAGATATTCTAGGCTAGTAAAAACACAAAGAAGCAGTCCTTTCAACGTAGCAAATCCTAGAAGTTAGTAAGCGTTTACTTTACAGATGTAGACCACACTTCTGTGCAAAGAATCTGAACGCAAACTTTATTTAACAAAAAAAGAGCGTTTTCGCTGAAGCCAATGCTTACAGCTTCTTCAGAGAATGATTTAAAAGCCCGCCACTTCCCAGTTTTTATATTCACGTCGATGCGTGATTAACTCATCAATACATTTAAAATACTAAAAGCTGTCACGCTTTAAATACATTAATGTACCAAAATAAGTTAAAACCACAGAAACACTCTAAATACTAAAAGGTATATTATACATAAAAAGTGCAATGTTAAAAAACTATCATATGTTCGATCCCATAAAATTTACATATTTTAAACCAGCAAACAATAGCTGGGAATTAGTAGCATCAAGTATGTTCTCCATATTAGAACAAACCCCTTACTTTATTGTGTATAAAAAAACAATTATTTGCTTTACTAACATTTTCTTTAAAACTTCAGCACTGGTACATCAAATATTTAGGTAAGAACTATGTATAAATCATAAAAACCAGTGATCCAATAGTGTTCAAAAACACAAATATATAAAGTTTCAAAAAGTAATAGGAGTAATAAATTACCATCTTGCAAATATATTGTTATTAATCAAAATAAAAAAGCGTGTCCATTTTTAAGGCTACTTATTTATATAGTGTTGAATCCTAAAAAATCAGAAAAAACTTAACGTCTATTAAAAATATAGTTTAGAGTTTAAATACCAAAAAATTAAACTTTAAACTTTGTTGTAACCTTAAATAGGTTTAACAAACAAAGTTAGCGTTTATATCTCCTCATTTTTAATACGCATGCAATATTGCAATGCTCGTTCAGTCCAGGAAACGAAAATGAATCCAATAGTAGCTGCCATTCTAGTTCTCTATTTTCTAAGTATAGAGAAACCGGTCCTCCTCTTTCTGAGTTACAGACCTGGTCTATAGCCATAAACCCAAAACTGTGTCCCGCATTTTTTGAAATATGTTTGGCTAGTGCATTCTCTTTATTCATTTTACGAATTGCGTAAGAATGCTCATATACTCTGTCTCGCAATCTTCTGTCTGATTTACCAACATAGAATGCTTGACAGCAGTTACATGTTGCCAAATATACTATTGATCTAGACTCACAGTTTAATTTATGGTAAATATAATACTTTCTTCCATGTATTGTAAATTAATTTGCTACTCGCACCAGATGGCAGTAATTACAGGCCCCACACTGGAATGACCCTGTGACTTTTGAAGTTAAGTTAGAAGCTTTGTGTCTTTCTAAAATTGATTTCAGATTATTACCTCTCCTATAAGTAATCCTAGGTTTGGATCCTAGTTTTTCCATTAAATATTCGTTGTTGGAAATGAAATACCAGTTCTTAAATAGTATAAATTGTATATTCTTACAATCTATACTAAAGTAGGTAATAAAACTACTTTCAGGTCCTGGTCTTAATGTATTCAGGGTACTGGAACTGATGTTAACTAAATGTTCATTGCTTACAGAAGTGGTTATACCTTCAGCGTTATCAAATAGTGCATCTTGTTTATGTGGTAATAGAGGACTATATTGACCATTAAGTCTTTTTTCAAAAACTTCTTCCAAGATTTCATTAAACAAATTAATTGGGTAATCCCTATTAATAAACATGTTTCTCAAAGTTTCACACTCTTTAATAAACAAGTCCTCCCTACTACACATTCTAGAAGCCCGTATTATTTGACCCTTGATTATAGCTTTCTTTTGTTTAAAAGGGTGACAACTTTTATAGTGTAGCAATGAATTGCAATAGGTTGGCTTCCTGTATATACTTGAGAAAAATTCACATTTTGTTACGTCCTTAGTTAAATTAACATCTAGATAATCTATGTTAGTCTCAGAAAAATTGTAAGTGAATTTTAAGAAAGTTGTTGAGTCATTAATAAACTTAACAAGATTTTCAGCGGATGTAACATCACCATCAAATAAGATGAAGATGTCATCCAGGTACCTTGTATAAAATTTGACCTGTTGCATCCTGTTAGTGTCACTAAGGATATTGGTTTTCTCCCAGTAAGCCATAAATAGGTTAGCAACACTGGCCCCACAAGGGGACCCCATTGCCACACCCTGCTTCTGTAAATAATATTTACCATTAAATGTGAAAAAATTGGATGATAATATAATGTCAAGTAATTGTGTGACTACATCAATCTCCCTTTTAGAAGCTTTCAGTTCTATTAACTTTAAAGTAATCCATTCAATTGCTTCAATATGCGGTATCGATGTATATAAATCAATGACGTCTATGGTGAGGAAATTGAATGCATTGTTATATTCAACATTATATATTTTCTCCAAAAAAGACCAAGAGTCCTTGCATACTTGAGGAACCAGTTTCACATATTTAGACAAGATTTTTTCTACCAACTGCGCACAGGGATATGTTAGAGAGATGCGACTGTCAATTAATGCACGAAAAGGTGGATTAAGCATGTTTTTGTGAATCTTAGGGATTCCAAATATCATTGGTGTTTTTGGCATGTTAATATCAATATAATTGTATGTATCTATATCTATATTGCCACTTATAAATAAGTCCCTAAAATAACCTCTATTTCTAGAAAATGAGGTGTTCATTTCATTCAGGGATGATATACTATAAGCTGAACCACCTGATATGGTCTCCATCTTGTCAATATATTTATAGTTGTCAATAATGACAAGCTCACCTCCCTTATCTGGTTTAATTACTCTAACTGGTGCTTTGCACAAAAGTTCAAGTTCCAAAAGTTGCTCCTCTGTTGCATTAAAATTATGGTAACCCTTTTGTGCTAAATTGTTACTAGTCATATGTCTAAGATCCAATTCACAAGTTTTCTCAAACAATAGTAAACCAGTATGAAGAGGTGGATTAAAAGTACTTGCTAGTTTCAAACTAACATCACTGCCTGCTTCATTGCTGTTAAACAACAGTTTTAAATTCAATTTTCTTATGAAACATTTTAAATCTATTAATGTCTTGACTAAATTGCATCTTGCAGTAGGTACAAAGGTGTTACCATATGCCAATAATTCAATAAGGCAAGGATTAACTTGAAATGTAGAAAAATTATAAATAGTAAAGTCACCCTTAGCATTAGTTATGACTTTCAATTCGCCAAAACAGTCAAGGGTAGGGAGAGTTTCAGAATTCACTTCCGATTGTTCCAGTTCCTCCTCGGGTATGGTGGTGCAGTTGTTTTCCCTAAAAAATCCGAGGAATTTACATCCCTCTGATTATTCTTATTGTTATATTGCATACTTCACGTGTTGTGAATCTTTCCTCTGTTATTCCGTTTAACAGTGCCAGTAGTTTGATGTTCATTGTCATTATCTATAGCTCCCTCTTCTCCAGAAGTAATTGGCCCATTCACAACTTCTCCTCGTGTGCTGGCTACCGTTGTAGTAACAGGTGCCTGTAGTTTCGGATAAGCAGAGTTATTCAAATAACTCATTCTGTCTCTTGACAGTTTTTTACTTTTGTTTGCTTTCAATTTTTCTACCAAACAGTCAATACTCGAGAAGATGCGTGTATAGTCATATTTGTATCTGTCAAAGTTTAAGTTTTGTTTCAAACTACTGTCCAGTATATTAACCTCATCAATAAGCAAGGTTATCTGAATATTATAATGTTTAATTATCAAGTCCAGCAGTTGAGCCCCTTGGTTATCAAAGAGTAAAATCAGGTCTTTACAAAACTCTGTATTGTTAAAAAGGCTTGTTGGGCAAAAAGTTGAACGCAAGCCTTTCGGAATATTTTTTTCTTTAATACACTGCTGAAAATAAGCCACCTCCAATTGGAGCTTTTTAAGTTTTAACAGTTTACCATCAAAGACTTTCAATATATCAGTTATAGAAAGGTGACTTACTGTTGTTATTGTTGTCCCCATGACCGGAGGTTCCTGTTGGTCTCCAAAAATAAGATTATCCGTATTGTGTACCCAGACTCCACAATTAGGAACTCCTATAAGCCCAGGGGGCATTGGTAAGTTAGATGCTACTGGTGGCTGTGTCAAGCTCGACGCATGTGTCAAATTAAAAGAGAAAGTATTTTGTACAGGCATCATCACTTCTTGGTTGTTATTATGTTGTCCTGCTGGAATTGAAAGCGTACTTGTGTCAGAGTCCATTTCGTTAATATTTAGTAACAGTCTTTCCTGTAGGGCAGATGGAGGGGGTGCTAGCGGAGCTGCAGTGAAAGTAGGCACATGCGAGTTGTTACTGTTATTGACGCGTTTATCAATCGCGTCAATTTTATTCGTTAAACTGTCCATTCTAGAAGTCAAAGCCTTAATTAGGGTAGGTAAATCGTTTAGTTCTTCCTTGTCGATTGGACCTCCTCTAGTAAACATAACAGGACTTGCAGGGCTTGAAGGATTACTGTTCGCCATACCATAGAAAACCACGAAAAAACAGAAACCAGTAAAAACACAAAGAAGCAGTCCTTTCAATGTAGCAAATCCTAGAAGTTAGTAAGCGTTTACTTTACAGATGTAGACCACACTTCTGTGCAAAGAATCTGAACGCAAACTTTATTTAACAAAAAAAGAGTGTTTTCGCTGAAGCCAATGCTTACAGCTTCTTCAGAGAATGATTTAAAAGCCCACCACTTCCCAGTTTTTATATTCACGTCGATGCGTGATTAACTCATCAATACATTTAAAATACTAAAAGCTGTCACGCTTTAAATACATTAATGTACCAAAATAAGTAAAAACCACAGAAAAACTCTAAATACTAAAAGGTATATTATACATAAAAAGTGCAATGTTAAAAAACTATCATATGTTCGAACCCATAAAATTTACATATTTTAAACCAGCAAACAATAGCTGGGAATTGTTAAACCTATTTAAGGTTACAACAAAGTTTAAAGTTTAATTTTTTGGTAGTTAAACTCTAAACTATATTTTTAATAGACGTTAAGTTTTTTCTGATTTTTTAGGATTCAACACTATATAAATAAGTAGCCTTAAAAATGGACACGCTTTTTTATTTTGATTAATAACAATATATTTGCAAGATGGTAATTTATTACTCCTATTACTTTTTGAAACTTCATATATTTGTGTTTTTGAACACTATTGGATCACTGGTTTTTATGATTTATACATAGTTCTTACCTAAATATTTGATGTACCAGTGCTGAAGTTTTAAAGAAAATGTTAGTAAAGCAAATAATTGCTTTTTTATACACAATAAGGTAAGGGGTTTGTTCTAATATGGAGAACATACTTGATGCTACTAATTCCCAGCTATTGTTTGCTGGTTTAAAATATGTAAATTTTATGGGTTCGAACATATGATAGTTTTTTAACATTGCACTTTTTATGTATAATATACCTTTTAGTATTTAGAGTTTTTCTGTGGTTTTTACTTATTTTGGTACATTAATGTATTTAAAGCATGACAGCTTTTAGTATTTTAAATGTATTGATGAGTTAATCACACATCGACGTGAATATAAAAACTGGGAAGTGTCGGGCTTTTAAATCATTCTCTGAAGAAGCTGTAAGCATTGGGTTCAGCGAAAACGCTCTTTTTTTGTTAAATAAAGTTTGCGTTCAGATTCTTTGCACAGAAGTGTGGTTTACATCTGTAAAGTAAACGCTTACTAACTTCTAGGATTTGCTACGTTGAAAGGACTGCTTCTTTGTGTTTTTACTGGTTTCTGTTTTTTCGTGGTTTTCTAAGATATTCTAGGCTGTTTTACCTTTCGTAGTGTCTCATCTTGATAAAATGCAATTGAAGTCACAATCTAATATAATTTCCCCTTTTAAATGTAAAACTGTGATATGTAGATATTTTTAGCCACTCTAGCACCAATTCCAGGAATCCAATAAGCATTAATACACATATAGTATTTTTTGTTGATTTAAACTATCACCAATCCCAGCATGCAATTCTTATCAGAAATAGTATCAACCATTTTTTGCATATTCGATGCCTTCTTCCAAAGTATGAGTCCCCTCCCTTTTGAACAAAACTGTGAGTCCACTATAATTGAATAATCTTTAAGTAACAATCTATTTAAATCTTTAGACAACAAATGAGTTTCCTGTAAAAAGACAATGTGAGCTTTATTAACATTTAAGTATTTGATTAATCTACCTCTCTTTATAGGATTATTAAGACCATTAATGCTCAATGAAATAGATTTGTAAACTGAGATCTTTAAAGATAGTCAATTTTGAGAAAACACATTTATGAACTAGATTCAAAAAAATAAATTTAATTTTTATACAGTTTGTTATGGACAAATTCAATAAACTAACAACTAAAAGAATAATCATATATATATATATATATATATATATATATATATATATATATATATATATATATATGGGTCACCTTTAGATGCCCAACAACGCGTTTGGCCGACACGGAATCTGACGGGACGAAAATACCGACAACGCAGATGACCGACAAGGTGAGAACCCGACGGACTCGGTAAGTGTGCGATCGAGTGAGGGATTTAGTGTTAGGGAGCGGACAGGTAAGTGTGCGATAGTGAGGAACTGTGGGTTAGGGATGGGTTAAGTGAGTTAGGGTTAGGGTGCAGGTAGGGTGTGTGTGCGATAGTGAGGGACTGTGGGTTTAGGGGTGGGTAAGTGAGTTAGGGTTAGGGTGCAGGTAGGGTGTGTGTGCGATAGTGAGGGAATGTGGGTTTAGGGGTGGGTAAGTGAGTTAGGGTTAGGGTGCAGGTAGGGTGTGTGTGCGATAGTGAGGGACTGTGGGTTTAGGGGTGGGTAAGTGAGTTAGGGTTAGGGTGCAGGTAGGGTAAGTGTGCGGTAGTGTCGGACCTTAGGGTTAGGGTTTGGGTTAGGGATAGTGCATATGTTATGTAGTGTACTGTGTTGCTTATGTGTAGTGTGTTGGTGTAATGGTTTTCGGTGTTTTGCGTTGTCGGCGTTTTTTGTTGTCGGTCTTTTGGTGTCGGTCATTAGTGTGTCGGGCAAACGCGATTTCGAGGTTTTAAAGGTGATCCATATATATATATATATATATATATATATATATATATATATATATATATATAAATATATATATATATATATATATGTGTGTGTGTGTGTGTGTGTGTGTGTGAGAGAGCACATGCAATCTCAAAATACTGAAATCTTGAATTTCAGTATCTCGAGACTGGAAAGCTGAATGTTTACAATAGCAAATGTTCATAATCACAAATTTGAATACCTTGAACTTGCAGTTATAGCCTTATGCTACGTAATGTCCGGGATTGTGAGCTGATGGTGCATGGTGCCATATGTGGATCTAGGTGTTATATCAGGTAAGTGAGTTTTTTTATAAGGGTTTTGAGTGGGCGTTAGAGTGTATGTGATGTGATGATATATTTGATGTCTGTGTGAGGGACTGGAGAATGTGCATATGTGAGTTTGCTTTTGTTTCCTGTTTGTGTGATCCCGGAGTTAGTATATATAAGTGGGGAGGTCTAAGGGGGTGCATCCCCCACATGGGGGTGCAGGGGGAGCCTGCCTCCCTGCTTATGTGTGTATGAGTTGTGTATGTGTGTAGTTTTGTTTGTTTATGTTGTAATGTGGGTGTTGTGGTGTATGTTTGTTGTAGTGTGTGTTGTTTGTTCAGAGCTTTGAGTTTTGCAGTTTTGCGTTTGGGTTTTGTTGTTTCAATGTTATGTGGATTTGGTTTCATGGCCTCGAGATACTGAAAGTCGATCTTTCAGTATTTCAAGATTCTGAAGTGAATCTATATATATATATATATATATATATATATATATATATATTTATATATTATCATACAAACCACTAACCACCATCTCCATAGTACTACCCAATCTCTATTTATTGCTACCATGTCTAAATAATAATTAAATATCAGCAAATAATAGAAAACAATACCCATTCATATTATATGTCACAGTATATTAAAGACTTAACTCTTATACAATATAACATTCCTTCAGATATTAAATCATTATACTGATTCATATTCATTAAGTATATATAAATCCAATGAAAATGGAATCCTTAGTATTCCTTATAACATTTTTCTATTCATATCAGAACCTACTTATAACACAAAACTCATAAATTCTAACAAATCTGTTAGTAGTAGCATTAAAACACTACTTCTATTTAATATATCTATATCTACATCTATATCTATACCTATATCTATTTATCTCTCTTTCTCTCTCTGTATGTATATAATATATATATATATATATATATATATATATATATATATATATATATATATATATATATATATATATATAAAGGTTAGCATTCAGTGGAAATACATAAGAATAAAGAGGTAAAAATTCAACTGCAAACCAAGGAGATTCATTGTTTTTTGTAATAAACAGTACGTTAACTCATCGTGCTTGCAGGATTTATTTGGGCAGTTGGATACACTGTGGTGCTTCTACTTTTGGTAGTACGGATCCAATTTGTGTTTGTGTCTTAGCTTCGTTTGAGATTCATAAAAACAAAAGATTTAGTCTGAAGCATATGTCTCAATCATCCAATCATCCAAATCTCTGGCTGATAATGTTTGTATTATCAACAACCCATTATGTATGGATCTAAAAAATTGACAACTGTAGAGGACATATTATCATAAATTTAAAAGTCACAGTTAAATGCAAAAAAAAGTATATAGTTTAAGGGTTCCCGTTTCTACTCTTCTGAACATTCTGATGTAACGCAGTCTTTCAAAACTGATATTGTGTCCTTATGCATGAAAAAATGAAGCTGTCGCCCTTGTAATGTCCCAAAATGTTACATTAATGACAACATTGCAGTATTTTACAATGATATTATTCTGTCCAAAGGCCGCATTCCCTTAATATTTTGAGAGAAATACCAGTAACTCAATACATTTATAATACTATAATGATATCGACAATATGTTTATATAGGGGAAGCAGATAAACAAACATCAGACCAGGATCATTGCTTACCAACTTAAAAAGTTAACTAAACTTAATATTTACAGAAGTTAAACTGTTTATATTTGCTATTAACCATTTCTAAAGCCAAGGAACCCAGACTATTCTGTATGCTTGAGGGATGTGGCATTACACATTTGTTGTTGTATCACAGATTTAAAGTTAGATGTATGAATTTAATTCTAAAAGACTAATGAAATATGCTTCCCTATAATTGATTTGAAATAGTTACATTTATTTACTTGTGAACTGTAAATGAGTGATGGAAGGCAAAGGAAAGGGGCAAAAACAGTGACAACATTTAAGACTGCATAGGATATGAATAATAATCTTGATAACTGCAAGCCTCAATATTTTTATATAATTGATTAATTTCTATGAAATTGAGAAAAATGCATTCAAACTAGGTTTTAGTAATATTTTAACCTGACATAAGCTTATGCAACCTGGGAGTTATCAACATCAGTTTAAAGGGTTGCTGAGTGCAAAGACCTCTGTATAAGAAGAGTGTTGGGGAGGCATACCTCCTCATGGAAAAAAAATGTTTCTGAATGTCTATTTCAACAGACAAGTTCAACTACCTGGGCTTCACTAAACAGAAATTTGTATAAAAAATGTATCTAAGAAACAATACAAATACACCTCTTCAATCAGAACAAACAATTCAAGCAAATGAGTTGTCTGAAGTTTATGCAAAGAAAATGACCAGTGACATTCATGTTCAAAATAATTCACTAAGATGGTGTTAGAGAATAAATGAGCAAAAGCATCTCTTACCACAGCCTTCCAGTTTTACATAAAAACATACATCTCTTCTTGTCCAACAAACAGGACTTACGTTGTGTAGACCCCTCCCAACACACACATGTACTTATACAGAGTAGATGGGGAGACTGTTGTTTACAAACCAAGTATATAAACCTCATAGTATTGCATTACCTTTGCTTAGAAATTATGCTGTTTTAATGTATTAGAAAACACGCTTACTTGAATATAACAGGGGTAAGTACCTGATAGTGTGGGTGACAATAGAAAATAAATAAAGGAAAGCCACCATCTCTAAGGATTACAATTTTACGTATATTGTTTTATTGTTAGGCTCTATATCCAACTATTGTAGTTTTGCATTAAAATTTGCTGCTGCCTTTCTATTAAAATTCTACTAACTATGCGTAAAAATGCCATTATGTACTTTATTCAGACAAACTTCACCAGAGTCTAAACATTCTGAAGCATGTCCTTTCTGTTTCTTTGTAGTTGAGATGTCAAAGTGAACTTTATTGTTCTCGATGAATCTAAGATGATCCTTGGCTGCTGCAGTGATTAAAGCTTGTCTCCCAGCACCTTTAACTGCTTTCTTTGGACAAAATTTGTCAAGAAACTGAAAAGGTTGTGACAGTTATTTATTATTTTAAAGTACAGCTTGTGATCACACAAGACAAGCAGCGGATGAAGCAAAATCATCCAAATGGACAAAAAAATACCTTAAAACCTCAAAAAAGCACCACCAAAGCAGAAAACCAAGTCAAATAACATTCACACTATACCACCAACCATTTTAGTAAAATTATTAAGAAAGTAATATTTGCATACTTCTCACACAGCCACACACACCTCTGAAGTCCAATATCAGTCACAAAGACAACCAGAACCCAAAGACTATTGCAGAAACAAAAAGCAGAGTCGTTATAGCAAGACAAGTCAATCAGATGTTGAGCATTCACACAATGAAATAAATAAACATTCTAATCCATAACATTTAAATAACATGCAAATAGATTATATTAATCAACTAAAAGAAAAAAAAGCAATAAAAGATTACCACTAAAATTCAGATAAGTTGCCTCCTAATAACAATCCAGTCACCACCACTGACAAGCCACACATAACCCACCACAAGAATATTAGATGTAGAGAACCAAGCAATAATTATTATTATTATCAATTAATATATTTATATGAATTAACAGATTTTACCTTGTTATTTGGTTTGCTTCCTGGAAGAAATGAAAACAACAACACTACAATACAGACAAAATGTATTGTCATTACATCTCTTTTAATTTTTTTTTTTTTTTGATGTTCTTTTCTTTAATTACCCATGTCAACTTGCTTGTCTCTTTAAGCTAGTGAGAGACCATTTCATTATTTCAAATTTGTCTAAAAGTTTGTTTTTCTGAGTAAAATCCAAGGCAACTTCAAGTGTGTTAAACATTTTTTGTCCTTCAGGAAGAAAAATCTTTATTCTTGCTGAGAAGATAATTTGAGATTTAATGTTCATTTTCTTTAGGTTTGTAATTAAAGGAAGGCATGTTTTTTTTTTTTTTTAAATCATGAGTGAAGAATAATTATCAAATCTGATGTTATTTCCTTTTAATTTTATTGGAAAATTTGTCCATGCTGTCTTTAATTAAATACCAGACCTTTATCTTGAGTTGAATGAAATTTAACAATTATAGATCTTGGAGTAGGTGGATTATTTTTCAAAAGACAATTTGAAAAAGACCTATGTGCTCTTAATATGCCATAAGAGAGTGATTCCAGCAGATTTAAAGTCTCTGGTAACCAGTTATTTAGGAGCTGTATGATGTTATTGCCTTCTTTCTCCAGTATCTTATACATTCTAACATTGTTCCTTCGAAAGCTGCTTTCCAGATCTTCCACCTTTTCCAAAAACAGAGTATTTTGTTTCAGGATTAACTCAACATGGCTTTCATTTTCAGTCAGCCTGCCATCTAAGTCATTCATTGATTCTTCTATAGTCGAGATCTGAACTAAAAACAATGACTTTATTTAATAAATCCAGTTGCTTCGTGCAATCTTCTTTTATGTTATCCATTTTACTTTCAAGCTTATCCATTTTGACTGAAAGATCCTGGATACTTATAAAGATAGATTGGAATTCCTTCTTCATCAAACTCTCTTGTGGCGAAACTTTTGAATGGCTCATATTTGAAACTTGTTTGAAAGACTTCTGACAGGAAAATTAGTTAAAAAAATACAGGTGGAATTCAATAAAACCTACACGGGGCAATTCTCCATGTAGGAATGGTGTTGCGGTCCGAACATGGAACATGGCCTCCCAGTGATCCAGGAAAAAGGACTGAGGAGTGTGTACAAAATGAAGTTGTCCTCGGAATGCAAATCACCTTATAAGCTGGTGAAAACCATGCAAATGAGGTTGATTTGTGATTCATCAAGCAGAAGAGCACCGTATAGGTGCCGTGTCAATGTAGGAAATGTACGCAGTTAGAAACTATGTACCAGACTATAAAAGTTAAACAGGGGCTGAAAAAGCCCCACAAAAAAGGTGGACAGTGCACAGTAGGCATGCAAATGGCCAAAACTATGGCCAGTAATTCCAAAGTGCAATGCAATGTAATAAAAAAATATATATTTTTAATATATACATCATGTTTAAGTGGAGCGCAGCAAAGCACAAACATGCCATTATGCAAAATAAATAAATAAATAAATAAAAATAAAAACTTTATAAAATGAAAATTAGACACTTTCAAATGTATTGCATTATAGTGCCCAGCAGGCAGAGTCATAGAATGGCAGGTTACAGTAGTTGTTAAGGAGACAGACCTGGTGTAGTGCTGTATCCAGGGCATATACAATTTGGTATATGTAAATGAGCAGGGTTACTGAATAGCAAAAAGGGCCACCGCATCTGCAGGTACAAACCATGGTAGGGCTAGAACAATGTTGGTGCAGGCAGAACAGGGAGTTGATACCACAAAAGAGTGGGTCACTCTATATTAAAGCCGACTGGAGTTTAGTGGCACCTGTTTGCGCTCAGCTAAGCACAGCTAAGTAGGGGGGGTATCTGATGCTGCTGAGCATGTTTTAGATAGTTTAAGAAAAGCTAAGTGTGGCTATGGTTGTGGGAGGGTCAAAACTGCTGAGCACTGTTTACACTAGCACCACTGGTTCGCGCGGTGTGCTGCACTGCTTAGCAGTGAAAGAAACAGTGAAAAAAAGTAAAAAAAAATCTGCCTGGGAAAGCCAATCAGGTAGAAATGACTGATAAGCCCTGTTCAACAGGTACTGGCCAATTCAAACCCCCAGTACTATATTTTTTCAGGTGAAATGCAGCATAATGAGCCAATCGCAAAGGCTGCAACTACAGCTCACTAATATAAAGCATGCATACATGCTACAATCTGATTTTCCCACATACTCTGCACCACTGGAATACACACATGGGTATTTTAACTGACAAAATGCTAAGGGTTGCTGCTGCTGTGCTACATCTCTATGTGCTTGAGACTGAGGTCAATGAATGAGAAGGAGAAGAGTGTTCAGGCCCAGGGTGACCTTCCAGGGGTTACATGAGCTGGAGATTGTAGAGTGCTACAGGGTGGACACAGACATAATACAAGAACTCACTGAGCTCTGCCACCCTCAACGCAGAGCCAACAGAAGGGAACTCATCTCAGTGGAAACACAGGTATCTGTAGCCCTTAGAATATTCGCTACAGGTACTTTTCAAAGACCAACTGGGGATATAATGGGGATCTCACAGCAATCTGCATCCAGTGTACTCCACCAGTTCCTGGATGCCATGCAAGCACATGCCAGTGAGCACATTTATTTACATTGCATCCCTGAGGAGAGGGTGAGCAATATGTGTATCTTCCACCATATAATACATTACCCTGAGGTTCTGGTTGCCATAGACTGCACGCATATGCACATCAAAGCACCACCCCGTGAAGAGGGTAGGGTCTACATCAACAGCAAGGGGTATCACTCCATCAACGGCCAGGTTGTGTGCAATGCCCAGGGCATTATCATGAATGTATATGCTGGCAGCCCTGGCAGCTATCATGACTCCCACATCTGGCATGCCTCATAGCTGTACAAGAAGTTTGTCAGGTGGGACATCCCATATGGCCATCTAGTGGGGGCTGCTGGCTACACACTAGAACCGTGGATGATGGCACCCATCAGAAATACACACACACATACTGAAGAATGCCACAGTGAGGAACACACAAACTAGGACCATCATAGAGCATGTGTTTGTGATGCTCAAGTCATAGTTCCGCTGCACTGATATATCTGGTGGAGCCCGGCGGTACTCTCCAGCTACATGTGCACACATGTTCACAGTATGTGCCATGCTACACAATATGATCCTGTAGAAACAGCTGCAGCAGGATCATCACAGGGAAGGGACACACATCCCCCCACCAGTGCCAAGGACCCCACAGCCACAAGGGCACTCAGAGAAGGAACCCCTTGAGCCTATTCCTGCAGGCAGACATAGGCATGCCAAGTATACCCTGGCTATGGCAAAGAGGCAACACATAGCACATATACTGACAACCTAGGGACCTAGGGACTGACACCTCACTCTGATTTACATACATACTAAAGGATGCTAGCCACACCCACAACCTGTACCTTAACATGTATTGGCTGTGTACAGTGTGCATTAGACAGAGACAGCCCTGAAGCACTGTTATCTCAACTGCTGATGGCACAAGGTAAGTCACTCCTCTTTACAGGAAATGAATGGCATAATAGACTGTGGTAGCATATATATAGACCTACCGCATGTATGCAAGGGAATAGAGTGGGCTACCCAGATAGCTGCAGACAACTGACAGATGTGTGGGACAACAGGAACTCTCCATCCAATACTGGCTGACCAGTATGCAGTAGGCCCCAAGCCAGCAAAACCCAATGCACTATGTGGGGGATTGACATACAGCGGGTCACAGGACAGATGCCTGACCGTAA
Source organism: Protopterus annectens (assembly GCF_019279795.1). Classification (NCBI taxonomy): domain Eukaryota; kingdom Metazoa; phylum Chordata; order Ceratodontiformes; family Protopteridae; genus Protopterus; species Protopterus annectens. The sequence goes on from NC_056728.1 coordinate 1,951,314,362, forward strand.
TGCTAGAGTCCCCTACCCCCAACACACTTGTGTCCTCATACAACTGTAGTCCCAGTATGTTTGCAAGGTAATAGCAGCATATCACACAATCCCTGGGCTATCCCAACCAACCTGGTGACATGTACCATCTCCCCACTATGCAGGAGTCAAACTGCTATTTTTGTCTGTGGTGGATACTGTCAGGAAGTAAACTGCACTGTTTGGTGGCTACTGTGGCTTAGTGGGTAAGTGCATTACCATAGAGTAAATGGTTCAAGACTGGCTGCACCTACTGTTTTGCATGTAAGCTACAGCTATGATAGGAGTTCTACAGACTGTCCATATGTTAGTATTTCTTACTGCAAGAAAGCTGGACAAAGACAGACACAATATAGGGATAGGGAGCCATGTATATGGACAGTACACAGCCCTCAGTAACCTAGATGGTGGCTAGTAGAACAGCAGGTTGTAACAAGTCAGTGTAGCAGCAGGATATAAAGGTTGCCATGTAACTGTGTCAGTACTTACAACACGTCAGTGGACACCATCCATACCCCACAAATGTACATCATTTAACAGAATATCCACGTTTATGGCTCATATATCTGTTCTGTTTGTCATAATATTTGCAGTTTTCTGGCAAACTATTGACAAATGACTACAGGTTGCTGTGAGCAACTAATAACAGACAGGTGAGCTACAGACTTCATACCCATTGGAAAGTACATGCTAATACAAAACCATTACACCAACTATCTAGGTTTGTAAGAGCAATATTAAAATCCTGTCCCCAGGTCTGGCCAACAGGTAGCCTTATAATAAAAGTACAAGACAAAACGTCTGAAGAGCAGAGCAGACATACAGGCGCTATGCTAGACAACCTGCAAAACAGGTACAGTCAGAGGTGTAACGTCCGTAACCCTGTGGGTGGTGTTACAACTCTTATACCAGTCACAGCATACTTACAACTACATAGAGCAGCAACTATGGACAAAGAGAGGAACTGAAGCAGGGCAGGACAAAGGTCCACATAAAAGAGGAAGGATGAACTACTGGTCAGACTAAAGTAGAAAGTGCAGAATACAACAGTTTGTGTAGAAGCATAGGTTACCTGCAGTGTATGGAGTCAATAACCCAAATGTCTGTCAGCATTTTCCTCTCATCAGTCTATAATGATCTGCCACTGATGTACCAAGAAATCACAGTGCTATGTAAAATGTACCAGACATATTATGCAAATCTCTGTTCAGTCCAATACACGTTGCACACACCCTACATATGAGTCAGATATTGTAGACAGTACACAGCCACAAAATTCCGCAGGCTGTATATCAGGGAGGTGCTGGACTGTTCCACAGGTCCAGCAGACAATAGGCTGTAGCACAAAAAAGCCTGAATTGTAGTACAGGTAGCTCTGGCCTAGAGTCCCATTGTAATTAATGATGATCATACTGGGCATGTTCCTACACTTAGCTAATTTCAGCCCATGTCTGAACCCACATCTGACCATAGAACTGTGATGTCCATATATCTCTGTGCATACAGACAGCTAGGTATACCTCAACTGTTTCTCCCTACACCCATCAGGCATGGTTACCCTTATCTATCTGTGTGTGGCACATATGAGATATATAGCTATATCTGGATCTTTTGGGTTTAATATAGGCACATATATATAGGTCTCTCACACACACACACACACACACACACCCACATATATATATATATGTATATATATATATATATATATATATATATATATATATATATATATATATATATATACAGAGAGAGAGAGAGAGGGAGAGGGGCAGACAGAGGAGGAGAGAGACAGACAAAGAGAGACAGAGAGAGAGAGATCCAGTAAGGCATAGTGTCATGTGCTGCAGCCAGTCATACACCACTTATAACCAGTGGTGAGTGCAAATAGTATAGTGAGCAGTAGTATCTATAGTTGGTAGATAGGGGTTCTATTCTCACATCGGCTGCCATGTGTTTGTGTGTACCTGTGTATATATTCCACATACAGCAGAATATCCATCCCCAACAGGCATATGTCTGTGCAATGGTCACTCATTTTATGGCCCTGTAATTGCTGTCCTCCACAACAGTTGCCTCCCAGTCAGCAGCTAATAATGTCAGCATTATAGTGTAAACAGCTAGATAGGTAGTGGTTCTAATCCCGGCAACGCAGTGGGTGTGTGTGCGTGTATGTAAATATATCCCTTTACAGCTGTGTGTAGTTCCTGCCTATGTATGTGCAATGCCCATACATTTTAAAGCCTGTGCCTACCTGTGAACCCCCCATTGACCTACTTTACAGGCTCTGCTAATGTCAGCCTTAAATGCACCATTAGACACTCAGCAAGCACGTAAGGTCTGTAGTGCATGTGATAAATACATAGTACTATAGTGTATATGGCTCGATATGTAGGGGTTCTAATCTTAACAATGGCAACTCAGTGTGTGTGTAACTATATCCCCCTGCAGCTGTGCATATGTCTTGAGTATGTGTGTGCAATGCCAATACATTTTAAGTCCTGTTCCTCCCTGTTAACCCCCCATTGGATTACTTTACATGGCCTGCTGCTGTCATTCACCTTAGACGCCACCGTTAGACACCCTTCAGACACATAAGCTCTGTGGACCATGCGATAAATACATAGCACTATAGTAGATACAACTAGGTAAGCAGGGATTCTAATCTCACAACTGGGACCTGTGAGTGTGTGTGTGTGTGTGTGTGTGTGTGTGTGTGTGTGTGTGTGTGTGTGTGTGTGTGTGTGTGTGCGTGTGTGTGTGTGTGTGTGAGGCATATCCACTGTAGCAGTGTTGCTGCCTTCTGTGTGTGCGATGGTTACTATAGATATAGTACATTTATTTAATGTTATCCCACAAGATGTTGGAAAAGAAATGTTTCATGATTTTATTCACAAATCTGGCTATTTTAACGCTAATGAAAATGTGCTCGATGCATTGTTAGATATGGTTTTGAAATATAATTTTATTCATCTAGATGGGCGATTTTTTCAACAAAAAAGAGGGGTTGCTATGGTGGCAAGCTGCACCCCAGTGTTTGCGAACATAGTATTTTTTCAATGGGAAAAGCAGTTTATATTTAACAACGAAAATGTTCCACCTTATTATTTATATGTGAGGTTTTTGGATGACATTTTTATTGCTTGGGATGCTAGTAAAGTAGGCACTGAAAGATTTTTGGAATATTTACATTCCACTACCTCTTACTTAAAGTTTACATACTGCTATAATAGAGTAAGTATTAACTATTTGGCTGTGTTTATTTACAAGGATGACATGGATAAAAGTATACCGAGCACAGTGTTTAGGAAAGCAACATACCCTAATAACCTTTTGCACTACAGTAGTTGTCACCTGATGCACTAAAAGAGGGCAATCATTAAGGGGCAATATATAAGGTTAGCCCGTGTGATTTCTAGTGAAGAAATGTTTTTCAAAGAATGTGTAAATTTGAAAGGGATGTTTACAACTAGAGGTTACCCCCCAGATTTAGTTGATTTAATATGGAGGGAAGTCCTTCAGAAGAGACAGCAGAAGGAGGTGATTTCCATTTTGTTAGATAACAAAACTTTGGTTTATCAGAGAGAATCAAATAGTGGGTATAATTGTTCATTCATTACCACTTTCACTGAAGAATATGGTTACATTCGGAATATTATTAACCAAGATTGACTTGTTTTTCTATCATTTGAAGGGGTATCTGACATTTTGGGAACCAAACCAGTATTTGTCACTAGAAAAGCTAAATGCATCAAGAGCATGTTAGAATCAGATGACAAAATATATACTACCACTAGTGAAAGGACTTGGGGTACTTATAAATGTGGTGCGTGCAATTTATGCCAGTATATTTTAGAGAAACATGAGGTGCTTATTAATGGTATGAAAGTAAGGACAGACTTTTTTTGTAATTGTAAATCAATGGGAGTGATTTATGTGGCTTTATGTAAAATGTGCCCAAGTTTTTATGTTGGGAAAACCATTCATAGTTTTAAAGAACGCATTTATGAACACATTTATGACATCAAGCAGAGGACAACTACTAATGCATTGTATTGTCATGTAGAAAAACATCTAGACCATGTGTTTTTATTTTTTGGTATTGACACCATACAGCGGAATTTACTGGAGGGACTGTGGCGTGACATGGTAGAATGGAGGGAGTTGCATTGGCAACTGAAATTAAACACCACCTCACCCCCCCCCCCCAGGTTTGAATGAGTCTTTATCCATAGCTTGTGTTTTAAGACTTATGTCTTACTATATTTAATTTGTCATGATGTTGTACATTTTAGGGAAACACTGGTTTAGTTTTTTCTTAGTATATATTTGTATAGACTTTTATGTATTTTACTATATGAGCAAGTAACCTTTAAGATTAGAATTGGTAGGTGTGTTGATGGTTCATGTGATTTTATTGGTGAGTTATTTAAACTGAATTTTTGTGAATGTTTTTTATTCTGAAGAAGTGTATGTTACATATACATGAAAGCGCTTAATTCCTGTAATAAAACAGTTGTGAACTGATTTTGGTTGGTTTCTGTTTGGATTCCAGCAGTTAGTTCAGTGTTTTTTTTGGGATGGTTATACCATTTTGAGGGCATGTTCCACCCTGTTAACCCCCCCATTGGATTACTTCACAGTCCTGCTGCTGTCATTCACTTTAGATGCACTGTTAGACACTCTCCGGTACATAGGTTTCATGGTGCATGTGATAAGCACATAGCACTATAGTCGATACAACTAGATAGACACAGGTTTTAATCTCACACGTGGCAGCTTGTGTGTGTGTGTGTGTGTGTGTGTGTGTGTGTGTGTGTGTGTGTGTGTGTGTGTGTGTGTGTGTGTGTGTGTGTGTGAGGCATATCTCCTGTAGCAGTGTGGCTGCCTTGTGTGTGTGATGGTTATATCATTTTGAGGGCCTGTTCCACCCTGTGAATCACCCCATTGGATTATTTACAGGACCTGCTGCTGTCATTCACCTTAGATGTACCATTAGACACACTCCCGGAACATAAGCTCCATGGTGCATGCAATATGTATGTAGTACTATACTGTATAGACCTAGATAGGTAGGAGTTCTATTCCCAAAACAAAGAACTTTGTGAGTTTATGCATGTGTAAATGCATACCTCCTTACACCAGTATGTCTGTGTTAGGCCAATCATCATACCTCTCAATCCCTTAGAGCAAAACACCTGGATAAAGTCATACAGAAAAGTGGGACAAAGGCCAAATAACAGGGGCAATTTTTAAATATTGCTCTTACAAACAGAAAGTTGATATCATAACAGGTTGTGCATTAGCATGAATTTTTGGAAGGGTATGAACTCTGAAAATAAAATATCTGTCATTATTGTCTTTAATGATTTGCCACTAATTTGCCAGAAAACCACAATGTTATGAAAAATGGGCCAAAAATATGTGGCAAACATCAGGAAATTCTGCAGAAATCTGTACAGGTGAGAGGTATGGCCCACCACACGTCCCACCCTGCATGTTGCAGTCCATGTTAGGCCAGGTGTGGCCTGTAAAAACTCAAATAATACAGAGGTGCCAAGAGTGTAGGACAGCAAACATTTCCTAAAGTTGTGCAATAGTTCATAGGTTCATAGGTTCATAGGTAGGTACTAGGCTATCTGCCCAAAGGCATTTATAAGCCTAGCCAGAATGTGTTGGCTTTTGCCGCCCCCTTAGAATAGTTCCCTGTGTCTCTGTCCAGCAGAGCCACTGAAGTGATCCTTAAAGTAAACTTTCTGTTTCCCATCCACTCATCAAGATTTCTCTTGAAGAGTGTTAGCAAGGAAATCTGCCTAATGTAGATTGAAATCTTGTTCCAAAGCATGGGAAGTCTCTGTGACAGGAATCTATCCCTTCAGCATGTCCTATTTATTGTTGTGGTGAGGTTTAGATCCCTAGAGTGTGTGGCTCGAGGGGATAAGCTTTTCTTTAGGTGGAGCATGTCCATCAGTTCTGGGTTGGACATGGCCTTGTATGTCAGGCAGAGATCACATCTGAGTAGGTGGTATGCAACCGAGTATAGCTGGAGTTTCTTCAGTCAAGCTGCATAGGGCATCAGTGTGAGGCCAGTGATCCTCTTGGTGAGGTACTTCTGTGGTCTTTCCAGCTGTTGCAGGTGTCTTGCAAGATACATCTCAAATGGGGCATTGTACTCAATGATGGGTTTGATGAGTGATGAGTAGAGGGGCACAATGACCTCTTTTGATCTGGATGTGAACCCTTTTGTGATAAGATGGGCCATGTAGAAGGATTTTCTAACCACTTTGGCAATGTGATTATCAAAGGAGAGTTTACTATCTACTTGGGTCCCCAGATCCCTTATTATGTCTTCCATATTTAGGGGACTACCACCTATGTGGTAGTTTGTGGGTACTTTGTTTTTTCCAAAAGGGATGACTATGCACTTTTTGGCATTTAGTTCAAGGCCATGATTTTGACACCAGGTATCCGTCTCAGTGACACCCTTTTGGAGGATGTCTATGCCAGCCAGAGAGTCAATTATAGCCCCTAGTTTGCAGTCGTCTGCAAACTTGGTCAGCCATAGTCCTCCTGTGCTTGCCTGTACCTCTGAGAAGTATATGCTGAACAGAAGGGGTCCTAGGACTGAGCCCTTGGGAAAGCCACTTGTAACCAATTTAGAGTCAGACCTAGCTCTCACAACTCTTACCATGTGGGTTCTGTCCATGAGCCAGTTGGCAACCCATCTTGTGATGTAGGGGTTTATGTTCAGGCTGATGAGCTTGTCTATAATACCAGAATGGGGAATGGTGTCAAAGGCCTTTGTGAGGTCTAGGCTGTGTGTACCAGCTTTCCCTTGTCTATAGCCTTGGTAACTATCTCAAAGAAGTCCAACAGGTTTAGGAGGCAAGATCTGCCCTTAACAAAGCCGAACTGGGTAGGGTCCAGTGTTTGGAGGTTCCTAATGTCTCTGTTAATGAGTTCCATGATGATGCACTCCATAGCCTTGCAAACCAAGCTAGTCAGGCTTATAGGGCAATAGTTCCCGGGGTCTGTTGTGGCTCCACCTTTGTGGAGTGGAATAACCATTGTTGTGTGCCACTCTATGGGTACGTAACCTGTGGAGAGGCTGAATTTGAACAGTGTGTTTAGGTGAGGGGTTAGTTCATCTTTGAGCTCGTGTAGGACACAGCCTGTGACACCGTCTGGTCCCATTGATGCTGTGTTTTTGGCTTTGGAGATGGGTGTTTTAACCTGAGTGTCTGTGATTTTAGGAGCTCAACATTCTTCTGGCATGGTTATGGGCCCTTTTGGGGGTGACGGGGGGGTGAAGTTTGCGCTGAACCTGCCTGCCAGGATGTTGGCAATATTGGCTGGTTCAGTCTAATTTGTATCATTCTGCACTAACTCTGAGCAGATCTGAGCATTGCCACTTAGATTCTTGACAGAGATAGAGAATGCCTTGTGGTTATCTTTGGAGTCCTTGGCAATTTTTCTTTCGAAACTCACCTTGGATGATTTTATGAGGTATAGTAGTTTCTTTCTGACACTGATCAGGGATGTCTTTCCTTCTTGGGATTTTATTCTTTTCTGTACTAGTTTCCTCCTTCTATTGTATAGCTTGTTTATGGCAGGGGTCCACCAGACTGGTTTCCTTTTCTTGGAGGAATGAGTCTTGGTTTTTCTTGGGATAGCATGATCCATGCTTTCTTGTAGGTACCTGTAGAATGCATTAGTAAAGGATTTTGAAGCTTGGACAATGTTATCCTTTAGCATGGGGGCTTTGAAACTTTACACCTTGGTCTTAAGTAATGTGAAGTTTGGTTTTGAAAAGTTTTTCACTGTGGTTTCCTTGTCCGGGGGTGGGGGCGGAATGTGAATATCCAAAGTGATTATTTTATGGTCAGATCTAACCAATAAGGGGTTGACCTCCGGTGTGGAGCACTGGTCGCCCATGTTGGTGATGACCAGGTCCAATATGTTGCCACATCTGGTGGGATTGTTGACCAGTTGATCCAAGGTGTTTTAGCTTATAAATTCTAGGAAATGTTGGGCAAGGGAGTTAGTACCTGAGTAGTTCTCCCAATTAATGCTTGGGTAATTGAACTCACCTAATATTAGGGTGTTTGGTAGAACCTTTATATTTCCCAGTGTTTCTAAAAATGCAGAATGGGTGTCCTGGGACATGGTGGGTAATCTGTAGCAAGCTACAATGTGAATTGCAGTTTTGCCTGTTGTTAGTTACACGTGGATGATCTCTGAAGCATCGTGCTGTTCCACTAACCTGGAGGTGTGGGTATCCTTGATGAATATGGATACTCCCCCACCTTTTGTATTTCAGTTCGGGTTCTGTGGCCTAAATGTATGGTATGAATTGTAGCCTGGTAGTGCTGGGGTGCTCTCTGGAGCCTTAAACCATGTTTCTGTTACTGCACATATATCGATTTCTCCATATTGAGCAGTGCCTCGAGTGCCTGCATTTTGAGGTTTAGACTTCTGGCATTGAGTAGCATTACCCTCAGTTTTTTATTACTTGTGATATTTATGGTGGTGGGTTTGTCTTTTGAGCCTTGCCTAAAAAAGGCACTATGGGGGTGGCAAGAGCCTTGGCCAGTATTCAAAAGCCTAAGGGTGACAGGTGCAAGACATCTCTAGTGAAGCAGCGTGGCTTGTCGAGCATGTCATCCCAGGCGGACAGACACTGGATCCCCTTTGAATGACACCAGAAACTTAGCCAATTGTTGAAATTGATATTTCTTTCTTTACACTGTGGTATCATTCTTGGTGAGGGCAAGATGCTACTCAGGGTCAGGGTCATACCAGCCTGGGCTACAAGATCAGAGAGCTCTTCCATGTTTCTTTTCATGTAGTCCAGGGAGGTACAGCTCAGGTCATTCACACCAACATGGACAATGACAGAGTCATATTTGTACTTGTTCTTGTATAAAGCAATTACTGTACATCAGAAACACCTTCATTTTATGGGAAGTAGTATAAGCTATGGAAATGTGACAAAAATAAGCTGTCATATTGGAAGACCAATAGAAGTCCTGTCTGTTGCACTTGCCATAGGTATGGTTTGTCATGCCAACTCTCACAATACTACAAGAAGTGCCCCACATTGCATATTTCATAAGGTGGCAACCCTACTCTGTGTTGTCTCTGTCTGTGCAATATGTAAACATGTGGAGGCCCTGTGAGTAACCTCTGCCCCCAATGACCCACATGTTTCTAGGCATGATTACTAACTGCCACCACACATATTTGGAGGTACTGACTAAGGCTGTGGTGACTATAAGCTGTGTGCTGTCTTTGATCTACCAACTGATGTTAACACACTGCAATGGAGTCTTACATCGGGTATGGAATGGTGACAAGATCCTGGCCTCAAGCTGAATGCAGAAAACAGTATCATCATACCATACAGCAAGGACATGGTCAACACCATAAACACATAACCTGCATGGAGAGCATTGGGTACTCAGGTTGATAACACTTTTGCATTCAGCCATCAAGTAGCATCAGTGGTCAGAAACGCCTTGTACAAGGTTCAACACATAAGTAAAGGGAGTGCATCCAAATAAAAGGTGGACATTATCTCTGTATAGTCCTCAGTCAGTACAACCATAATGTAGTACCATGACCCATTTGGTATGTACCTATGCAGTCATCTGCAGCAACTGGAAAGGCCATAGTAATACCCACAAAGGTAATCTGTGGCCTCCAACATCTGATCCATGCAGATAGCATCATATCAGCAGTGCCCCACTCCGTATTGAACAGGTTGTCCACAGGTAGGCTGTAGCATGCCTAGATGGCAATATTGTGCCCAGCACTTCTACAGCTGGCCCATATATGTGAGTCTAACTCTTCACGCATTACCAGCATGACAGGCCTGAATCTGATTTGCGACATCAACAAAACCTGCTGGAGAGACACGTTTGTCTCCCAGAGGCTGCCCTGTCTCAGGAATGCAGTTCCCAGACATGTCAAATGGAGTACCATGCAGGCTCTAATGAAGTTTAGCTGTGATGAGTGGATGCAAAACCACAAATCCATCCCTGTGGTTGCACTTGTGTCCCTCAATGACAGGGGCAACAGGTGTTGATCAATGATTGTGTCAGGGATAAAGAAATGGCTAGGCTTGTAAGGGACCCAGGGCCATTACCCTACTAAACTTCTGTGATCCTATGAACCTGTGATCCTATGTAAATCCCAGGTGACATGTATCAGGTGTAACATGCTGTGTCAAGGGGTATGCATGCAAGATTATGCTGTCTGCCCCAATTGTCCCTCACACAATGTTCTACACATATGCACCTAGGTAACCATGAATATATCTGGGTTCCTATCAGCATTTTGAATGTTGAAAATGCCAAATTTAATTTAATTGAACTGAAATGTTCGAAATCTCAGAAGAGCGAACTGACAGAACATCGATTTCTTTCCCAGGGAAAGAAAACGGTGGGCCGTCAGCAGAGTTTGCTATTTCCTCCACTGTGGTACGGTCTCAGAGTTGGTATTTTTAAGTGGGGGTTGTGGGGGTGTGGAGGGCAGTGTTTAAAGTATTGAAAAAACATTTTTTTTGCACGTAACACCAATTTCTTTCCTTGGGAAAGAAATTGATGTTCCGTCAGTTCGGTCTTTTGAGATTTCGAACATTTCAGTTTGATTAAATTGCATTCACAGTTTTCAGCATTCTATATGCTGATATAGACCCATATATACAGCCATACCTTGTGATGTCACATTTCTGCATTGCCACTATGCCATCCTAGTTGCTGTATTGGCACACAGACACCTGGAACAGAAACAGAATAATATCTCAGAGACAACAGTCAGTCAGCAATACTAACAGCAATAAAGCATCATGGCACAAAGATACATACATGTTGATATCTACGCATGACAATTGCCAGCAGACAGCACCTTACAGGGCATAACACTACTGCACTACAAACTGCCATTAAGTGTATTATATTCACCCTGTGCATCATACACATATTAGCATGTCCCTGCATCGATGGTATGGATGACAGGGATGTGGCACAGGTATCATCACATGCACAGAGTGTGGTGTGGGGTTGCTAAAGGCCTAGGCTGTGCCACACAGTTGACATCATGTGTGTGTGTGTCTGGAGGGGTGCTGGTCAGCTGAAGCATGGAGAGGAGCAGTGTGTGCCTAGTGGTGACCTGCATGTGACAGTGATGTGTGAGTGTGTGTATGCACACAGTCAAGCCATGTGCCAGCCTTACACGAGGGTATGTTGGACAGCTGTGGACCATACATGGCAGAATGTACAATTCACCATCTCTGGCCATGAACATGGGGACTGGTTCCACCAGGAGTGGCACTGTCACCATCATTTCCAGGGCCAGATGTGGTACTACTTGCTGACTGTGACCACTGCCTGCTGGATCTGTGTCCATCACGGGGCAGCCTAGGACCACATGCCTATGGCCTGCCACATTGTGGTGTGGACAGCACCCTCCCTTTGGTAGTGCTGGTGGTACTGCCACTACGGGAGTGTGACTGTGCATGGCCACTTGGGCTCTCAGCTGATATTGTTGCTGACCTATGTGCACAAGTCTGATGCCCTCCTCCCACCATATATTCAATCACAGACATTGCATGGTTAAAGACTGACAAGGTCTCACCCCACCATCTACCCACTACATCAGCAAAATTAAGTAAGACATCGTCAATGCCATGGATGGAGTTATGCATGCTAGGCAGTGTGGCATTCATGACCATGAGCATCCATCTGGTATACCATTCACAATGTGCCTGTGCCTCCATGATGGACTAAAAATGCATCGGGTGACATGTGTTGTGACATCTCTGACAGGTGCTGAATAAGCAGCAGTACTCCTTCAAGCACCCCTGCCAATCTGCCTGTGTGGGACCTCATCAGTTTTCTGGCTATGGCTAGGGTCTACAGTCACAGATGCCATAGTCACCTCACTCTCCTTTTTGATGCCACCACCCTCTGACTGTACAATATCTGTGGCAGCTGAGGACTGGGTATGTGTGGGCATACTGATGCGTGCAGGGACATTGAGGGAGGAAGTGGAATGTCAACCGATGGTACAGATTCTGCCATCAACAACCACACCTATGCCTCACTATGGCTGCCATCATCATCTGAGTTTGATGAGACACTGACATCAGGTTATGAGAGGGATGCACTCTAACCCCCATAGTCACCTGTGAGGGGAAGACAACATGACTACATTAATTTCTGCACTATAATTTCTGCTGATCCACATACACACACACACACACACACACACACACACACACACACACACACACACACACACAGATGAGGTATCACAAATGCATTAGACATACCAAACCTTATGATTGATGCCATGCACAACACACAAGCAGACCACAACAGACACACACAATACAGACCCTTAGCAACATGCAGTGCAACTATATCCAGTTAATGTTGCTAGTTCGATACACCTGTGAGATAAATGGCATGTCAATGTATGTGACAGACCTTCACCTACAATACAGTGGACCCATTTCCACAATAGTAACACACCCCTTTGTAACAGACTGCTTACACCTTCACAAAAATATGTGCTAATATGTTACAGCACCTGCAAACATGCTGCTTTGATTACCAAAGTAATGCACTGCAGTGCACCCTTCCACAAGTGAACATGCACGTATTGCAATATGGCTAAGCTTAACAGCTGTGTCCACAGCAAACTGGCAGCCCTTAACATGCCAAGAGTATAGATGAGGGATAACAAAACAGTTCCACACTCACTGGCAACAGGATGATGAATCCCGGCCACATCAGAGGTACCTATAGATTTCTGAGAGAGAAGTATTGTCAGCAGACACAAATGTGGCATTGGTAAATAGGATAATATGTGTATATAACAAAATGTACAGTACAAACTGTGATACTACTCACATTGCTGACATTCACAATATGTGTCCACATGTGTGCATTACAACCCCCCAACAAATGCAGGCTGACCTGACATATGTGTACAGGTATGCAGAGGTTGCAACTATGAATGTGACAGCATTAATGTGATGACAACTGGAGGGTTACCTGGATGCTCCTTGGCTGTGGAAGCTGCTCCATCCACCTTCACGACATACGTTGTGATTGATTGATTTTTGTGAGCTGGTGGCTGAACCCAGGTTTGCCAGGAACTCTCTGTGGCTGAGTGGTTGTTGTGTAGCAGGCCCTCCACTGGTGCCAGCACAGTCTCTGGTCACAACTATGGCTCTCTGCTGTGCATGATGTATCATATCAGTGATACGGTGTCAGACCTGCTCATAGTTCCTGTTGTTGTGGCCCACATGATTAACCAATGCAACGAGGTCTGCCCACAGTGCAGTACATTCTTGCTGGTCATGGTGAATCCTTGAAAACAGGACCTGGTGATGGAGTGTCAGGGCATCCATTATGGCATCAGTCTCTGCTTCTGAGAAAGGTGGATTTCTATAGTCGGACATCCCTCCTGAAAGACATGAAGGAGGAACACATCACATGACCACATACATTGCTCACCATTATGAAAACACCCTGCACATTCACATTTGCCAGCACTATCCACCGCAAACTCACATGATACCCCACCATCTATCACCACAGTATGTATGTGGCTATCAGCAGCATAGTGGCAATACATCATACATTGCCCTCCTGATCTTGATGTTTCTTGCTACTTGCTGCATGTCCTATAAGGTGTTCAAATGCATGTTCCTGTTGCACCTATTACTGCTTATTCATTGTATGTAGTGGTGTCAGACTCCTACTGTTGTAGTAAGCACCTTAGCTGTAGGCCCACCCCTTAGTTCTCCCTGGCCTTCCTCTCTCAGATTCTGAGATATATGGCTGAACAATGTCCTACAGTTTCCCCTGCCAGTCCAGTTGATATGGGCATCCAGGCACAGTGTAGCACCTGCACACTGTGTGAGAGATGCTATGACATTAGGAACCTACAATCCATGCTCTCTCCCTGTCAAGCCCACATATCTGTCCATGAACAGGTTGTTGACACAATCAATGCACCTCACAAACCACCTGCACCTACACAACACACACACACACACACACACACACACACACACACACACACACACACACACACACACACACACACACACACACACACACACACACACACACACACACACACACGCACGCACACACACACACACACACAACACACACACACACACACACACATACATTAGCACCTGCACACATATGCAGAGATCCTCAACATACACCTCCACAAGCAACGGAGACCTCTGAGGCAAAGCCACACATGAACGCCACAGCCCTACACAGCACACATCACACATAGCTTCACACCTGTGCACTACACCCACAAAGGCGTCACCACATATCAAACATATTACACATCAGAGACTCCATTGTGAGACACACTGATGTGCCTCTAACTAGGCTTTCTGTGGATGGTCACAGTTACTTGTGCGTCAGGTGACAGAATCTACAATATACCATACATACTGCTGTCTCTCACCAACAGGTACTGTCATGAGTGTGTCACACTCCATGTTGGTGTGCCTGACCTGAGATGTTCCTCCCTGGACTATATGCAGTGAGACATGAGTGAGCATGCTGATTATGTAAATGACTGACCTTAACATGGCCTGTTATCTTGTGATATTCCAGGGGGATTCCAGCACTTGAGATTGTGGGATGATATCGTCAACAGACCACAATGCTTTGCCAGAGATGGCCTACGTCTGTCTCAACTGGCCTTCACACATCTGGCAATGGTTCTCGCCACCCCCATAGCGCCTTTATTAGGAAAAGTGGTGAGGTTATCACTACCAACATACAACTGTCAGAGCAGCAGACATTGAAGGCCATGCTGCTAAATGTTAGGAGTCTACAGATGACTTTGCCCTGAGTGAAAGCATTCTTAACCCTGGGTAATAGTGACATCTGTGCAGTCACAGATGCATAGTTCAAAGCTGCAGAGATCACCCCAGCCATACCTGGTCAACCATCCTATCATACAGTCATACCCTAAAGTGTTTGTGGTAATACCATGGGACATGGGGTTTCAGTATATATGAGACACATACTCACCTGATGCTGTACAGGCAGTAAGATGCACAGGGGATGCTGCAGGGGCAGTTCACCATTGCCAACACACCTATTCAAACCATAGCTAGCTACCAATCAGCACATGTGACCAGGAATACCATTCTGCCTATATGGACCTCATCAACTGTAGTAAGAATTGGATCTGTACCCTGATCCTGGGTTGCTTGAATAACACAAACATACATTGGAAGATGTACCCATGCCAGCACACAAATGGCCAGAGAGCCATCAACACTGGAATTATAAATACCTTGGTGCAGCTAGGGGCTACTCCCAAATGAGGTGAAGGTGTGTGGGAGTTGAAATTACACAAAATGGGTTACCACTGCAGCATCCATACAGTGTCATCTACCATGGTAAAGCAACCATCAAGTAGTCATGTTTGTAGTCACTATCTCCCACAATACCCATCTAGCTAGGGTCAAACACATGTACACCTCCAATGTGGAATACAGCCTCCTGTGGGGTGGTATATACAGCTACACAGCCATCAACCTCTCTGTAGGAACTGGCACCAATATCCACATATACACACATGTGCTATATGTGCATTTGTATAGATGCATGGGTCTTAGGTATACCTGACAGGACTACATCATCTTCAGCAAAGATAGGTACACCTGTCTGGTGGACATCTGCAAGA
Organism: Protopterus annectens; assembly: GCF_019279795.1. NCBI lineage: Eukaryota > Metazoa > Chordata > Ceratodontiformes > Protopteridae > Protopterus > Protopterus annectens. The sequence continues at coordinate 1,951,330,124 of NC_056728.1, forward strand.
AATAGTGTCTGTAACAGGGATGAAATACCCCAGTCTGAGACAAAGTAGGAGCAGGTGCCCATTTTGGGGCAATGTCTTCTTATAATGAGCAAGCAAATGGGATCACTCCTGGAAACCTGCACAGCAAACACAGAGCCCACATTGTTGACATCCACTACAGACAATCATCTCCCCTTCTGCACATATGTCTGCAACATCAGAGGAAACACTTGAATCTGCTCACTTATGGTGGACAAGGACACCACCTATACCAGTGCTGTACATCTAGCATACTTGATGCCTGACAGAGTCAGTATAGGCTTCACCCCCTGCCCCCTCATCAGTACATCATGATGTTCCCAGTACCTGGCCTCCTCTCCTATATGTAGTGAACAGGTCACCACTGCCATGTGAAAGTCATGGTATACAGCCGCTATGGGAGCCTATCACATCACCCTACATGACCCTGGGCATGACCTTGCAATACCATAAGGCACTGTATTCAAAGGAGGCCTGACTACTGCCTTTGTCCCAGCCATGTGAAGGGCAACCACTGTCACCCCTTTACACTAAGATGGGGTGTCCACCAATGTGTCACATTATACATCCATCAGCCTAACTAGGCCGATTTGCATGGCCATAGCACAGTTTATAGTGAACCTCATTAACAAGAACATTGTCAACCTCCACACACTCCATCATGCACAGTTAGACTTTGTCAAGGAAGGGATCATATCTGGTACACTTGGTTGATCTCTCTGACATAGTCACCAAAGCCATGCAGGGGGTTGAGAGTGCACACTACCTACCTTGACCTGGGCAAAGACTTTGACAGTATGACCCACTTGACCATAACAGATATATACTCCCAAGTATGCATCACGCCATATGTTACCAGTGGAGTAGCACACTGGCGGGCTAACATGACCCACCTAATGCACATAGGGAAATTCACCTCAACTGATTGACCCATAACTAGTGGCACCACCTGGTTTTCTGGGTTTGGGCCTCTGTTATGTGTGATGTACATTTCTGATGTACAGGGCAGATCCATTGGGCTATGGGCGACCATGTTTGCAGATTGCATGCTGTGTCCTGTCACCGGATTCCTTAGTGATGTGGACACCTGCCTAGGAGGGTCTCACACAGACACATGATGAGTGCCAGAAACATGGCCTCAGTATGCATACCAGGAAATGCAGTGTCAACCCCTTTGGGGAGACTGACATCCCCACATACTATCACAATGCTAACAACATCCTAGGCACCACAATCAATAGTGGGGGATCTGTGCACACAGGCTGATGGCAACATGACAGCTTACCATCATGTTGATTCCATTATAAGGTAAATCTTCTACATGGCCTCACTCATACATAAGGGTATGTCACCCAGGGGCATGTGGTCATAACATCCCTGTATTTCCCCCAATAAAGCCCTGTTCATCATTCACCTCACACAGCACATGCAGCAACTGGGGACATCACAGGATTCCCCAACCAGGGAATACCAGGGTACAGTTCCTGAGTTCTCTATAAGTTTGCAGATGGGTTGGCAGATTAGCTTTTTCCAGATCTTCCAGGCTCTGCATCTCTGTATCATAATGTTATGAGTGGGTTGTGATAGCCAAGGAGAAAAGTTAGGTTTTAGTCTAATTTTTCTGATGGGGCCAAAAAGTTTAAAGTATTAAGGAAGAATTCATTGAATTTGGAGACAGCACCATCAAGAGAAAGGTTGTATAAGAAGGACTAGTTGAAAGATGAAAGTATATTGTTGAAGGTGGCAGGACTGAAGTTGGAGAGTTTGCAATAGTTTTTAAAATGGTGGAGTCTATGGAGTTGAGTACAATATCTATGGACAAAGGTGGGAAGATTGTCACTGAGAGAATCAGGAAGAGTACAGGGATTGTGATACATGTCTGGGTTAGAAGTGAGAATCCCGTCAAGAATTGTGCCAGTGCTGGTATGTTTATTATATTGAGTGGGAGAAGAGATGAGTTGAGAGAAGCCATAGAAGTTAATGCAACTGTAGGGAGAGGAAGAGTTTATCATAGTCCGGTCAATATTAACATCACTCAAGGTAATGTTCTCGTAGGTGATGTTATCAGAGATCCAGGAGAGAAATTGCTCAAGGATAGGAATGTTATTTCCAGGGGGGATGTAAATGGCAGCAATAGTGAGATTTTTGTGCTTGTTAAAGTTCAATAAATTGTAGTTTTACCATGGATCTGCCAGAGCCAGTTTCTGTTTGGACTTTGTACATAGTCTTTGTGTTTCATTTGCTGTGTTATTATCTATATGTCAGGAGGTATGGGGATGAAGCTGTGTTATTATACTTCTCCCAATACCTCTAGCACCTTACACCATCTCACTAAACTTCTATGCCTTTCCCAAGCTCTAAATTTCATATCTCTACCTACTCTTTCTTCATTGTATATATAAATTGGTATCTTGTAAAGCTTCTCAACTGCTTTCAGCAAACTCTGTATGTTTTCAATTAACAGCACTATTGTTTGTAATCAAGCGTATTCAATACTATATTCTCTCTGTAATGTTGTAATGTTCATAAAACTGTTATTTTTGGAAAATGTCTATGTACTATTGCGGAGCTTTTCTCCACTGAAAAAGGGCTCTAGCTCAGTCGGACACTCCCAGTCAACAAATGTCAAATAAATAAATAAATATAAGTTAGGAGTTGTGGGCATGATGCTCTTATCCCACATAGTTAGTGCAATATCTGTTATAGAACATCTGCTTGGGGAGGGTCAATACCCACATGGCCAGAAAGATACTACATTTTCAGATGTTAACCAATGTGGTTGCGTCTGATCCCACTCCCATAGTGATCCTACTTCTACTGGTCCATCAGTGATTGAGGTGTCCACACCCAGACATGGACATGGTCCTGATGAGAGATCATCCAGCAGACTTCTTTCACATTCATGTAACACCCCAACTTCTAGCCAGGGCCACTGAACTTGTAATGCACATGGTCGGGGCCTGTGACAACAAACTCATTCCATTTCAACTTATGCCTCACACCTCTGCAATATGCCATAGAGTAGTAGAGTAGTGCTATCACTATTGGTTTGACTGTGTTCCTGCAGAAACAGTGCACCTCATCATGCCCATGCCACACACACACACACACACACACACACACACACACACACACACACACACACACACACACACACACACACTTCTTTGTGGTCAGGTTTACCCTAATGAAACACCTTATCCAATAATGACTGAGCCCTGCTCTTTGCACATTTCCTTGTGACTTAGGGTTGCCTATGTCTGATGAACAGAGTGGACAGCTAAAGCTTGTTTAGTCATATGCTGGCTTTCATCAAAAGTGTTGTACTAAACTGCATTTTCGTTATTCTGCTGGTTCAACAGAATGTCATTTAGCTTTTCCTCCTAATTGCAGATGTAGTGGTGTTAGTAGTGCTATAGCCCTATTAACAATGATTTACTGCTTGCTCAGCACATTGTGTAGGTGATGCAGAGATTGTCCTCATCACTGTTCTGGTTTGTAATTAGGGCATCTTTTATGAATGATGCACAGTGGTGAGCAAGCCATGCACATGTGCTTGGTCAGTACATATTTGTTTTACTTGTTGGATGGCATATTTCTAATTTATATCTTACGTAGTTATGCTACACTTTCCATTTCTTAGTGATGCACAAGCATGCTCGATCCTGTAAGTTTGTGGATGATTATGAAATTCAACTTAACATTATGGGGGCTGTTTTGACATGAGCCTGCTTTGACTTGACACATTGGCTGAACACATGTGCTATGAAAAGCCGCTTTCTATACGTTCATGTTGCATAATCACCCATGAGTTCATGCAGGCTTTCCTGTACTGTTGGGCAATGTTTTATCTTAGAGAAGAACAATACTTGCACATGCGGACAATCATTTATATATTCATTTCTTAATTCTTACCTTGGTTAATTGTCTCTTCTAGTACTGAATCTCTGACTTTTGCTAACAGAACACAGCTATTGCATGGTAAGTAAAGGCTGATAATTTTGCATTCATCATGTTTAGTATTTATAAGTTCTTAGCCTCTTAGGTTTTCACTAAGTTAATAAGTTTATGTGGGTTATTTTCTGCCCCTTAGCCAGGACCATAGCATATTTTGCATCCTCTGTCTTCCAGGATCATCCCTAGATGCTGATTATTCATCTGACTCCTCATCTGTGTCTGGTGGCCTTGATGGCCCTGCCTGTGGTGCTGAAAACTGCACTCCTTGGCCTTGCTGTCCTGCTGCAACTGTTTCCTAACAATAATATTAATGTAAAATTGCACAGACTGTCAGTATTTTGGTTGAGGTAGTTGTGTATTAGTGCTGGGCAACTCCAGATGTTTCTTGATGTCAGAAACATGACTTGAGCAAGCAAAAATGCTCTATAATATTTCTAATTTGAGCATGTGCATCATTGTAACCTTGCTCTGTGTAGTTGTGTGGGTTTCTCACAGGTGTCATCAGACAAGGTTCCAATGCATAACCTGCGGTACCACTAGATGTCCTTGTGGAAACTCACCCCCCCCCTTCCCCGTTCACCAGGTGGACTTTTATGTCTATGTGTGTGTAGTCTATTGCCTCCAGAACCTTGGGAAAATGTGTTACAGCATGGAAATGTTATATGGTGGTAGTTCTTTGCTCTGGGGTACATGGAAACCCGATATACTCCCTTACATGCTGCCACACTGATGTGAGAAATTGGTGGAATATTCTTGAGGATGAGGCCTATAGCAACCTTAATATGTCCCATGTGGGTCTCAGAAATGTGTCTGTGGCTAGTATACATGATCCTGCACATACATTGATTTCAACTGGGATGGGTTCTCTATGATTTCCCCGAGGCCTCATTTGAGAGTGGCAGCTGTTGACTATTTGCTGTGAGATATCTCTGTCTACCGTATAGCATTTTACTATTTCTGTATCACGAAGTCCATGATAGGTTAAATGTGGTCCAAGCCAAGTTCAGGCAGCAGCAGCATCTTGAATTAAAGCTGGTTGTACATATGGATTAATGTTAGCAGCAGCAATCCTTAGCATTTTTCTAAGTGTCCTTGTGGCTGTATTCCATTGAGTATTGGAACTGAGACCAAACTGTTACACAGTATGTAATCAAGGGTCCTATATATTTTTGAATCACTCTGCCATGTTGATTTGCTTCACTAGCTTCTTATAACTTCATTACTATATTCTGGTGCTTACCCTTGTTTTGCAGCTGGAAACAACTTGCAAAGCTGTTTAATGATTACCAAACAGCACTCTTGTCATGACTCGCCATACACATGAATCCTGGCCTTTGCTTTTCAGCTTTGAGTTGGGATTTTCCTCTAAGGCTAAAGCCAGTTAGAAACAGGTTAGTTTGTGCAAACCTGCAAGATGTTGAGAGATTTCATCTTAAATACTTGAAGCTATAAAAGTTATTAGGTGGGTTATCTTTTTTCCCTTAAACAAGAGATATTCTATTTTTCTTTTTAATTCTTTGGAGAAATTGTTCTCTGGTGAATGGAATAGTTTATCTGAAATATAACTGCAACTCATTTCTCCTATGGCTTGACAGAACTGTGGTTGGTGTAATCCTGCAGGTAGGTGTCACTTGGTGCTCTTGGCAATCCTGTAGTGAAGACAAAAAAATCCTCCAGCTACAGGCAAAGAGCAAACAGCTATTATCTTTCTACATAAAAGCTGCTTGCTACTTTAAATTGAGGTCCGGACTCGCCCACTGCAAGCAGTCATAGAAATCATTTATTCTACCGTGGTCTGTTTGTATGTAGCCTTTCTAGAACTAACAGTCACTTCCAACTACAGAAATTTCATCACTACCTTGCAAGGATTTTCATATACCCCAACAGCTTGTGCATAGTACAGTCACCCCCTTCATTCCACCCTAGCTATGGCTTTTGGTCTGTAAAATGTTAAGAAGTTATATCATTCTGCATATGTCACAAAGGCTAAATATAATAGCTGGATTGTTGGACAGACTAAGACAGCAGCTATTGCAAAGTCGCATAAAAGTGAGGGTAGAGATGAGAGAGGTTTATACAGTGGCAGGTTGCTGGGTAGCTTTCCTGAAATTAGTGTAGGAAGGCATGTAATAGGGAGCTAGAAAAATAAATCTACATCATCATATAAATAATTCCAACTCTCTAGTGCCATTTCTTTTAATAAAATATTTCCTTGCATTCAGTCTAATTTTTTTTATTATTTTTGTTTATGTTTTGTTGATTGGGTTATTCCCTACAGTTTTGCTGCCTATTTTCAGGGGATACCCAAGGTAGAATTTTTACTGATTAAGGAAGACATAGCCTGACCACAAGGGAAATACCCCTTTTATGAAGCTGCCATATTGAATGCAGTATAGCAGAGGCAATACAGCAGTTGTCACAGCTAAGCAAATGGAGACAGTGATGGTAGCTTCAGTTCCAGTCAGCTAAGTGATAGCCAGACTGTATGTTAATATCATAAGAGAAACTCACACACTGAGCCTGCAAAAAAACAAATAAGTCCAAAATGAAACAGATACGCCCAAACAGAAGAGGATTCACTGAAAAAATGCACCCTTCAAGACAGTAGCCTTTTGCTAAATTCTTTAATTCACCAATACAAGATTAAGTGCTTTCATCCACAATAAAGTGGACTTCATCAGAATATCAATTAACAGTTAATTACACTATTTATAAGCTATTTTGGCGCCAAAACAGTATTCACAAAACATCTTATATTACCAATTAAATAATAAAACTATTGGTTACTAAAGTTCATTCTTATAGGTTCATAGATTCATAGGTTCATAGGTAGGTACTAGGCTATTGGCCCAAGGCCTATGTAAGCCTAGCCAACAAGGTTCACTGGCTTATGCCACCCAAGAAAGTTATTTTCCTGTGCCACTGTCGAGCAGAGATGCAGAAGTGATCCCGGGGTGTATTTCCTATTTCCCATCCACTCATCAAGATTTTTCTTGAAGAGTGCTATTGAAGAACTTTGCTTGACATAGATGCATAGCCTGTTCCAGAGTATGGGAAGTCTCTGGGACAGGAATCTATCCCTCCAGCATGTCCTGTTTATTGTGGTGACAAGGTTTAGGTCCCTAGAGCATGTAGCTCGGAGTGATTGGGATTTCTTTAGGTGTAGCATGTCCAACAGCTCTGAGTTTTACATAGCTTTATATGTTAGGCAGAGATCACCTCAGAGTAGGTGATATGCTACGGAGTAAAGCTGGAGTTTGTTAAGGCGGTCAGTGTAGGGCATTTGTTTGAGGCCAGTAATCCTCTTTGTGAGGTACTTCTGTGGCCTTTCCAGCTGCTGCAGATGTCTTGTGAAGTACATTCCAAAAGGGGAGTTATGCTCTATAATGGGTCTAATGAGTGTCGAGTAGAGGGGAACAATGACCTCTTTTTTCCTTGATGAGAACCCTTTTATGATGAGGTGTGCCACACAGAAGGACTTCCTGACTACTGTGCCGATGTGACTATCAAAGTAGAGACTACCGTCCACCTGGGTCCCAAGGTCTCTTATCACTCATTCAGTGTTAAGTAAATTGCTGCCTATGTGGTAGTTCATGGGTACAGAGTTTTTACCAAAGGAGATGACACTGCACTTTTTGGCATTGAGCTTGAGGCCATGGCTCTGACACCAGGCATCTGTCTCAGCGAGGCCCTTCTGTAGGATGTCCACATCATTTGGGGACTTGACTATGGCTCCTAGTTTGCAGTTTACAATGCATATAAAGTTTAAAACCTAATTAAAAATCTGAACACACTCTTGACTATAAATTTATAAAACTGTAATTAGGTTTTAAACTTTATATGCATTGTAAGAATGAACTTTAGTACCCAATAGTTTTATTATTTAATTGGTAATATAAGATGTTTTGTGAATACTGTTTTGGTGCCAAAATGGCTTATAAATAGTGTAATTAATTGTTAATTGATATTCTGATAAAGTCTACTTTCTTGTGGATGAAAGCACTTAATCTTGTATTGGTGAATTAAAGAATTTAGCAAAAGGCTACTGTCTTGAAGGGTGCATTTTTTCAGTGAATCCTCTTCTGCTTGGGCGTGTTATCTGTTTCATTTTGGACTTATCATAAGAGAAACCCACAGAAGGTCAGAGAAGTTCAAACAAGACAAAATATGCTGCATTTCTGCTTTTCTGTCAGTAGCCCCTAAACAGGCATGTTTGGAAAAATTATTAAAAAAAAAAAGTGTATTAAAACCACTGTGGGTACCAGCTATGCCAATAACGCCCATTAAGCATTTAGGAAATTAAGTTATTTTTTGATGTTGCTTTGGCGACAGAGTCTGTATTACTTTCAGTGCAGACTTGCTAACAGAATCAGCAGGGAAATGACCCTGCCTGAATTACACATTGCTAACGTATGAGATTAATAGGCAGTGGCACAATTTAGGTCCACCAGTATGAGTGAGACAATATTGGAATTTAATTTAGGAAAAAAAAGTGTGAAAAGTTGTTTTCTACAGAGACATTAATGGATGAAGATAGCTTATGGACTTTCATGAGCTTGATGCGAAAGACAGTGTAGTTTTACGTTATCATGACAGAGGTACTAAGAAGGACATTACTATGATTAACCCAAAGAGCTGCTGTTTTTTGTGTTGACTCAACATGTTTAATAGAACACTTTGCAAACAGATATGCAGAATATAAGAGAAACACCGGATATGCAAAGAGGAACTGCAGTATGAAATTTATTTCATATGAAAAGACTGATCATTTTTAGGCAGACTAAAGAAAATATAGAACAAGAAAGTATGTAAAAGAAAACAAAACTACTAATAATAAACAAGCCCAAAAATATTCCTAATGATGTGTATTAAGGGAGGGGGGTTGTAAGTGACGTGAAGTTAAATAAGGAATGTGTACATGATGCAAATGGCAATGTAAGTGGAAATAATGTAGTTGATGTGCAAGACGAAGCTGTGAAGTTTGGGGATGTTAATACTATGATTGAAAATACTGTGGAAACAAAAGGGGAAAAAGTGTTGTAAGAGAATATGTCCTCTGTCTTTTAAAGTGAATTTGAGGAAGTGGGGCTGAAGGAAGAAGAATTTTGTCAAAACAGTATGCATTTCATTTGGAAAGTGTAAGTTCAAAGATTATTGCAACAGTAATTGTGAACAACATAAAGAATTATGTAAGTGTTATGTCTTACAGTGGCTATAGAAACAGAAGAGTTATGTTTTTGCAAGGCAACAGACATGGACCACAAAGAGGAGGAGGGAACATTTGATATGGTTTGGTCAGTAAGGCCTTAAGAACACTTTGTGATAGTGGTGCTACTGAAATTTGGTCTAGATTTAAGAATAAAATATTATACCACTGCTCTGGGATGAGTTTTGATATGTGATTGTATCTACAATAATGCATTTGTTTGGTTGATAACAGTTTACAATCCTACAAAAGATAAGATATGGACAAGATTGCTTGAAAGCTTACAAAACTATTTGCTGATTAACTTGTGTATTTTGTCAGTGGCATTTTAAATGTTTACAGGAAAAGAGACAAGTGAAGATTGAAAACAGGTCATGGGAGTGTGGTAAGACATTATGAAAAATAAATCTGGTTTAAGTGTGGTATAACAAAAGAGAGAGGGCAGCTTTACGTATTATGGATAGGTTCATAGGTGTGTACTAGGCTAATGGCCCTGGAGCCTTTACAAGCCTAGTCCATAGGATTACCCTAGCATCATGCCACCTGACCTTAGTTTCCAGTGCCTCTGTCGAGTAGAGCCACTGGAGTGATCCCCGGGGTGAATTTTCTATTTTCCATCCACTCATCAAGATTTCTCTTGAAGAGGACCAGTGAGGTGCTATGTTTGACATGTATAGGAAGCCTGTTCCATAGCATGGGCAGTCTCTGGGTTATGAACCTGTCCCTCCAGCTTGTTCTGTTGATTGTGGTAATGAGGTTGAGGTCTCTGGAGTGTGTGGTGTGGAGGGATTGTGATTTCTTTAGATGTAGCATTTCTAACAAGAGCTGGGTCAGACATGGCTTTGTAAGTAAAGCAGAGATTGCCTCTAAGTAGGCAATATGAGACAGAGAATACTTGGAGTTTTTTGAGTCTGTCCATATAGGACAAGTGTTTAAGGCCTAGGATCCTCTTTGTGAGGTACTTTTGCGGCCTCTCCAGTTGTTGCAGGTGTCTAGTGAGGTACATGCCAAATGGGGCATTGTACTCAATGATTGGCCTAATCAGGGAAGAGTAGAGGGAGACAATGACCTCTTTCTTCCTGGATGCAAAACCTTTAGTAATGAGATGTGCCACATAGACAGACTTTCTGACCACAGTGGAAATGTGGTGATCAAAAGAGACGTTGCTATCAACCTATGTTCCCAGATCTCTTATAACACCTTCTGTGTTCAGTGGACTACCATCGATGGTGTAATTCATGGGAACTGGGTTTCTCCCAAAGGGGATGATGACACATTTTTTGGCATTGAGCTTAAGATCATGGTTCTGACAACAGTCATTGGTCTCACTGAGGCCTTTCTGTAGGGTGTCAACATCACTTGGGGAGTTAATGATAGCTCCCAACTTGCAACTGACTGTGAACTTTGTCAGCCAGAATCCCTTCATGTTGGCCTGGACTTCAGAGAGGTAGATACCAAACAGGAGAGGACCCAGGACAGAGCCCTGTGGGACTCCACTTGTGACTGGTCAGCAGTTTGACTTGGAGTCAACTACTTTCACACTTTGGGTTCTATCGTTGAGCCAGTTTGCAACCCATGTAGTGATACAGGGGTTGATGCCTAGCTTAGTGAGTTTTTATGTGATTCCTGAGTGGGGAATTGTAACAAAGGCCTTTGCCAGATCAAGATAGGCTGTATGAACCACCTTGCCTTTATCCATACCTCTGGTAACTGACTCAAAGAAGTCAATCAGGTTGAGCAGGCATGATCTACCCTTCACAAAACCAAACTGTATGGGATCCAGAGTTTGGAGATTCCCTATATCCTTGTTTATTAGGTCCATGATGATGCGTTCCATAACTTTGCATATCAGACTTGTCAGGATAATGGGGCGATAGTTCCCAGGGTCTGTATTTGCTCCTCCTTTGTGGAGAGGGATGATTGTAGCTGTGTGCCATTCGGTAGGGACAAAGCCTGAGGTGAGGCTGCGATTGAACAGGGCACACAGGTGAGGTTCCAGTTCATTCTGTACTTCATGTAGAATACAGCCAGGGATATTATCAGGTCCCATAGAAGCTGTATTCTTGGCCTTGGACAGTGCTGTTTTAACCTATGCAGCAGTAATACTGGGTCCCTGGCAATCTACTGGAATTGTGATTGGTCCTTTGGTGGGGGAGAGAGGGGAAAAGTTGTCACTGAATCTGTCAGCCAGTATACTGGCAATATCTGTATATCTGGATTAAAAGAATGAAAGAAAAATGCAGCTTCTGGTATTAAGAAAGCAATGCCAAAGTTATTGACTCATTTTCTTTATCTGACTCCCTCAAGGGTAATAACAGTTTATTAATCTTAGGGCCCATTTACTGAACATATCATCTGTCACTAATAGTTGTGCATACATAACATAAACGCTGATACTATTGCAATGTTTTATTTTAAAAATAACTACTAGGATTTGCATTTTCTCACTCACCATGCAAAATAAATCAGGTTTCCCTTCATCAGGAATATAATCAAGTGACCAACATGTCTAAGCATGGAAACCTGTATATCTTGTAAATAAGTAGTCATGGTAATGCAATGCATAGAATTGCTTCATTATCTGTACCTGGATGGATGACTTTTTTTGCAGAGTCTGCATATCCCTCTTAGGCCATGTGGGATTTTTTTTGGTGACCTGGTTTCCTCCCTCATCTCAAAGACATGTTGTTAGATGTTTTGACAATCTTCTAAACTGCCTGTAGGTGTATTTTCTGTGAGTGAGTGTCTGTTTCCTGTTCTTCCCTGCTGCGATCTGCCCAAAATGATTCTCTGCCATGCATCCATCATTTGCTGGAATAAACTATACCACCCCTGTGATCCTAGATAACACATGATAGGTATCAGAAGATGAATAAATGAATAATTAATTTAAAAATCCTAAGAATATAGTACTTTTTGTATACTCAGGCTGTTAACATCAACACTGGCCATGCAAACTAGTGCTATAACAGCACATTCATTTTCAGCATATCATTTTCTCTTTTTGTTTCTTCTTTCTTTGCTTTTCCTTCTATTACTCCCAGTTTGTTTCCTCATCAACTGAACTCCATAACCCTCTTAGAAGTAAAGCATATCTTTATCACAACTGTATCTGCACACGTGAAACTCCTTTCTGCATTGTAGGTAATCTGCTATGCTACTATAAATATTCTTGTTCATTATGATACTGGGTCCCTGACTATCTTGCAGTACATGAGTAACTCTAACTTCATCTCCATCAGTGACACACTCACTTTTTTAATCTCCTATAAATTATATTTTTCTAACCTACTTATTAGATGGACTTTCTCCTGTACCATGATGTCCATTTTTGTTTCTCTGTTTTGCTGGCACTTCTTTTGTGTCTGTGAACATTGATCATTTTTTGCTGTTTTTCCATATCCTTAAACTGCTTTATTGCTATTGTCTCTGTTTCCTCTTTTCCAGTGCAGATATACTTTCGCTCTGTTTACTGTAGTTGAAATTACTGTGCCACAGCAGTTGATACTGTCTTGCATAGTCTTTATTGTGGTGATTTTATAGATTAAGAGCTAGATTTTCAGCAGTAAAACGGTTACAGTATTAAAAACCAAAGGAGTAATTAGCTGGCAGAAACACAGGTTTCAGTGTAGTTAAAATGGTCTTAAAACAACTAATAGTAACTATTTGCTTGGTAAAGCATCAAACTGCAAATGTAAAGGGTGAAATAGTAAACACCTTGACAATATGTACTGACGTTGTCACTATATCTGAAGAGTTTCTGATAGGTGGAATATCAGGGCTACTCTTCAAACTATTAATCATTTTAAAAGGAGCTATCATGGGACAAAAAATGACTAAGCATTTCACATACGAAACATAAACATTTATAGCTACGCTGTTTTTGAAATCTAACTTTAATAGAGGTATAATATCTTATTATTATAACTTTGTGATGAACCACAGCAAAAGTAAGATTTCATATTTTATTCATAAGGCCTTAGATGGAGAAGATGAAGGTGACAAAGGGAAATTACTGCCTATAAGGACAACTGTACTTGAATGGACACAACAGCACTCTGACCAGTTACCACAGTTGTACTGGTCATGTTATTTGATATTCTTGAATCTCTTAGCACCCTCAGATGACAGTGAAGTCACAGTTGCCAGTTTGCTATTGTACAATGTCACAGCACTGAGCATTGTCACCTTACAAACTGTTGATTCTTCAGTCTGTTCCTCAGGAGTTTTGCACATCCTTTCAGAGCTCACACATTTTATCTAAGCGCACTGACTCCTTACCACATCCAAAAACAGTAGGGATGTGAACTGATACCTAAATTATGGGCTCTGTGCCATACAAAGATAATGGTGTGCATCCTGCAATGGGTCTTGCCCTGTTTATGATGAGCCTCTAGGGTTGGGACGAGGTTTAGAAATAACAGGACTAGGATTACAATTAAAATTGCAGTAAAAAATATTCTGGGATTTTTCACTTAATTATTTTTTTCTCCTAGTCTGTTTTATTTTATAGTCTAATTATTATTATTATTATTATTATTATTATTAGTAGTAGTAGTAGTATTACTAAACAAATTTTAAAAGGTATTGCTAGGGAGTATTAGGAACTGATTAGAGATAAAAAGGGATGGATTTCTTCAGATATTCAGTCACTCTGGAGAGGTAGAACACAGCAAATAAAATGGTGCACACAATAAATTAAAATGTCATGCTTCTGTCGACATGGACTATATATAGTCATTGACTTGGGACTAGAAGTGGTTGCTGGTAGCCATGCATATGAAAAGGTGTATGTCCAACTCACCTTTTCCTCAGCCTTTATCCAGAATATAAACTTAGTCTACAAGTAGGAGAGTGTTGCGTAGGCTGCTTATTGGGCATAAATTTGAAATAGGGAACTTGTCATGTGGATGGATGTAGTTTCTGCCAAAACAAAAGAAGCAAGTGCTGTTGGCTAAAACTACTTTCACCAACAGTGGAATTTGCTTTTTTTCTCCAAATTTGTGTGACCTTGGAGTTGGTATATATAAGTCAGTGGGATGCTGCCGCACATGGGAGTGCAGGGAAGCTAGTCTCCCTCAAAAAGAAAAAAATAATTTTCACTGATGGTAGTTTCAGCAAATGGTTTTCGGTTTGTTTCTATTCACCAAGATTACCTTCATGACTCAACATGAATCTCTTGAAATAAGTCTATATCTATCTATAGACTTTCTCTCTAAATCTAACCTAGCCTACTGGTTCCCAAATAGACTGAGTTCCATCCTTAGCCCTAATGCTAACTTTTATTTTGAGGGTTAAAGCTTGGCTGTTGATTGTGGGTATGCTCTAAACAAGCCTGCATCTTCACTTACACTATTTCATTAAAAGTAATTCAGCCATCAGACTCAAGTGCCACCCTAATCTGAAACTTCTCCCTTTGACTTTGGGCCCTGTGTTTATGCCAGATAATTCCACATACTTCTGAGTTAAGCCTGAACCGTTACTTAAAACTACTTTCATAAATCTGTTTTAACCAACCCACTTAAAATAAACCATAACTGCTGTGTTAACTCTACCTAGGTGCCATTGTTAGATTGTTGTTTCATTTATGCTTGGGCATGCTTATAAATTAAGGGTTATGGTCAGATATGAATTACTACTGTAGAAAGAAAGGCCTATTTATAAATTAAAGGTTATGATTAGATATCAGTTATTACAATCGATAGAGTTCTGTTCTGGGGTTGAGGTTAGAACCACTATGTCACTGACATCAAAAGTATCTGTTTTAGAACTGATTTGTTTAACTCACTGCAGACGGATGACATCTGTAGGTGCTTCTGCAGTTATACCCTACCAACTACTGTAGACATCAAATACTGCTTGTTTATGTTTGCATTGATAATTTCAAAACCATGCTGCATACAGAGTATTAAAAGTTTTCTTCTTAAAGCTTACACAGTACAACTGTGTTGATAACTGACCTCTGTCTAGTGCAGGTAAAGAGATAATTGCTACTCATATAATATTTCTTTATATTGTCCTAAATATCATTCTTGACAACTAGATAGTACAGACAGATCTGTTGTTTAGCCTCAATTGAAATCTCTCAGCTGGACAAAGAAAATGCTACTAATAGTATGCGTGTAACTTGAGTGGTTGCAGAGATATTTTAAGTTGTTTACAAAATATTACAAGCTTAATAGTCACTATGTTTACTGAACGTAGAACCTAAAGAATGCTACCACTATAAAATAGTTTGTGCTGACGAGTTTGGTATTTGCCCTTTCCTTGTAGCACCTATAGTTCTGCAAATATATACATTTATTTGAAATGTGAGGACATAATTTGATTATATAAAAAAGCTTAGGCTTCACCTAATGGAAGTTACAGTGCAAACTTCCAGAGCTCAATTGGATGGAATGAGTTAATACAAATGTTGTTTGATTTAATAAAGTTATGCTACTGAATAAGCTTGAAAACCAGGAGTCTGCTTAATTGCTGTTATTTGTTTGGTCTACTTTACAAAAATGCAGGAAGATAGTTTACCAACAGAACACAGTTCCAAAAAGAGTTATACTTTTTTGCAGTGGAAGAAAATTTAAGGCCACCAAAATTAGCCATGCTATCCAGCGCAAAACCCTCACATATCAGAGAGTGTATAAATTCTTACTGTTATTAACTCTACACTTCACCTTCAAAAGGTGACCCAAACTGTACATTCATTTAGTAGAACAAGATGACAGAGTATAGGAGTTCTCTGCTTTGAGCCAAGAAGAGTGCATCAAAGACATCTTCAGGATCCCCCATTCACTAGCTTCTGGAGTTATAAAGCACTGCTATAGTCTTAAGGATTTTAATATGCTTGAAAGATAAAATATTAAGGCTACAGCAAAACAGGTTTAAGACAATCTGCACAGAGAATTATGGCAAGGGATAGATAGCAGTAATTTTGCAGCAATACGTTTTTGTCAGATATTCTGGGTTGAAAAGTTAGCATTTGTGCAGTTACTTGTTTTATTAAAAATGATTTATTCTGCTCAAAATAGAGTTATACATCATTTTAAGGAAAGGGTGTCTTTGAAGTACCAGCAGTGTCACAACCAGTACTGCAGAGACTGCCACGCATGGGAATAAGTAGGACCACAGTGTCTTAGAGGAGGGTGACTGGTGAAACTTAGATTCATTCCATATGTTAAGCCACTACATTTTTTTATGGTTTACTATGAAAATGATAAAACATAAAGTCTTGAAAATCAAAATTTTTTAACAGTTAATTTTGAAGGATCAAAATGCAGAAAACCGTAATATCAAACTGCCAGACTAGCTTCCCTGCAGTACCGATGTTAGCACTTGTTTCAGGATCCAGATACTTGTGAAACCCATGGTACCACTCATCTGTGGGTCCACACTGGCAGGGAGTGTTGATATTTGAGGCTTTTTTTATATTGTGGTCTTTAGCATTTAGTCTTTTTGATATTATGGTCTCAAGATTTTGATTTTAAGATTTTGTGTTGCAACATTTTCATAGTAAACCTTTTTATACTGTCATAGTAAAGACAGGTCCTTCTAGTAAGACATTTCAGTTGATACTAAGAATGTTACTGACAGCTACATCTGAGGAGAGATCAGGGGAGAGTGACAATAGCCCGCTCTTAAAAAAAGAGATGAGTGTTTGCTTTAGAAAACAAAGAGGTAAGCTACATGGCTAGCACTTATCAAGGAGGAAAAATAAGCAAACCTGCAGGATTATTGAAAGGTCTGAACACTGAAGGAATTTTGATCTCATTGACCATGTAACTAGAATTAGAGAGGACTGAACTTGGAGAAAGTAAAGAGAACTGCACAGAATAAGGCTGGCTATCCATTTATGCAGTTGGTGAGGACTGTGTACTTTGTTAAATGAATGAATGAACAATTTGTGAACAATTTAGGGTTTTGACTTCACTATGTCCTTGGGATTTACATAGTCTGAGAATATGAATAGGACTATGTATACCTATCTGTGAAAGAAGTCTGGCTTTAGCTAAAGACTTAAGTATTTTCTTTATCAGGTATTTCAACTAACGATTAGAGAAATAATGCCCATAGAAAACAGTGTTTGGTACTGAAAACACAAGTCATATGAACATCATCATATCTACAAAGATAAGGCAAAAGAGCAAATGCAAAAGACAAATGACATGATGTGAATGCTACTGCCAAAAGCCACCCAAAAAAGCACTTATCCAAAGCTGTGGCCATTCTGAGAAAAATGAGTGGAAATCATAAAACAATCATTTCATACCATAAGACATGCTGAGCTATTTGGCCAAGATCTTTGTTGGATATCTGCACTGTATACACTGTCTTCAATATGTAGGCTGTTTAGTCCATAAATAAATGGAAGCATGCCCTGATGGTATAATAGCTACCTTTCCTATATGCAGAAGACAAGGCAGTTATGGCTATACCTGACTACGTGTGGACAGGTAGTTCAAATTCACAGATAATATGTAATGATCTACTTTCCCATTCTCCACATCAAGAAATGCTCATGGTGTCGGGGTGAAATCTCTGAGATACATGCATGTCCCTCCAACATGTTCTGTTTAAGTCACAAGCAACGTTTAAATCCTTAGTTGTGCTCATTTGTGGATATGTAAAAGGTCCAACAGAGTAAGATGCAAGTGTGCCTTGCATGCCAGTCATAAAACTCCCCTCAGCAGTTTGTAAGAAACAAACTACAAAGCTAGGGCTTTGAGGCAATCTGCATAGGACATTGTGTGTACGCCTCCCTCTATTCTTTTTGTGAGGAACTATTGTGTTTCAGTTGTTGTGTGTGCCTGGGCAGGTAATATATTGAATGGGAATTATATTCAGTAATTGTACTGATGAGGGCTGAGTATAGTGGCATGATGTCTTCCCTGGACCTAGATACCATGCCCTTACTTATAAGCTGAGTGACATAGAATGATTTTCTTACCGCCTTAGATGCATGGTTTTCGAATGCTAGGTTACTATCTGCATGAGTTCCCAAATCCCTGATTACTATATCTACTTTTAGGCATGTTTTATCAATGAGATATTTTCCCTGGGTGGCTGACTTCCCAAAAGGTACTATTATGCATTTCCTGACATTGTGTTTCAAACCATGGCTTTGTTACCAGCCATTTATGTCTGCTAGAGCTTACTGTAAGATGCTAATATCTTGGAAGGTTTCTGTGATTGCTCCTAGCTTGCAATCATCTGCAGATTTGGTAAGCCAGAGGCCTTTGACATTGGCCTTGACATTTGTAAAATAGATACCAAAGAGGACCAGACCCAGCATAGAGCCCTGGACATACCTCTCAACCTGGAAACATAAAAAATCTGGATACGGCCCATGAAAAATGGGTACAAATCTGTACGCTGATTAGCATAAAATGTGCATACATAATTATGTAACCCTGCCCACTGCAATGGAATTGTGGGATACCAACTTTCAAATGCAAACTGAAGAACAGACAACCAAAATATGGCACCAGAGTCCCTCTGCAGCAATTCCAATGTCCCATTACCTGGCTATTTCACCCCATTTACCATAAACACTAATGTGTGCATACTGGTTTACTTCTACAATGATTATTTGAATTTTATTTTTACATTTTACAGCCCAATGCACAAACATCAACAGACATCTGCTAAACAAAGCAACACTATCTCATAATGAAAATAGACTTGGCATTAAAACTTCTCTGCCTTTGAAACCTCACATTCATTGAAACAGCATTGAGAGGGTGGTTTGGTGACATATGCAGAAAAGATGAAGATATTTTGGTAAGGCAGATTTGGGAGTGACAGGATGAATGTAAGTGGAGACAAGGACATCCAGCAAAGATATGGATAGATCGCATGACAAATGGTCAGCGCCATCAGCATGACTGAAGAAAAAGGTGGGAGAGAGTCTCTGAATCAAGAGAGATGGAAACAATTGACACACCACCCTAGTCCCCATATAAAAATAGCCAGAACATTTATGAAGACCACATTAGAACACTCCCTTAAGGGATGCCTTCTTATAAATATAATCACTAAGAATTACCAAACAAGAAATAAAATGTGGAATTTCATTTACTATGCAGTTTACACTGCAATATTCTAACAGTATTGGCCAATCTTTTCTGAATGACAGATGTCTTCACATTAAATGTCATTTTTGATTTTTTTCCAAAATACTTTAGGAACAACTACTCTGTTTAAATTATTTTTTATTCTGTTCTTAATGTTGAAATAAAAAATACAGTATGCAAAGGTATAGTGTCTTAAAGTCTTCCCAGTGTTAGAAACCATATCTGAGGGCATTTTGGTAATTTTAAATAAAGTAGAACTTATGACATATATATTGTATGGTAAGAGTTTGGTTTCTGGGCTCTAAAATAAAACAAAAGAAACGTTCACAATGTATAAAGCCAGGCTCCTAGCTGCTCTGCTAAAGATCGGTATACAAACTAAAGACAGAATTAAATCACTTGCCTAAAGCTACACAGTAACAAAGCTGACTGGGAGGGACAGGGACTACAACCCAGAGTATTTATGCCTTATTTTAAAAGTGATCTATTCCATAAACACAAACTGAGAAATGGATAATAAATGTAACTTACACAGGTACAGGAAAATAAATAAATAATAAAAGAACCACAGATGGGTACATCATTGTATGTAGAGGATCTAAATCTTGTTCAACAGAAAAGAAAAACACAAATGTCCAGACAGATATTTTACCCTGGAATGGTATACCCCTTTGACAATGCTGAAGTAGCATTGACAGGCTTTGGAAAGATTGCCAGAGCAAACTTAAAAAAAAAAGAATGGCAAAACACATCAAGATACACACATTCTTAGCAGTGTATAACCCAGGGAAATTAAATCTTAAAATATGAGACAAAGTGGAAGAGAATTGTATAGACAGAAGGTGATCTCTGAATACCATTCTGTCAATAGTCATTGTAAAGCATTCACTCAAACTGACAACAGCCATAGGGAAGCAACAACGCTACACAGACCACTGATATATTTATATTGAAAAGTTTATGAGAACCATTTCCACATATGTGTAACTCTCTTGGTAAAAAAAAAGATACTAACCGAAGAATATGAAATACACAGAAATACAAGTATAAAGGGAGTAGTCACTGACCAGTGAAACATTATTGATTTGTTATTAAACTCCAAAGACAGATAAGGTATCTAAAAAAAAACAATGGTCTGCAAATTGTGATTTTCTCCCATGCTTTACAAATATTTAAAATCATTAGTTGTCAAAGAAGAATATGATACAGACAGTTATACAAGTACTGAATAAGCAATGGGCTACTGAAATGTTATTAATTCACTGTAATGGTAAAGCAAATGAAATATCCAACGGACAGGTTACAGACCAACTAAGTCATACATTTACCCTGTTTCTGTAGCTCCTTCAGGTAAATAAGCGTGTTGCAAATCCTCCAGCAAATAATGATGCAGAAAGAATACAGTAGTGGATTATCCCAGCTATACAGACCAGCTTCCAATTCCAAATCAAATATCGCTGACAGCGGAATTCTAAGGTCAAATGTCCAAAGGCCAAAGCAAGAGGATTGTTGAGCACTTGAACTAATCCTCCCCTCTTTGTCCGTCCCACTCGCAGGCAGCCAGATCCATTTAAAAGTGTGTGTGTCTTCTCGCAGGCAGCCAGAATCCAAAATGCAGTCATTACTCTCGTTTCCTTCCTGCTCGCATGCATTCAAAATAATACTGCCAGTAGGGAATGCATGCACGTCACAATGTATGGGAGAGCTGAGTTCCAACAGGCTGATGGCGCTATGCGATGACATCAGCAAAATGAGGAAAATTTTAAAATAAAAAAAATGCTGGGAAAATTGGAAATGAAGGGGTGCCACTCAGGAATCATGGCACCCCATTTTGTGACCCCAAAACTTGGTATAATATGGGTTATTCAGGACAGTTGGGAGGTATGGTCCTTGAGGACTCCACTGGTGACCAGCCGCTTTGTGGAAGTGATCTCTCCAATCCTAACTTCCTGAATCATGTCTGTGAGCCATCTGGTGAATTAACAAGATACATAGGGGTTTAGGCCGAATTCCATGAGTTTGTTTACAATGTCAGAGTGATGTATTGTATCAAATGCCTTAGCTAGGTCAAGGTAGGTAGTATGCACTGTTTTGCTCTCATCTACTGGTTTGTAGACGTTCTCAAAGAAGTTCACCATGTACAGAAGGCATGACCTGCTTTTGACAAAACCAAAATGAATTGGGTGCAGAATCTAAAGGTTTCTTATGTCATTGCTAATCACTTCTGTGATAATTCTTTCCATGACTTTGCATGTGAGACTAGTCAGACTAATGGGTCTGTAGCTCCTGGGATCCATTGGTGATCCACCCTTGTGCAGAGGGATGACCATTGCAGTCCACCATTTTTGTGACACAAGGCCTATGCAGAGGCATTGGTTGAACAGTGACTCCACTGGCCCTGATAGGTGATATTTCAGGCCATTTAAGAGGAATCCTGGGAAGTTATTTGGCCCACTGAAGCTGTACTTTTGGCCTCAGAGATCACATAAGAGCTGCTCCCTACTGACAGTTGGAGAGGTTATGCTATGTAATATTTCCTGGGGAGGAGGGTTGCTGTGGGCGAGAGGAGGGTACATTTGGAACTGAATTTGTCAGCCAGAAAGCTTGCTATTTCTCCCTGTTCCATGAGCATGGCTCCATTTACCAACTGCTCAGCACACCTTATGGTTGCTCTTATTCTGGAACAATAGCTTTACCTCAAAAATGTGCCTTGTTTGGACTTAATTAGACTCTTAGTTACTCGTGCAGATTGATGAGAGAGTTTTTTTATCTTTTTTGGTGTCACATTTCCTAATTTTACCTATGACTATTTCTTTTATTATACAACCTATTTAATTTTGGATTCTGCTAGGGTAGTTTGTTTTTTGAGTTAGTTTTGAGCTTACTTATGGTAGGCACAGCAGTCTCTATGTTGTTTCAGGGTATGCTTGGGGTACAGAACTGATTCTTATTTTGAAGGAGACTGCTTTGTGGTCTGACCTTACCAGAGAGGACACAACACTGGAGGAAATGCAACATTCTCACATATTTGTGAGCACCAGGTCCACTATTTTGTACCTCTAGCAGGTGTATGCAATAACTGGTCCAGGATGTTTGAGTTTATAAAGTCTAGGAATGTCTATGCTGGGAAATTTGGGTTGTGTAGGATTCCCAGTTTAATGAGGGGATAATTAATGCCCCCCATGAGTATGATATTTGGTTGAATGGTGAGTGTTTCCAATATGTCTAAGTATGACCTATATGATTCATGGGACATAGAGGGTGACCTGTAGCTTGTCAGGATATGATATGGGACTTTGTCTATGGTAATTTGGATGTGGAGGAACTCCAGTGCATTATCCTAACATAGAGGTATGCTTGTTGTTGATGTAGATTGAGAAACCACCATCTTTAGTTCCTGCCTGTACAGTTGCTGGTCTAAATCTGTGGAAAGCACTAAGCGTTGCATTGCTGGGGTACTCTCTGTAGTTTTAAATCATGTTTTAGTAATTGCATAAATGTCTGCATTCTCTAAGGTGAGGAGAGTTTGAAGGTAGTGGAGCTTTTTGTTTAGACTCCTTGCATTGTGCAGTAACACTTTTAGACTTACTTGGGTAGATTTTGTTATGATGGAAGGTTTGCCAGTTTGAAATTGCCTAAAAAAGGCTCTATGGGGAAGACAAGGTTTTAGCTAATATTCAAAGCCTAGAGGGTACAGGTGCAGACAGTACTTGGCAAAGCAATGTGGTTTGTTAATCATGTCCTTTCATGCTGACAAAAATTGTATCCCTTTAGAATGAAATAAAAAACTAAGCCAGTTATTAAATTCAGTCATCTTCCATTCATATTGTGCATCATCCATGGTGAAGGTAGAATGCTGCACAATGCCAGGCACTTATTAGCCTGTTAAACATAGTTTGAGAGCTTCATAATATCCTTCTTCATATAGTCTAGGGAGGTACGTTACAGGTCATTTGCAACTACATGGACAATGACTGAATCTTACAGGCACCGCTGGTGAAATGAATTGAGTGCATGCTTAACTTGGCAGATCCTGGCCCCTGATAGGCAACTGGCCATTATTTTCTCCTTATGCAGCCTAATGAGTGGGGTATCAGTATGTCATACAATGGAGTCCCTTATGACTAGAGTCCTGCATACTGTATTGATTTGCCTTTCTTCTGATTGCGGCTGTGTGTGCAGTGTTAAGTGTTGTTTCTGTTGAGTACTTTTGGATTTTCTAAGCATAATTTTTGCAGGTGGAATGTCTGGAAGGTCCTTGGGGTTTCAGAAGATTGCAGTTAAGTGCCTTAGCATAAATAGTTCTTTGTATGGGGTGTATACTATGTGTGGTGGGTGTAGTGTGTGTGTGTGTGTGTGTGTGTGTGTGTGTGTGTGTGTGTGTGTGTGTCTGATAACCAGATTATTTTTATTTTAGTGTTTGTATGTGACAATCTTGCCTTCAGAGACATTGTGTCTATACATTTCTTGCATATCTCTCTCATATTGCATTTGTTTCTTTGAGGGTTAAATGGTTGTCAGTGAACATTACACATTTGTTAGTTTGTCTCAGTATTCCTATGTCTACCAATGTGGCTACAGAGAAATTGGAAAAGTACACATCCATGATGTTAGGTCCTTTATTGGATGAGCTAGTAGAGTGCAGTGCTCAAAGTGTTAATGGCGGGTTGAAACTAGACTGGGAATGTATAATACTTATTTCGATTCAAGGGGCAGTGCTACTCAATGCACAAATTGCTGGTCTATGCTATTCAACACAAAAAAAGAGTTGCTCAACACTCATAGAGTTACTGGTACAGTTTCAGAGGTGGGTTTATGGGAAAAAATTGGTTTCTAACTGTTTACATTTCTACAGGGCACTAGTGACTAACTACTCCTACATGATGAGCAGTGGGCACACAGAGGTGCCAAGATTTACACAGGCACTTAAAACACAGGAAACTGGCCTGTAATGCCTCTGGCCAATAAAATAACTACAGTTACAGCTTTTTTATGTGTTTCTCAACTCAGATAGACGAGGCCACCACCTACTGCTACTAGACAAAATATTCCAGTTTTGTAAATGTAAAAGCACCAAAAAAAGTTATCATGAGAGTGTAATCCTTTAACAAAACAATACAAAAACTACCTGTACAAGGTGATTTCATGAATTAGGGACTTTTAAAATTATTTAATGTACAGAACCAACAAATGAAAAAAAAAAACATTAGCATTCTAAAACAGTTAGCTGAAGTGCAAAACAGTAAAATGAATCTCTTATCTACCAAAGATGGAGCAAAACTATTTCAGGATCCCCTGGTAGTGTGGCAAGGTCCCCCAAGCAATTGGGTTCTGAGAAAATGAGTAAGAGATAATTTGTAGTAACGGATGTTTACTCAGGAGCAATAGTGGTTTGCCAGTGGGCAAGCAGTATTATGGATACATGGAAAGCAATAGGTGGGGAAAGTACTTAAATAGCTTACACATCAGTCAATAGCAATGAAAGAATGGGAGGGGAGGGACTTTGGAAGTCAGAGTACTATAAAGGGGTGGAAGTCAGAGGTACAGTCTTTAGAAAAACAACAGGAAAAGGGTAGGAGGTCTGGAAAAAATCAAGCTACAAGAAACAGGTTAAGGAGGGATCCATTCAATTTAGGCCAATATTGGAACTCTAGTCCTCTGACTCTGGCTGCAGGCCAATGTCCCCTTACAGATTAAAATTTTAGAAACTTTAGCTTAATCATAGGATCATAGGATCATAGGAGGTTACTAGGCTAATGGCCCTACGGCCCTTACAAGCCTAGCCAAGTACAACCCGTTCCCAAGAATATCAAGGTATTAAGTGGATCTATGTCAACAAATACCACCCCTGTCCAAGAGGAATAAAGGTAAAACTCATGGGCTGAATTTGTGGTTTTCCCATCCAGTCATCCAAGTTACACTTATACAGCGTTAGTGAGGGGCTCTGTTTCACATGAACTGGAAGTTTGTTCCAGAGGAGCAGTAACCTCTGTGAGACATATCTGTCTCTCCAGCAAACCCTGTTGATGTCACATACTAGGCTGAGTTCCCTAGAGTGAGTGCATCTTAAACCATTTGATTTACGAATATGTAGTATTTCCATTAGAACAGGATCTGAGATCGCTTTATATGCAAGGCAGAGGTCCCCTATGAGTAGTCTGTAAGACGCAGAGTATGGTAACAGTAATTTCAGTCTGTCAACATATGACATATGCTGAGGACCCTGAATTTTCTTTGTAAGAAGCCTTTGATGTCTTTACAGTTGCTGCAGGTGCCTGGTAAGGTACATACCAGAGGTAGCATTGTACTATATTATTAGCCTGATGAGTGAGGAGTACAGGGGGGTTATAACCTCTTTTGCTCTGGATGTGGTGCCTTTATTTATAAGGTGGGCAATGAAGAAAGCCTTTCTTACCACTGAGGAGATGGTCAAAGGAAAGGTTACTATCAACCTGTGTGCCCAAATCTCTCACCACTGATTGTGTGCTTAGTGTGTTGTTATTAATGTGGTAATCTGCAGGGATGTTGCCCTTGCCAAAGGAGATGATAATTTTTTTTTGCATTGAGTTTTAGCCCATGACTTTGGCACTAGTTGTCTGTCTGTGTAAGTCACTCTTGTAGGATGTTGACATTGGGGACGCAATGACTGCACCCAGTTTGCAATCATCAGCAAACTTTGTCAGACATAGGCCTTTTGTTTTAGCTGTACCTCTGAGAAGTAGATACCAAATAATAGGTGCCCAGCACTGATCCCTGTGGAACACCATTGGTTACCAGTTTGCTGGGGAAGTAGAGTCACCAATTCTGACTACATGCATTTTATTGGTGAGCCAGTTTGCAACCCACCTGACAATATACAGGTTGATCTCCAGCTGGGTGAGTTTATCAATGATACCTGAGTGAGGAATAGTTTCAAAGGCCTTGGCCAGTTCCAGGTAGGCTGTATATATGGATTTGCCTTTGTCCAGGGCTTTGGTGACTGTTTTAAAGAAGTCCACCAAGTTCAAGAGGCAAGATCTCCTTTTAATGAACCAAACTGGGCTGGGTCAAGCATTTAGAGGTCTCCTGTATCTTTGATGATAAGGTCCATGATTACTCTTTCCATAGCCTTGCAAATTAAGCTGGTCATGCTTACGGGTCTATAGTTCCCCTGGGTCAGTGGAAGCGCCTCCTTTATGTAATGGGATGACAGTTGCTGTTTTCGATTCAGCAGATACAAGACCAGTGGTCAGACTATAGTTAAAAAGAGTACCCAGTGGTGCAGCTAGTTCCTGTTTGAATCCATTTAGAATGCAGCCTGGGATATTATCAGGTTCCATAGAGGCTGTGGTTTTGGCTTTGGAGAGAGAATTTATGACCTGCTCCTTATAGATACTAAGTAGAGGGCAGGTGGTAGGTATGCTTTGGGGGATATGTGGCATGGACAGGGGGGAGAAGTTTTCACTGAAACTGTTAGCCAACAGGTTGGCTATTTCTGCAGGTTCAGTATATGTGGTGCCATTAACAACCAGTTCTGTACAGATCTGGCTTTTTCCTTTAAGGTTTCTGATGTAGCTAAAGAAGGCCTTATGGTTATTCTTAGTGAAAGAGGCTAATTTGGATTCATAGTTAGCTTTAAAATGCCTTAATAAGGTGTCTTAGTTGCTTGTTTAAGCTGAGGAGGGAATGCTACCAATTCAGATACCATTCCTCCCTGCTCTTGGACAGCAATTTCTTTCACTTATTGAATAACCTGTTAATGGTGGATGTCCACCAGGCAGGCTTTTTCTTTCTTGAAGATCATGTTTTGGTCCTATCAGGTCCCGCTGAGTCAAAACATTTGTATAGATGCTTATACAAGGCATTGGTGTAAATCGCAGTATAGATGTCCATACCATCAATGAGTGCAGCAGCTGTGAAACTATCAATGCCATCAAGTATTAGGTTGTAATTGGCTTTGGAGAAGTTTTTTAGTCTATTTGCTGAAAATGGGGTTGTCAGATAGTATTGTTACTTCTAATGAGATTGATTTATGGCCAGAACTCACTAGCGAAGGCTGCACACATAAGGTGGTGCAATGATAACCCATGGTAGTGAGGAAAAGAGCAAGAATGTTTGGGACCCTTGTGGGGGTGACATCCAACTAGTCCAGGGCAATTTAGTTGATGAAGTCCAGGAACTTTGGGGCAAGTGTTTCAGTGCACGTATAATTTACCCAATCTATGGATGGGTAGTTAAAGTTACCTAAACCAGGGTGTTTGGTTGTATCTTGAGTGATTCAAGTAGATCATACTATGCAGTGTGGGTATACTGGTTCATGGAGGAGGTCCTATTACTGGCAATAACTTGGAGAAAAGTCTTACCTATAATCAATTGGACCTAGATTAGTTCAAGGTAATTGTTTTGTTTAACCAATCTGCAGGTGTATTTATCTTTGATGAATATTGATACTCCACCTCCTTTAATTCTCGCACTTTCAGTTTGTGGTCTTAATGTGTGGAATGCATTATAACCCAGTATGACTGGGGTGCTTTCCATGGCCTTGAACCAAGTATCTGTGACTGCACAGATGTCAACATCTACTAAGGTGAGGGTTTGCTTCCAGTGAGTGCAGTTTTAGATTTAGACTCCTAACATTGAACAGCATAACCTTGTTGTTGTGACATTGCCTAAAAAAGGCACTATGGGAGAGGCAAGAGCCTTAGCCAGTAACTGAAATCCAAGAGAGGACATATGAAGACCATCTCTGGTAAAGCAGCATGATCTATCTACCATGTCATCCCAGGCTGACAGGTACTGGATCCCTTTAGAATGACACCAGAAACTAAGCCAATTGTTAAGTCAATCATTTTTTATTTATATTGTGGTATCATCTTAGGTGAAGGTAGTATGCTGCTCAAGGCTAGGGACATATCTGCCTGAGATGTATATTCAGAGAACTCAGTCATATCTCTCTGCATATAGTCCAGTGAGGTACATCTCAAGTTATTCACACCAACATGATCTATGACGGAGTCATAATAGTACTTGTTTTGGAGAGATTTGAGTGCATGTTTGATATGGTGAATCCTGGCACCTGACAGACAGCTAATTATAATGTTCTCCTTGTCCAGCCTGGTGAGTGGGATATCTGTGTGTTTCACAATGGAGTCACCTATGACCAAAGAATTTGGTTTAGAACTGCTTTGCCTTAGGGTTTTTTTTTTTGGTTAGAGTCATGCTTGTGGTTTTATATCTATTGAGTGCTGCATGTACTGTATTAGGTGCATTATCTTTGTGTTTCAGAGGTCTCTGGTGTTTAGGTAAATTTCTGGTAAGTACCTCCACGTGTGATGGTTTATGTGTTGAGAGCATGGTTTGTGCAAGAGGTGTAGTATGTGGTTGACAACTTGTTCAACATCACTGTTCGGTGAAAGAGAGAGCAAGGATTCTAAATTCTTAGTGTATATGCATCTCTCACAAATTGAGCTTGAGTGGTTAGGAGTAGTGGGTTGTCAATGTACATGGGGCAATTGCAACACTGCCTCAGGATACCCATGTCATTCAGGCGGGCAGGAGAAATGGAGGAGAACTGACCATCCATAATACTAAGTGTAAATTTGCTTACTTTATTGAGGAAGAGTATGGTTTAATTGGGGGCTTAATGCTGGTTCTACACTAATGGGGCCCACAAGGGATATGAGACTATTAGGGATTAGGAGATTTAGTTAAAGTGGCAAATGCTGTAAAAAGCCCAGCTGAGATTATCTCTGAGCAGCTAAGCGCAATTTAAGGGACTTCTCAGTTGAAGCATGACCAGCTTCTAAGGGAAAATAGATCTACTTTAGCTTTTGCTTCTATAACCACCAATGGTTGCCTCTACTGCACAGTGCTGCTCACAGATGCTTCAGATTGCTCAGATGAAAATAGTAGACCAGTGGCTGGTTGCCAAACTCTGTGGATCTGGAACAGGTGCAAACCCGAGTAAATGCAGAGCTTATGTAGCAACTGTGAGAGCCCTTTTTTAAAAACAAGTTACACAATTTTCAAACAAGCTGACAAATGGAAATGCTCAATACTGAGCCTTTTTCCAATAATCACCAACTCAGATGGGTCCTGTGGTACACTCTTCTGCCATAAGGGTGCAAGGGGCCCTCAATGTAAGATGGCTGGTTTTGGTGCTCAGGTAATGCCAAAATGTTTAGTTTCAGCAAATATGTGAATGTAGCCTATGCTATAAAATACATAAGTAATAGAAAATATAAAGTGCAGGAAAACAGTCTCAAGCAACAAACAGCTGAAACAGTGAAACAGCAAAACAGTTAAAGTGGCTAAAAACAGTTAAGGTATGTAGTAATTCAGTAATACACAGTTTAAAAATGCAGTACAGTGAATAAAAAGGCTTATTTTTCTGTAGGTTTCAAAGGATGCCTTGGATTTCATTTGGATTTACTCCAGAGATAAGAGACAGCACACCACTCCTACAACAGCTCTTTCAAACCAAGCACAGGCCCTTGATGTCTCAGTTGGGCCTGCAGCAGATACAAGGAGCAGGGGAAAGCAGTTGCAAAGTAAACACAAAGGTGCTGGAATGCAACTTTAAGTAGATAAATGCTAAGCAGAATATAAGGCTTTAGCAGCAAAACTGGAACATAAATAGCTGCAAAACACTGAAGTATCAATTCTGGAGCAAAATTCACAGTACTGCAACTACTGCAAGCCACCACAGACTAAGACACCAGAATACTCATAAATGTATCAGTAATATTGTTTATGGAAAAATGCAATAATCAGTGACTGAATGATGCTCAAATCTGGCAGTAGTTCACACTTCTGCCACAACTGCAAAGGAAGCTACAAGACTGAGGCCCCAGGGTTCAAGATGTAAACAACTATCTTTTGCAAGTAATTCTACTTTGGAAAAAATGCAGCAATAATGATTAAATTATGATGAAATCTGGAAGTTGTTCACAGATCTGTCGCAACAGTGAATGAAGCTACAAGACTAAAGTTCCAGGCAGGGATTAAAATACAAACAATTAGCTTTCCATCACCTCCCCCATACTCATCACTTCCCTCTCACCTAACTCCCTAGTTTCTTCTGTTCACTAATATCCTACAATTAAATGTGATTTGTTTTGTACACTGATGTGGACTGTACTGTGCATCTTACTTAGTAACTCAAGTCAAATTCTCTGAAAAGATTGTACAGCTTGTTTTGAGTGATGTAGAAATGTATATACTCTCTAGGGTTGTTAATCATTTACTGCATATTATGTTAAATTACTTTTAATTTTTGATGTATCTGTATTTGTTTTCATACTAGTTTTTATACGCGTTTTTCTACTTAATGTTTGTAATTGTGGAGCTTTTCTCCCCAGGCCTCCGCTGATAAAGGGTTTCAGCTCAGTTGGACTAACCCAGTCAACAAATGTCAAATAAAATAAATAAATCATAATTTTACAAGTAATTCTACTTATGGAGATAGATGTGTAGTATAATATATAAACAATGCTAAGATCTTTCAGTAATACACAATTTTCCCACAACTGCAAATGAAGCTACAAGACTAAGGTCCCAGAATAAAATAAAAAAATGCAAACAGATACCTCTTTGGGCTAAAACATGGGGAAAAAAGCAGAAAAGTACAAAAATAGTATCGCCACACATGTCACTATAAATGCAACTTAAAATATTTAAGCAGAATTTAAATAAAAGCTTTTTTCCTTCCCGTTTAATGAAAGCTTATTCCTTACACTTTAGGGCTTTTCTACCTCTTGGAGTCTTGAATAAAACACATGGGGTGGGTAGTGCAGCTCTGCACTAAATATAGCAGACTAGCTGATCGTTTAATGCACTCATGACACAGCATTTTGGGACATGATGCTGTCAAATGATGATCAAGAGAGAATTTCAGTTATGGAAATGAACAGTAGTTTTGTAGGAAGGATAATTCTCTGTTGTCTCTGATTTTGAAGAAAATCCCTGATTTTGTCTTATATTTTTGCCCCGTTGCTCATGAAAATTTTGATTTTCTGGTAAATCACGAAAGGGTACAGTCTGTCAGTAATGTCATATATTAAAAGTTCATAGTTCCTATTGTTCAGAAAATGCATATTGATGCAAAAATCATTGTTCTGTTATTTATATATTTATTTTGACTGAGTTAGCATAATATTCAAAAACTATCCCTAATTTTGGGTCTTTGCCCCTGCTATTAGTTTTGTTTTGTTATTGATATTTGAACAAAGAATTTGAAAGCTATGGGAAGAATGGATCACCAAATGCTGATGCATCTTTCTCTGTATTGTCAAGCCAAAGTACAGTGTAGGAAATTGTCATGAGAAAATGTTGAGAATAAGTGCATTGTCATAAATTAGTGCAGTGTCTCAGAAACACTATACCAAAAAGACATGATGCTGGTGACGGGGTAGAACTATGGGAATAAATCAAAACAACCAGCACAGTAGCAATGAACCATTTCGGTAACAAATATGCTCATTAAATAAGAAAGAAAAGGATAGGGTGATTATTACATGTAACATTAAAGTTAAGTGAAAAAATATGAAGCATTTAAGAAATAATTGGAGATGTGATGAAAGAGAGCAAACAGTAGTAACTGCAACAAAAGAAAGCAAGAAAGGCAAGCAAAATCAGAATACAGTATTTGAAAATTATAGGCATTTCTGTCAATAAGGCTGATATTTTTTGCTGATACATAATACAGTAGCAAAAGAAAAGTAAACGGTAGTATATCAAAATCACATGGATGGGCTAAACAGAATATAGAGTGAAAACATGTCTAATAAATTATTGTCACAAAGTATATGAACAATCCAAACCTGTGGCTGAAGAAAAGCAATATATGATAAAAACAAGCTTTTATTGTTGGTAAGTGTTTTCTTAGTGCTTCCCACACAACTTCCACAGACTTTTATATAAAATATGAACTTGCAAGCCCATTCTATATAGGTAGGTAACTCAATTAACTCAAATTACTTAATTGGCATCTTACAATGCTATCTAATTATGCTCATTACATCTAAAACATCCACTACTTACTGACTTTGATGCTACTTGCATATATATTAACTGCTAGTTCATACTAAACTAATGAGTTAATTCATAAAAATACATAAAAATACATGATATATATTAAATTAAATAGTGTACATATAAATACTAGCCACAAACCTTGAATAATCATTAACATTTATACACAAAAATAACCATAAAACAATGTATTATGCTATTTGGCCAAAGGTCTGTTTCTAAGTATTGGTTTTAAGGTAATTCTCTCATTAAGGCTAGAGCCTCTATCAGCCCTTAGCCTGATAATCCAGTGTGTCTCTGATGTTTCTGTATTATTAGTGGTGTCTCTCCCTTTCTCATTTTCCTCTATCTTTTCTATTGCTTGGAACCTAAATGCATATCCTGAGTTTGTATTCTTAACATGCTTGGCTAAAGCATTTGTAAGGTTCTGATTTCTAATTTGTAGAAGATGTTCACGTATCCTAAATCTGAGTTCCCTATTAGTTTTACCTACATAAAATTTTGAGCAGATGTTACATACAGCTATGTACACAACATTTTAGTGTGCCAAGTAGCCTGTACATTAAATGTAAATATTCTGCCGATATCAGGATGCGAAAAAGTGTTGCTCGTATCTATAAATTTACATTGGTTGCATTTTCTGCATGGTGTAGTTCCTTTTATTGATGTTGCTTCTCCTTCCTTTTCAACTTTACCATCTCTAGGATAGCATAGGTGTCTTTTTAGCAATTTCTTATTCTTAAAAGAGAAGCTAGGGTCTTCGCCTACTATCTCCTTTATCTTAGCATCATGCGTTAGAATGGGCCAATGTTTCTTAATTATTCCTGTCACAATGGACATGTTACTGGAATATTGTGTGGAAACTCTTGCTACCTTTCTTTTTCCTTGTTGACTAACAACATCATCTTCCAGCCTTCTTGCAAAATATTTTTTACTGATGGTGTCCCTTAATTTGATGCCTTCTCCTACCAAAACATCACATTCTTTTATGTAACCTCTCTTTAAATCTTTGCTTGAGGTCTACCACTTCTTGCTCAAAATCTTCTTCATTCGCTGTTAATCTAGATACTCTCAATGTCTGCCCTTTAACTACATTCTTAAAAATGTGTCGGGGGTGCATACTTCTTCTATGTAAAATTGTGTTTCTATAGCAATCCTTTCTATATAGTTTACTAGTAATCGCCCCCTCTTCTGTTTTGATAAGCTTGACATCAAGAAAATTAATTTCTTCATCCGACACTTTTGTTTCAAAGCTCAGAAAACTAGTATTAATATTTGCTTCATAAAAGAACCTCTCTAATTCTTCTTGATTCCCATCCCACAGCAGGAACAAGTCATCCACAAATCATTTATAAAATATTATTGGTCCCCACTGCTCATTTTTCACCCATTTATTTTCCCATGATGCCATCACTAAATTGGCGTAGCTATTTGCGCTAGGAGTGCCCATTGCTACGCCATCTTTTTGTAAGTATAGTGTGTGTTCAAATATCAATACATTATTAATAAGTATCTGCTCCATTAGAAGACATATCAACTCTATTTCACTCTAATCATAAGAGCCTTCCATAGTTAGATATTCTCTCAACATATCTATTCAGTAATACATTCTGTGTAAACATTTTTAAATCCAAAATGCTGTCAGTCACCTCAGTGGTTTGCGCTGGTATGAATAAGAGGCCTCTGTTCAGACCCATAGTAGATAAGAATAGAGCCATCTTAAGGGATACGAAACAATTTTTGAATGAGTTGTATGATTTTTTCCAAACATATGACAAAGGTTTGAGCAATGTTAAATTGGTAACAATGGACATTCGTTCTTTATTTACGTCTATACCCAACAATTTAGGAATAGATATGTTGAGAGAATATCTAACTATGGAAGGCTGTTATGATCAGAGTAAAATAGAGTTGATATGTCTTCTAATGGAGCAGATACTTATTAATAATGTATTGATGTTGAACACACACTATATTTACAAAAAGATCGTGTAGCAATGGGCACTCCTAGCGCAAATAGCTACGCCAATTTAGTGATGGCATCATGGGAGAATAAATGGGTGAAAAATGAGCAGTGGGGACCAATAATATTTTATAAATGATTTGTGGATGACTTGTTCCTGCTGTGGGATGGGAATCAAGAAGAATTAGAGAGGTTCTTTTATGAAGCAAATATTAATACTAGTTTTCTGAGCTTTGAAACAAAAGTGTTGGATAAAGAAATTAATTTTCTTGATGTCAAACTTATAAAAACAGAAGAGGGGGAGATTACTAGTAAACTATATAGAAAGGATTGCTATAGAAACACAATTTTACATATAAGTATGCACCCCAGACACATTTTTAAGAATGTAATTAAAGGGCAGACATTGAGAGTGTCTAGATTAACAGCAAATTAAGAAGATTTTGAGCAAGAAGTGGTCAACTCAAGCAAAGATTTAAAGAGAGAGGTTACACAAAAGAATGGGATGTTTTGGTGGGAGAAGGCATCAAATTAAGGGACACCGTCAGTAAACCATATTTTGCAAGAAGGGTGGAAGATGATGTTGTTAGTTGGCAAGGAAAAAGAAAGGTAATAAGAGTTTCCACACAATATTCCAGTAACATGTCCATTGTGACAGGAATAATTAAGAAACATTGGCCCATTCTAATGCATGATGCTAAGACAAAGGAGATAGTAGGCAAAGACCCTAGCTTCTCTTTTAAGAATAAGAAATCTCTAAAAAGACACCTATGCTATCCTAGAGATGGTAAGGTAGAAAAGGAAGGAGAAGCAACATCAATAAAAGGAACTACACCATCCAGAAAATGCAGCCAATATAAATTTATAGATACTAGCAACACTTTTTAGCATCCTGATACTGGCAGAATATTTACATTTAACATACAGGCTACTTTCCACAGTAATAACATTGTGTACATAGCTGTATGTGACATCTGCTCAAGTTTTTATGTAGGTAAAACTAATAGGGAACTCAGATTTAGGATACTTGAACATCTTCTACAAATTAGAAATCAGAACCTTACAAATGCTTTAGCCAAGCATGTTAAGAATACAAACTCAGGACATGCATTTAGGTTCCAAGCAATAGAAAAGATAGAGGAAAATGATAGAGGGGGAGACACCACTAATAATACAGAAACATCAGAGACAAGCTGGATTATCAGGCTAAGGGGTGATAGAGGCTCTAGCCTTAATGAGAGAATTACCTTAAAACCAATACTTTGAAACAGACCTTTGGTCAAATAGTATAATAAATTGCTTTATGGTTATTTTTGTGCATAAAGTTTAATGATTATTCAAGGCTTTTTGCTAATATTTATATGTACACTATTTAGTTTAATATATATCATGTATTTTTTATGTATTTTTACGAATTAACTCATTAGTTTAGTATGAACTAGCAGTTAATATATATGCAAGTAGTATCAAAGTCAGTAAGTAGTGGATGTTTTAGATGTAATGAGCATAATTAGATAGCATTGTAAGATGCCAATTAAGTAATTTGAGTTAATTGAGTTACCTACCTATATTGTATGGGCTTGCAAGTTAATTTTTTATGTAAAGGTCTGTGGAAGTAGTATGTGAAGCACCACAAAAGCGCTTACCAACAATAAAAGCTTGTTTTATCATATATTGCATTTCTTCAGCCACAGGTTTGAACTGTTGATATACTTTGTGACAATGTTTTTCATTTTTGGATTATCTTACAACCCATTAATACCAACATTAACCTTAAAGAACTTTTCATGTCTAATAAATTAATACCGATGTCTAGTATTCGCAAATGATAAGAATGCTAATTCACAAAATCGTGTCAGAAAAGCCTACAACAGAGGGATTTATACTAGACATTCCCCCACACAAAGTATCCTGAACAACTCTAGAAAAACAAATGAATTTTAAGGCAACAATGCATATGGTGATTCACCTTACAGCTCCCAGATACCAGATAGGCTAACTGCATGGATAAAATTATAATCAAAACATATGCCAAAAGCTGATGTCTATTCAGTTTGACTCAGTCATGGAGAAGATCATGCTGCCACCTGTGAAAGAAAAAATACATTATGTGGCAGACAGAGAATGATTGAATCTGTGCAGCACTGGCTCATAACATAAATGTTAGCTGGATGAATCCACTAGAGATCTCTGACTGGATCTTCAGGTTATCAGATCAAACATGAACAATGCTTTGTCCTTATTAACTTAATTTAATGCTATACACACGATTAATGAAAAAATTAAACAAATATATACTTGAGTGGCTCCTATGCTTATATTTCTGAAAAAAAAAACAGTTGGTAGAGCAAACAGATCATGAAGTATCTTAGGAAATACATTTCAGTCAAATGAAATGATACTATATACAGGGATGATATGTCTGAGGCTGAGCTACACCTTTTCCGTTTCTTTAAATCTGATACTGCAGATGTTGTAGAAGGAAAACTTTCATTTTTTGCAAAGCCTCACAACATATTTTTCACAGGAAAAGATATGGAAATGGATCAGAGGAGACATGGTAAAACTGCAGCAAAAACAAACATGTAGTGAGACAGATAGACCTGATAAGTAGATATTTAGATTAGTTAGATAGATAGATAGATAGATAGATAGATAGATAGATAGATAGATAGATAGATAGATAGATAGATAGATAAAGTAAATAAAAAAAAGATGTGAAGATCCAGCAAAGAAGTATCTAAGTGCAGAATAAGAAGTAGCAATAACATACATGGGAAAGCACCTGGGAGAGTTTTATCAGATGATTGAAAAATAAGCATACAATATTAGACACAGCAGCCAAAAAGGCAGGTAGAAAAGTGCTTTACAGATTGAAAGACAATGTTGTAATACATTTATAAAATGGCATTTCTTTCCATTTTTAAAGTTATAAGTCGAAACCCTGTCTATCGTATCAGGCATAGTCCTGTAGAAAGCAGTTTAACTAGCAGAATACATATCTATCTATCTATCTATCTATCTATCTATCTATCTATCTATCTATCTATCTATCTATCTATCTATCTATCCATCTATCTATCTATCTATCTATATATCTACCTACCTATCTATCTATCTATCTATCTATCTATCTATCTATCTATCTATCTATCTATCTATCAGAAAAAACTCAGTTGTACTTTCATACCCAGTACAAAATGTACCTTTGTACCACTTAGTAATGAGCCAAAATCCACTAGATAAAGAAAAACAAGGCTTTATTCACATCAAGTAGAAAGCTGGTAAGTGCTTTCATCCTGAACCACAGAACTTCATCATAGGTTCATAGGTTGGTACTAGGCTATCAGCCCTAGGGCCTATACAAGCCTAGCCATAACAATCCCATGGCTATTTATATATATATTTATATATATATATATATATATATATATATATATATATATATATATACATATATATATATATATATATATATATATATACTTTAAAATACCTAAAGTAATAGAATATTATCGTTATAATAAAATAAAATAATTAGTATGACATAAATACTACTTCAGATATATTAAAATACAATAAAAAAATATATAATAACATATACAAGCCTATAAATATCAGGTGGAATACAGTCATATATGTATATACAAAATATAAAACAACTATATATCAATAATTCATTCAAAATGTGTGGGTACATATGGTACAAAGTTATTATCTCATTAATGCCCTAAGTCTTAAAAGGGGGCCTATGGCAATACTTTCATTCAAACCAGGCCAATTGGTGGCATCTAAAAAAAGTTGCCAATACAGTTCCCTTCTTTCCAGATGTAATGACCAGGCACCCCCTCTATTATCAGTACATATACAATCTATTACAAAAAACTTAAAAGAGTGCCCCTCATTCTCTGTAACATGTTTGCTTAGGGCATTAGTTTCCTTTTTTTTACGAATTTCATATAGATGTTCATAAATACGTTTCTCTAATTTTCTATCTGTCTTACCTATATAATAACAACAGCATGAATCACAGGTTGCACAATGCACCACTCTTTCTGAATTACAGTTAAATTTATGTTTAATCCTAAAATTCCTTTTATTAATTTGAAACACATCTCCTTCCTTTATGTATCTGCAAATGTGACACATACCACATTTACTCATGTATCCATTCTTTTTTGTTTCTCCACTATTATATCTTTCAAAAGAGTTTTTTAAACTCCTTCCCCTGCTAAATACAATTATTGGGCTCCCATCTATAAATTGCCTCAAGCTATTTTCCTGTCTCAAAATAATCCAATTCTTCACTAAGACATTCTTTATATCCATGCTGTCAATTGTAAAATTGGATATGAAGGACATGTTATAATTTCTAACATTTCTGTCCTCCATAATGATAGATCCATTTATCACTGTGTGATCATGTATATGGTCATCAGTTAACAGGGGTAAATAAAAATTCCTTTCTCTCTTGTTTACTACTTCAATAATGATATCATTAACAAATTTCTTTGGATAACCTCTTTTTAAAAACATATTTTTTCAAACAATCACATTCATCAAGGAAGTCATCCATATCCGATACCATCCCAGCTGCTCGAACTAATTGCCCCTTAACTATAGCTTTCTTCTGTTTTTGTGGATGGGTACTACTATAATGTAATAATGCATTTGAGTATGTAGCTTTCCTGTGAATCTTGGATACAAATCTCATATTTTCATAATCTTTAATTGATAGAACATCTAAATATGAAATTTCATGTAAATTAATATTACAAGTAATTTTCAGGAACTGTGTAGTAGACCCAATATAATCCATGAATTCCTTAATAACTTCAAACTGTCCGTCCCATATCACAAATATGTCATCCAAAAAATGACAATAATATTTGATGTATGTGAAAAATTTACAGGGGAATAGATATTTTCTTTCCCATTGCTTTACTACAATATTGGCATACAAGCCCCCACATGCTGAGCCCATAGCAAACCCTTCTTGCTGTAAAAAAATGTCATTGTTGAACAGGATGAAATAATTTCTCAGTACCATTTCCATAAGTTGATTATGTAATAAAACCTCAAAATGTTCAACTTTTTTATCATACAAAAACTCTGTAAACCATTCAAGACCTACATTATGAAGAATTATAGAATAAAGGTATTTTATGTCAATAGTAAGAAATATGTAAGATTCACTAAATGAAATGTTATTATCGATCTTAGAAAACTCCACAAATCCTTACATATATGTACCTCAGTACATATCAAATGTTTAAGCTTAGAGACCAAGTATTTTGCAAGGGGTTGTGTAATGGACCCTTTTGAATCAACTATTGGGTGCATTGGGTGCTGTGCCAAATCCTTATGTAGTTTCAGTAAACCAAGCATAATAGGAACTCTAAGATGTGTAACTGAAAGATAGTTCAATACATCAATTGATATTGTACCATCTATAAATAAATCTTGTAATTCATTAGTAATCTTGCGGTATGCTCCATTTAATTCATTAAGGGATGATTTTGAATACCCTTTACCATTCAAAATAAACACATTTTTTTATTGTAATCTTCTATATTCATTAAAACTATTCCACCCTCTTTAGCAGGTTTCAAAATTCTTATTTTATCTAAAACATATTAATCCCCTTAATAATATCTACTCCCTTTTTAGTAGTCTCATCAATACATCTGTATTGTGACAATGTATTCCTAATGTCAATTTCACACATCCTTTCAAATAATAGTACCATAGGATGCAATGGTGGACTGTAGGTACTAGAAATTGCCAAAGGATTAATTGTCTGATTAGAAACAGAGTTTTGAAACAATATTCTAAAATTCAACTTACGGGTGAATAGTTTCAAATCCATTAAGATGTTACCTATGTCACTACATTGCCAAACCCTTTGAAAATACATCACAATGACTAGTACTTCTATTAATCTCGGAAAATGTATAAACCTTAAAATCTCCAACTTATGGAAATGGTATTGAGAAATAATTTCATCCTGTTCAACAATGACATTTTTTTACAGCAGGAAGGGGTTGCTATGGGCTCAGCATGTTGGGGCTTATATGCCAATATTGTAGTAATGTAATGGGAAATAAAATATCTATCCCCCTGTAAATTTTTCACATACATCAAATATTATTGTCGTTTTTTTGATGACATATTTGTGATATGGGATGGACAGTTTGAAGTTATTAAGGAATTCATGGATTATATTGGGTCTACTACACAGTTCCTGAAATTTACTTGTAATATTAATTTACATGAAATTTCATATTTAGATGTTCTATTAATTAAAGATTATGAAAATAAGAGATTTTTTATCCAAGATTCACAGGAAAGCTACATACTCAAACTTATTATTACATTATAGTAGTACCCATCCACAAAAACAGAAGAAAGCTATAGTTAAGGGGCAATTAGTTCGAGCAGCTGGGATGGTATCGAATATGGATGACTTCCTTGATGAATGTGATTGTTTGAAAAATATGTTCTAAGAAGAGGTTATCCAATGAAATTTGTTAATGATATCATTATTGAAGTAGTAAACACGAGAGAAAGGACTTTTTATTTACCCTTGTTAACTGATGACCATATACATGATCAAACAGTGATAGATGGATCTATCATTATGGAGGACAGAAATGTTAGAAATTATAACATGTCCTTCATATCCAATTTTACAATTGACAGTATGGATATAAAGAATGTCCTAGCGAAGAACTGGATTATTTTGAAACAGGAAAAGAGCTTGAGGCAATTTATAGATGGGAGCCCAATAATGGTATTTAGGAGGTGAAGGAGTTTAAAAAACTCTTTTGAAAGATATAATAGTGGAGAAACAAAAAAGAATGGATACATGAGTAAATGTGGTATGTGCCACTTTTGCAAATACATAAAGGAAGGAGATGTGTTTCAAATTAATAAAAGGAATTTTAGGATTAAAGATAAATTTAACTGTAATTCATTAAAAGTGGTGTATTGTGCAACCTGTGAGTCATGGTGTTGTTATTATATAAGTAAGACAGACAGAAAATTAAAAAAAATGTATTTATAAACATCTCTATGAAATTCGTAAAAAAAAAAAAAAAACGTGACAGAGAATAACAGGGCACTCTTTTAAGTTTTTTGTAACAGATTGTATATGTACTGATTTTAGAGGGGGTGCCTGGTCATTACTTCTGGAGAGAAGGGAACTGTATTGCAACTTTTTTTTAGATGCCACCAATTGGCCTGGTTTGAATGAAAGTATTGCCATAGGTCCACTTTTAAGACTTAGAGCATTAATGAGATAATAACTTTGTACTATATGTACCCACACATTTTGAATGAATTATTGATATATAGTTGTTTTATATTTTGTATATACACATATGACTGTATTCCACCTGATATTTACAGGCTTGTATATGTTATTATATATTTTTTTATTGTATTTTAATATACTCAAAGTATTTATGTCATACTAATCGCTTTATTTTATTATAACGATAATATTCTATTACCTTAGGTATTTTAAAGTTTATATATATATATATATATATATATATATATATATATATATATATATATATATATATATATATATATATATATATAAATTTTAAAATATATATCTATCTATATATATATATATATATATATATATATATATATATATATATATATATATATATATATATAGATATTCATGAGTGATTTTGATGCACTTTTTTGGGGGTTGGTATTAGGTTATAAAGTGTTATGTTCTGTTTTTAAGGTTTTATAAGGATGTGCCCATTAATATGAGTATTTCTTTAAGGGGCGTAGCTTGAATTATTTCAAATTTATATATGTGATTAAAATGTACATGTTATTAATTAACTATATTATATAAGATGTATTTAATTGGTTTTATTTGTCTGATGAAGTTCTGTGGTTCAGGACGAAAGCGCTTACCAGCTTTCTACTTGATGTGAATAAAGCCTTGTTTTTCTTTATCTAGTGAATTTTGGCTCATTACTAAGGGGTATGAAGCTACATTTTGAACAAGGTACGAAAGTACAACTAAGTTTTTCTGATTCCTCTGTTGCTTTTTTTGTTCTGCAACAGTTTTGCTTTCTGCTTTGATCATTTATCTATCTATCTATCTATCTTATTTCTTTATGTTGTAGCCTGTAAAGTACAGTGTGTGGTTTTGGAGATTTCATTGTTGTGATGATATGCATAGAAAAAAACATTAAAAATGAGAACACTAGATGAAGAAGAAAGAAGCCATGATCACAGTACAGTCAGCCTAGGTTCAATTAGCAGACAGACAGCTGGAAGATCATATGAAGAGGAGAGAAAGAATTGATATTACTATCATTACATCACTATCTCAGGGGAAATCTGAAGGGCTGTGCTAGGAGCATGCCCAGTTTGAGTCATAGAGGTCTGTTGGAGCCAGAATGTATGGAGATCATCAGGTAGAAGAATAGGTAGAGGTTTGAAGAACATGTAATTTCAGAGGTATTGTTAATTCCTAACAGTACCCCATTGAAACTCACACTTTCCACATTACCAGCCCACTCAAAGTGAGGGCAAGGCAAAATCTAACAACTTCTCCAGTATTATAGTTGCAAAAGTATAATAGCTGCATTGGCTCTTGCTTCTCTCCCTGGTTAGAGGGTGACTCACACCTTGGTAACTATGAACTATGTAACTTGCAGCTCTGGAAGGAGAGGACCCAACAGGTGAGAAGATAAGTGTAGAGTGCATTCCACTGATAGTGATTACTTGGAAAATGGTGCAAAAGAGAGAGAGAAATTGAGGATATATGATTTCAGTGGCAGATGACCACATAAATCAGTCCCACATATCCAAGCTATTTTTTTTTAATAAAAATTAGTGCAAAGTGTTCAATTCACCATAAACCCTATGAAAGGAGTCTAGACGTCCTTAATATTCACAGCTTTGAGAAACGAATATACTTCAAGATAAACTATGTAATCCAAGGGATATTATCTTTTAGTGAAGAACAACTGGACACAGTTTTAAGATATACCAGGCAAATTTAGGAAAATCAGAATTTTGTTTCATAACACTGCAGTGGTGGTGCTGTGGTAGCATTGTTGCCTCACAGTAAGATGTCCTGTTCGATTCTTTGTTTGAGCGTCTTCTGTGTGGAGACATGTATGACAGGGCGTACCTTCATTGAAGGTCGTGAGTCAGGGCCGGCAACTCGGCATGTAAAAATCTACTGCCAATCATTAGTGGACCGGAGTTCTGCTGTGGCGACCCCTAACCGGGAAAAGCCGAAAGACACAACAGAATTTTGTTTCATAAAAGTAATGGTAGAAGGCAGGTGTAGGATTCAGAAGAAGCAGTAATTACAAAACAGCTGTTATGATCTTTGAGAGTGCATGGAGCAGACATAAAGAAATTCTTGGGTTGAAAGAAAGAACTAAGACTTTGGTTGTTTAATACCCCTGTCTTATCCAACAAGGTCAGAAAACAAGTATACTCTGTAAGCCTCATGGCCCTTGCTACAATCAAAACTAATATATAATTGATTTGAAAAATAGCATTTTGAAATAGGATCATTGATTAGTCAGAGGAGCTACTACTCCCTGCCAAAGACATTCTTCCACCAGTGTTCCCATTTTAGTTATTATATTCTGAGGAAACATAAATGCAGAGAAGTATTATGTGCATTTATTATCCTGAAAAGAAAGGCGGACTAGACTATAATTCTCAAACTTAAAAATGCTGTACAAAGGAGTTCTGCATAAGATGTTATACAGGATAATTAACTTAACTGATATCTGTTTATGGAAATTAATATGGACATTAAATAATTAATTGTCCTCCTTTACATGCCAATTAAATAAGTTTTCTCTTTCAATGCTAGCAACCAAGATACATGCCTCTTGAAAATACTCACTATTTGAAATATATGCTATTCTGTCTTTGCATCTCAGCCAGTGGAACTTACCCTCAAATTTAACCTTCTTATTTCCGTAAGGCAGATAATCTAGGAATTGTAGTCTGGGATGACATTGACAGGAAATCAGCCATTATT
This sequence comes from Protopterus annectens, assembly GCF_019279795.1. Classification (NCBI taxonomy): domain Eukaryota; kingdom Metazoa; phylum Chordata; order Ceratodontiformes; family Protopteridae; genus Protopterus; species Protopterus annectens. Next base: position 1,951,374,397 of record NC_056728.1, read on the forward strand.
GCTGACCCATGTTAGAAATGTATGTTTAACTTAGCATTGAAAGAAAAATGTCATTCTGATTGCCATCTTTTACATCTAGCAAAATCCCAGACAACAAGACCCACATAATACTTTTGGTCACTAAAGTAACTGGCTAGTGCAAACATATAAGGCAAACTAGAGGACACTCAAAACTGTTACAAACTATTCCACTTTTGTACCGCATCCAGAGATAGCCTGAAATCAGTAGTTTCAGACTGGTTATAGTAGAACTTTATAACCACCCCAAATACATAAAAGCACACATTTACACACACACAGACACACACACACACACACACACACACACACACACACACACACACACACACACACACACACACACACACACATACACTCGATATGGATGACATTAAAAGTGCTCCTTACTTAATTACTACAGGCTCATTTGATATTATTTTGCCTAACAAATGTAAACAATCTCCTTTTAGTCCTAATGGTGGTTAGTGAAGCAGTAGTTAGATGATATGTATGACAGCATTAGATCCCGGGACTCTCTTTTTTTTTCCATTTCTACTAAGAGCTGCAACAATGAGCTAAAAGCCTCTAGTCAAGTCTTGCAGAGCAAATAAAGGAAACCCTTTATCTCCTCTGCAAAAATAAATAAATAAAATACCATAAAAAATCAGCTTTCCTGATTAGCATGGCTATGCAGCTCTTCTTACTTATAACAGCAGTGATAGTACACACTGCTATCAATAAATGCTAAAATCCTCAGTGATGCATGTCTTCCAAGGGGTTAGGTTCAGTATCAGATAGGGTTCACATGGGTATGAAGCAGAGTAAATAGGGACGTGTGTGGATGCAATGATGTCATGTATAAGAAGTACAGGAAATGTTTATTTCCTTCACATAACTTCTAGCCTATCTTCAGCTGTTCAGTATTCCTACCTTAATGTCCATTGTACTATCCTCCTTAGACTGGGACCACCATAGCAGCTAGCAGGTTCGGAAAAGTAAGTAGAAACATGGAGTGGAGTAACCCCACTAGATCACATAGTCTGTCCTTGTATGCCACAGACTTCTGTTATGCCCTGACTAAGCAGAGGTGCTTGATACCATGTGCATCACCACAATTAAAATTTGCTCTTTTCCCCTTCCCTGTATTCCAAATTTAACATCTCTCTGCCATATGATTACATCAGTACCTGTATTTCTAGGTGCACAATAGATCTCAGACAGAAACTCCACCCTCCTTCCCAGAATGGTAAGCCACTAATTGCTGTTCCTTCCCTGACTGACTTCTCCAGTGCCCAAGCAGCTAGCTGATCTCTGGCCATTTTGGTGACAGTTAATGCCCCATCCCCAGCTCTGTTTGTGATTGGACTGACAGTTGAATAAAGCTAATAATACTTGTGGATTAGCACAGTGTGCATTGAGAATGTCTCTACTGTGTCAAGATCAGATGCTTAATTATTTACGGTCAATATGAGTTCACTTAATGTTTCGTACTTCTTAGCGCCTGCCTTCCTTTGATTACCTAGTTGGTAGCTGTACACTTTCACAAAACTACTTCCTTGCTCATTGCCATTCCTATTTCTCCTTTCTTTTTCTTAGCTTCCTTCACATGTACCAAGTTATTTTCAACATTTAAAATAGAATTTACAGAAAACAGCACAGAACAGGCTGGATAATGGTTATATTTCCATCATCTACACAATAGTGAGGGGTTATGTTTCAATGTTAAATGCAGGACTGAAAGTATTGTCTGTTATTAACTGAACACAGACTAATTTGTCTGTTTCCCCCTTATCAGCCTCTTTCTTATGTTCAAAAGTTGTGACTAATTTCAGCTTTTAATATAGTAAAAAAAAACAGACACTTGACAAAAATATCACATTCAAATAAGCAATTACTAAAAAGGCTTGCACCTTTCATCCCTATAAATAATTTCACGTTGATGCTTCAAAGTCTTCAGGTAAGGAAGTTAATATTGGAAATAGCAGGTATGTATTTGTTTGTGATATTTTCTGTAGTGCATTTTTGTAATATTTTCTTGTAGAGGCTTTAATAGACAAAGCAGAAATCTTGAAACTAAGAATGGCACTAAAGAAAAGCAAATGATCGAAGTGGGGTAGGACTGAAATTCTAAGGAGATGACTTCATTGGAAGAATACTTTGAAACATTTACAATGCTTATTAGTTAAATGAGAGTGTGAAAAAGTTACACGGTATATTCTATGCTTTTGTAACTACTGATTAGAAAGTAAATTGTAGTTTAATGATAAAGAGAACCTGCTGTTCGCTGCAGGGTGCTTTATACAGTGTAGTCTTTCAGTGAAATGAAGTTGAGAATTCTGTTGCACAAAAGAAGTATCCACTTTGATCAAATGATTAGTTTGTTTGAAGCAGAATAATAGAATTTAAGCACTAGCAGTTTTCTTCAAAAGTTTTGTTTCTGAAGTTCAGATGAAGTTTTCTTGTAATGTGTAAGCCTTTTGTTAAGTAATTCTTTGTTAAGTTTATACAGGATTTCCATTTGAGGGTGATCAATTTTCTGTAAGCAGTTAATAAAGTTAATGCTAACTTAAGTTGAAATGAGAGACCTTTATTTGGAGGAATCAGAAAGCCTGTGCTGATATTGTAAAAGAGAAGTTTGAACTGTAAGAACAATGATTTTGAGTAAGAAAGTGAAGCCGAGAGATCTGGATATGGCTATAAGCTTTGGCTTTCAGTAGTCTCTGTATTGACTGGTGCATTTCAATTAATTCAGAAAAGTGCTTATAAATGTATGGTTTACTAACATTATCTTAAGGCACACAATCTTGAAATTCAAAATCACAAAACTATAATATCGGAAAGCCAAAATGCTAAAGATCACAAAATCAAACTGCCAGGCTTGCAGCCATGCAGGATCCATGTTAGCACTAATTTCTGGATCCATCCCACTGAAGGAAACATGTTAACACTCATCTTGGGTTCAGACTGCTAGGACAATTTGGTGTTCATGATTGTTAGACATTCTGTTCCTCAGTATTTTTGTCATTCGATGTTATTGTCTCAGAAAATGATGTGAAGATATGAAAACAAGAGGAAAGTCAGATGAAATAGATGCAAAAATTAATGAATGATATTAAAGCATTGGTTAAGTGTTTGGTCAAATGGGATAATATTCATAGGAGAGACATATATCAACTGCTTATTTCTTAAATAAATAAATAAATAGACATGGATTTTCAAAAAACAGAATGTAAGATCTGACTTTGTGTATACGGTGGCCAGAGGTTTAAGCACATTCTTTTGTAGGGTAGGCATTCATTAGGAATGTAAAGAGCGATTAGTATTGAACTAGAATGTATAAATAACATGCAATTATATGAAGTAGAAATGAAATGTGTGTTTGTGAGTGTGTGTGTGCATGTATGTGATTATATGTGTATGTGTACATGTGAATCCCTGTGTCAGAAGCCATGGAGATGTTGTCCCATCTGTCTAACTTCTACATAAAATCATTATAATTTGACAACACTAATTCATGGTAGGCCAATATTAACTTTTCTTTGCTTTGTTAGGCAGGGTCCCCATTACATCACTGTCATATAATAAATGCAATCTTTCTATACTAAATGTGAAAAAGAGAAAGTGTCACTATATATCATATTACAAGTTCTCTAAGTGAACCTCTTGTTTGAGTGGAATAGCCAGAAACTGTCAATGTCATATCACAAGTTCAAAATGGTCAGTGTTCACCTTGTTACAGTGTTTTTTTTTTCTGCCTCCTGCAGATGATCACTAGCTTTTCTCCTCAGTCACCAGGTTTACTGGAACATCTTTACCCTATCCTGAGCTCAACCTGACCACATGGTCAGGGGATTGAGGACACTGGTTCAATATCATACTGTGACTTTGGAGTATGCCCTATCCCCACCATAGTGCAGCAGCCTTGCAAACTCTGTAATCACTGCCTTCTGGATGTGTATGCTTGTTTCTGCACATGTACAAGCTTCTGACCAAGCAGTACATCACTTGCCACATAGCGATCACCAGGATCTTAAAGCTGTTATCACAGTGAGCCTAGGCTGGCTCCCTCCCCCCAGGATGGGTTAGGTGACATCGGTGTCTCACTCCCATCTTTCACAACCTGGACCTCTCCAACACTCATGCAGCTAGTAGAACACAGTCATACTAGTGTGTAGTCTGCACCAAAAGAGCCAAATCATGCTTCCAAGTATTCTCGGCAGGGTCAATGATATCACATCTCAAGTAGTGTGTTGAAGGCATGGTCACAGAAATAATGTTTCATGTAGTCAGTATCTTCCCAGTTATGTTATATCATGTTATGTTATGCTATGTTATATGTTATGATGTCCTTCTATTCCTATGTTGCAGTACTCATACTGTGGGATTTTCTGCCTCAGGTGACCCAACGTTGGCTCCTATCAAAAGCTTAAGCCTGACTGCTGTAGGTGCATGGGACGTCACACACAGAGCCATAAACCAAGGACTATAAATGTGACGTCTGCATGCACAGACCTTAGACCTTTTCAGCCGCAGATGAAATTACTTCGACTGCTTCACTCCAACAGCCAAAGACTTCAAAAGATAAGTACCTCATTGGGGATTTTTTTTCTCTTACATATAGTTGAGTTTGTTGCTGTAGTTTCCCCTTTAGCTAATGTCTAGTGAAATACCCCTGTGAAGGCAACGATGTGGGAACCTGTGGAGGAGCTGCAGTGTTACAGATCTTTTTGTCTCAAAAAGTACAGTTATTTTGCTAGGGAGGCCCCTTTAGCACTAGGAGTGTGTGGTGATGTCAGGTTGGGTCAGGCCTAGGCTGCCAGGGGGAAGCCCATCTTACTGGAATGTGAGACCAAAGCCCTGTGGAGGAAACAGTTGAAAAAAAACAGTGGAAACAAAGTTGTAACCCCCAGATGCCAAGATAGCCTTGTGGGTTAGTGGTTCCTCTCAGTGGACCAGTAGTCACAGTCACTGGTGATACAGAAATCTCAGCAAAAATCTCAGTAAAACCTCCACCCCTGGTGTGCAGACCAATAGTACAGGAAAAATCAGGCTAAATCAACACATAGATGAAGACAATGCAGAGTTGGGAGGGTTGTCTAATGGTTAAGGTGTTTGCCTTACAAACACAGGGTGCAGGGTTTGAGTCTCACATGGGATAATTGGCTAGGCTTAAAATGGCTTGCAAGGGCAGTTAGCTTAATACTAATCTATGAACTATGAACTTAAGACAAAAAAAGACACAGATCAAATCTCTTAACTAGTTCTCTAGTTTATTATAGCCACCAAAGCACAGTTTCAGACATGCATATTTCTGACATCTTACATACAGCATAGGAGGAATGCTAGACTATTGGAAATACAGGGCTCTCTACCAAACTGATATCCATAAACATTAGGGTGTCCACCAAAAATCCCAATTAACAAACTAAACCAGTGAGTAAAAAGGTCACACAGGATAACCGCTTGGTAAAAAACACAATTTTTTGTAAAGCTAGAACTTATAATGTGTAGTAACTAAAACTTCTTGTGTCAGAGGCATCATGGGAAATATGCAAATTACCCCTTAAGGATGTCCCATGCTTCAGCTGTCACTCAATCCAAAGTTAGTTTGGAAAAGAGCTCTGAACCATGTCGACTCCAAACTCTAACAGAATGTTATTGCTGACAAATTTTGTTAAAAAACTATATACAAAATTCATGTTGAAAAAACCATGTTGAAGAACAAGTTAAAAAAACTTAAAATTTTGAGGGAGGTTAGGCTAAGCTTTTCGTCTAAATCTTCTTCAGGATGGCTATGAAAACCTAATGGTAAAACTACCGGGAACAACTTGAAGAAAACACATAAAACAAAACAACAAATTGTAATTTGTAACATACAAAGATATAGAAACAATTGAGCCAAAATGAAAGATAAGAAAACAAAAATAAAACTAGAAATTGTTTAAAACAAATGTCAGGGTAAATATGAACAATCCAGTAAAAAACAGCAGCAAATCAAAATTGTAAAAATGTAAAAAACAAGTATAAATAACCAGTATAAAGTTCCAAACCAGCAATATCTGGTGTTCGTACCTGTGATGTTGTGGTGTTTTTTGGCAAAGTTAGTGTTGTAACTTCCATAGATTCAGCACTGGAATGATGGATTCTGCATAGTTTAGTCCTGGCTTGAGTATAGATTGTAATCTAATCTGCCAGACCAGTTCTCTCTTTTCCAGCAGTGAGTTGTAATCACCCTTAAATAGGGTCTTGAGGATGTGGTCCAAAATTTGAAATTTGAAGCTGTTGTGACCCGGAGTGACCAGAGCATGTTTTGCCAGCTGGTTGAAATGTTTTAGGTAGCGGAGGTCTTGCAGGTGTTTTGCTACCCTGGTCTTCAAAGCGTTCACAGTTTTTCCCACGTAAAAAGCAGAGCACTTGGTGCAGGAGGCCTGATAAACCACTCCTTCTAGATTGCAATCCTCCTTGATGTTGGGGTGGTAGAACTCCTTGTTATTTAGGCAAAAGAAACCAGATGACCACTCATGTGTTGGCAGTAAATGCATAGTGGGTCACTGCAGGGAAAGGCCCCTGGAGAGTCCAACTTGGGAGTTGTTGGGTGTTCCAGGTAGTCCCTGACACTCTTGCCCCTTCTGGCTGTGAAGGTGGGCCTGGAGGAGAAAATGTGCCCAAAGCTCCTGTTGTTTGTAATAATGGACCAGTTGTCAATAACTATCCTGGTGATGTCCGTATAGTTTGTGGAATAGTCCATGATATGGTTCTGTTTGTACTTTTTGTCCTAGAAGCCAGGGACTCTGGTGCTGATGAAGGGTTTGTAGGGTCCTTGTACGCATTGAGTGATGACTAGGTCTAGAATCCTGTCTAGCAGTCTCTGGGAGTAGCCTCTGGCCAGAAAGTCTTTCTGCAGGTTGTGCATATTGTGAAGGAAATCTGTCATTTTTTGGACACCCTGGAGATCCTGAGTCCTTGAGACTTGACCACACTCACCTTCTGCCTCAGAGGGTGAATACTGGAGGCATGCAGGAAGAAGTTGACTCTGGTTGGCTTTTGGCACAGGTTGTGGGTCAGGGTGGAAGAATTTGCCTTCTTCCTCATGGTGAGATCAAGGAAATCTATTTCTTCTTGGTGCTGTTTAGCCATGAAGTGAAGGAAGGGGGTGGTCTGGTTGATGTGTTCCAGGAAAGTGTCCAGGTCATTATGGCTCCCTGTCCAGACCATAAAGATGTTGTCAATAAACCTGTAATAACAGGTCATGTGGCCAAAATGGGGGCAGTTGTAAATATGGTCTTGTTCCCATTTCCTAAGTGCTGTGTTGACCAGGCTGGGTGCCATGGCTGCCCCATGGCAATGCCTCTGCTCTGTCTGCAGTATCGCCTATTGAAGTGGAAGAAGTTATTCTCTAGGAAGAGTGCCAACAGTCTCTCCAGATGTTCAACCTCACCTGGGAGCACCGCATGGTCATTCCCGTAGGCCTTTGCCATGGCTTGGATGCAAAAATCATGGGGGAGCACAGTATAAAGTGACTCAACATCAATAGTGACCAGGATGGAGTCACTGTAGATGGGAATGTTCTTGATCTTATACAGAAAGTCCATGGAGTCCAGGATAAAGGTTGGGCTGTTCTCAGCCAGAGGTTTAAGGTGGAATTCAAGATAAAGGGCAATGGTCTCTGTGATGGATCCTCCATTGGCCACAACCGAATGGTAAGGTAGGTCTTGGAAGTTCTTATGTGGTTTGGGGATACCGAAGAATTGGGGCAGTCAGGGGGGTGTTCAGAAAAAAACTCCAGAAGCCCCTCATCAATCAGGTCCCCTTCTTCCAGGCTAGCAAGTCTGGTCCTGATGTCTTTGTAGGCTGTGTGCACTTGGTTAAGATCAACTTCCTCATAGAAGCGAACGTCGCTCAGCATGGTCTTGAGCTTGATGCTGTAGGTTGTAGTATCAGTGATCAGGATCCTACCTCCTTTGTCCACCTTCATCATCCTTCTTGTGTGGTTCTGGATCAGGTATCTTAGTGCTGTGAACCCATCCTTAGTGATGTTGTAAATCTTCTTTTTGTTGTTTCTCCTTCCTAGCAGGGACTTAATATCCTCCTTACATTTGTCTTGAAAAGCTTGGATCACTGCATTGGGTGGAGGGCAGAAGTTGCTGGGCTTTTTCCATCTGACTGTTTGGAGAGCATGCGTGTCCAATTCCTGGTCTGTCCTCCCATGGGTGTGGAAGAAGAGCTTGAGCTGCAGCTTATGGGTGAACAGTAGGAAATCAATGATAGTTTTGGCAATGTCTGACCTTTTCTGGAGGACAAAGGTTAGGCCTTTCTGTAGCACGCTAAGCTCTAAGTGGGTCAGTGGAGTCTGGGAGTGGTTCCAGACTGTTGCAGGTTTGTGGTGGGACCCCTGTGTCTTCTCCTGCCTGTTGATGTTTGTGGGTGACCCAGAAGCTTAAGATCTGTTTTCCCCTGCACTTTCTGGTTCCTCCTCTCTTGTTGGAACTGTGGGGAGTCCATAATGGGCAGGCACCAGGTTTTCTGTGAGTGGGTCCACTGAAGATTGAGGTCCCTTGGGGGGATGGTCTGTCTTTGGTCTTCCTGGAAGGTGGAGGTTGCCTGGTCCACTTTTCTTGGCTGTCCATGGTGGACTTTGATGTGGACCTCAGAGGTGATGCCATCGCCAAGGGGGTGGTGGAAATGTCCAGATCCAGTATTTCTGAGGCCCTGGGAAAATACCGTTGACATCTGAGGGGGTCATCCTGTGGGTAAGGCCTGGGTCAGGACCGTCTTTGACATAAGAGTCGGTCCCTCTTAAGCTTCTTTACCCGTCTCTCACATATCTTAAGTTCGAAAGTGTCAAGCCTGGTCTTAATGTCCCTTTAGCCGATGTCTGAGAAAAAGAGCAAATGTAACTGCATGTGTCAGATACCACACAAAGACTCTAATGACCAGTGTGTGTTTTGCTTAAGAAAGGAGCATGACCATAATGACTGCCCTATTTGTCAGTCCTTTGTGCCAAAGACCCTCCACAGCCAACTAGCGGCACTTAATTTCTATTTGGAAAATCAAAGACTGAAATGTCTCACTCTCAGGATGGATCCTGAGTTGGCCACCCAAGCCGAACAACTGAAGAAGAAAGCCAAGGTTTTCAGGCCTTCTCTTGATGCTTCTCTGCCATTGGATGTCCCGCCGACAACTGATATAGGGGCCGAGGGACACCCGATTACTCCGTTAGCTTCGACATTTCCTCTGGAAGAGGCCATTTTGACAGCCATGGAAAGCACGTCCATGGAGTTAACCCAGATGCTGGCCATACCCGACATTGAGGGGGAATCAACACTTGGACAGCTGACCGATTTGTCTTGTGCGCCAGCTCAGGCCTCTGTCACTAAGCCTACCCCTAAGCCCATACCAACAAAGAAAAAACAAAAGACTAAGCACTTGAACCCCACATCTCAAGTAGCTCCAGATTGGCAGCCATTTACCAACTAACTAATGCAGGCCTTTATGGCTCTTAGGCCTACAGGCCCTGCACCTTCCAACATTTCTGTGCTGAGCTGCAGGCCAGCCTCTGCTTCCTCCCTATCTTTAACCACTTCCCATCAGGTGGAAGATGAAAAAGAGCCAGAAAAGTCCTACTCTTCTCCTGAGGAATCCATTTTCTATGTCTCTCAGATTGCTTCACCTGTGGATTATTACTCCCCATATGAAGATGCTATTGAAGGAGACTCTGCACCAGAGGACATTACCTTTGGGAAAACTATCACAAAAATGAAGGACTACTTCAAGTGGGATACTGCCTTAATGTCAGATACCCAGAAAAGATATTCTGAACTTCTGCAACTTGAGTCACTATCCCCTTCAGCTATTCCTCCTGTGCTTCCAGCTTTCCTGGATGCCATTAACTCTATTTCCAAAAAAACCCTGACTCTCAACCTCCTGTCCCTAAAAGGCCGGATAGATTTTACAAAGTGCCTGATGACCACAAATTTCTGCAGAAACCCCCTCTTGCAGACCCAGCAGTCATTGCTGTATCTCCAGACATACAGTCTAGGAAATTACCTTCTGCTTCACTTTTGCCAACAGATAAAGACAGCAAAACCATGAACAGAACGGCTAAAAAGATATACACCTCCTCCACCCTGGCCTACAGGGTTATTAACTACCAAACCCACATGGTTAAATATGCCCTGGACCTGGTCTCCTAGGCTTCCACCTTGCTGTCCTCTACCCCAGACTGTCCAACTAAAGCTGACATTGCATCAAAGCTGTCTCTAGCTACACAAGTAGCCAGACACTCTATCAGATGCAGCTATGATGCAGCAGAGGCTTCAGCCAGGGCAGCTGCCTCTACATTTGCCTTACACAGATATTCCTGGCTTCGCTTACAGCCTCTACCAGACGATTTTAAATCCAAAATCATGGATGCTCATCTGGACCACAACCTTTTATTTGGAAAAAACTCAGCAGAACTTTTCTGGGTATCTGACAATTTACAAGAGAAAAGTGAAGAACTACAAGACATTAAGCATCTGCTGATGCCCCCCTTCCCTAGATATTATAGGAACTATGCAGCAAAACTATCCTTTGTCAGAAGGACTTCTTCTACATCATGCCCTCACTCCTCAATGCCCGACAGGGCATCCAGGAGACAGCCTAACCCTAGACCTCCCAACCCTCAGCCACCAGCCAAACAGCCCTTTACAGGCAGAGGGGGCCCCTCTTCAGCATGACTGCCTTGCTCAACTGCCTCTGTCCACCTACCTTACCCACTGCCTTCCCTTTTGTAAACCCATCACAACAGATCTTTGGGTTCTTTTCATTATCCAAAAAGGATATTTCGTATCCTGGAAGGAAAGACCAAAACTAAAAAGAATCCCTTTTCCTCCAAGAAATCAGCTTCATCTATTCCCTCTCATTCAGGAAAAACTCCTGACTCAAGGAACTATAGAACCAGTTCCCTCAGGACAGGAAGGATAAGGCTTCTATTCCCATCTTTTCCTAATTCAAAAAAGGGTGGCCCTTGGAGACCAATCCTAGACTTATCATATCTGAACCTGTTCCTGAAAGTTCCCTCCTTCAAGATGCTTTCCCTTCAAACCCTCCTACTCCGCATCCCCTCACATGCCTTCATGGTACCCTGGACCTAAAGGATGCTTACCTACACATTCCTATCAGGCCATCCTACAGGAAATTTCTGTGCTTTACTGGCCACTCTTCACACTTTCAGTTTATAGCCTTGCCCTTTGGCTTGTCTATGTCCCCCAGAGTCTTTACAAAGTTCCTGGCCCCAGCCATTGCCTACTGCAGAACCAAGGTAGTCCAAATCTACCCTTATCTAGATGACATTCTCATTCTGGTGGAAGCAGAGTCCACCCTACAGACCCATCTCAAGTTTACCATGTCCCTCCTCCACAACTTCAGATCACCCTAAACCTTCAGAAATCCTCTCTGTCCTCAACAGGACAAAGTGTTCCTAGGCTGAAGGATCAGGACAGACCTGATGAGATCCTTTCTCCCACTGGACAAAGTGCAGTCTCTCTCCACCCATTTTCAAAGCCTACTTTCAGAATCTGATCTCTCGGCAAGACAATTGCTGCAAATCCTAGGTATCATGGCAGCTATTATTCCCATGCTCCCATTAGCCAGAATGCACATGAGAAAATTCCAATGATACCTAAAGAATGTGTGGTCTCAGAACCAACATCCACTAGACAAACTTATTCCCCTTCAGCCCTGCTTAAAAACAGAACTGAAGTGGTGGATGCAGCAAACCAGACAGAACCAAGGCATTCCTCTTCAATTTCCCTCCGCCACTCAATCCATGCACACAGATGCATCAGACCTACGTTAGGGGTGCAACGTTAAAGGACTTCAGGGTCCAACAGCACTGGAACCCTGCTCTGCAAAAGCAACATATCAATGTCAGAGAAATGACTGCAGTATTGCTGGCTTTGAAAGTTTTCCTTCCCATCTTGCAACCAGAGCTGCTCCAAATTGTGACGGACAACACAACTGTCATGTAGTACCTCAACAAACAAGGAGGGGCAAAGGCATACCAGCTATGTTGGATAACCCTACAAATCTGGGATTTAGCAGCCAATCACAACTTTTTCTTGCAGGCCTCTTACATCTCCTCTCAGGAAAACAAACAAGCGGACTTACTCAGCAGACCATACTCTCTATAACACGAATGGATGTTGCACAGGGAAACCTTCGTAGACATCATCCACCAGTGGGGCACACCTCAAGTGGATCTGTTTGCCTCCTCCCAGAACAGACAATGCAACAAATTCTGTACAAGGGATAACACTCCACTAGCCTGGAGGGTGAATGCCTTCAGCTTTCCATGGAAGGGAATGTTCCTGTATGCCTTTCCTCCCTTCCCTCTAATACAAAAGGTCCTACTGAAGATCAAGAAGGACCAACCAAAAATCTCACTGGTGACTCCCTATTGGGCAAGACAACACTGGTTCCCCCCTTCTTGTCTCCCTAGCCAAGGGCAATCACCACAAGTTAACCCACAAGGTGGGCCTACTCACACAACAAAAGGGATCACTCATTCACCCCCAGCTTCTTTTGTTGCATCTAACTCTTTGGGTGATCAACTTCTGAACCCTTTCAGACAACATTACTCAGAGGACATGCTCTCAGTCCTGAGGGATGCCAAGAAACCAACTACTAGAAAAGCTATTTGTCCAAATGGCAATGATTCTCAAAATGGTGTTTCCTTAAGGAGGGGAACCCTTTTCAGGTAAATCCCTCAATTGTCCTTAGCTATATATGCAAGCTTATTAAGGAAGGACTAGTATATTCTTCAGTGAAAGTCCAGCTTTCTGCCATTTCAGCCTGCCTGCCTTTACAACCACCTCTGCTTTCTAGACTGGATGTTAAAGTTTTCCTTAGAGGGGTCTTGCATATCAGACCACCAAGAAGATCCATCCCTCCTCCCTAGGATCTCAATTTCATGCTGGAAAAACTCACCTTACCTACATTTGAGCCAGCCAGCACAGCTTCTCTACAAATGTGCACATGGAAAACCATTCTTTTAGTGGCCATTTCCTCCGCTAGAAGGGTGTCTGAACTACAAGCCCTCATGACCTGCCCTCCTTACACCACCTTCCACAACGACAGGGTGACTTTGCACACAAACCCTTCCCTTCATGCCCAAATTGGTGAATGAACTATTCTTAAACCAGTCCATTCACTTGCCCACCTTCTTTCCCTCTCCAACTAATACTGCAGAGAGGATTCTTCATTCCTTAGATGTGCACAGACAACTGAGTTTCTACTTAGGCAAAACTATGTCCTTCAGAAAATCTGACCAACTCTCCATCTCCTTCCCCCCTAGGGATCTGGGTAAGGCAGTCTCTATACAAACCATTTCCTGTTGGATCAGGAAATTCATTCTCTTCTTCTACTTACATCATGGCAAACAATTGCCTCAAGGAATCAGGGCTCATTCCATGAGAGGCATAGCTACCTCCAAAGCCTTTCTTAGAGGGCTGGACACAGCCTCCATCATGGAAGCAGCTACCTGGTCTACTGTTCACACTTTCACAAAACACTACAAGCTAAACCAGGTCTCCAGGGCCAGAGCAGGATTTGCCAGGGCAATCCTGCAGGGATTCTTGGAATCCTCCACCTCTGCCCCCTCCCTTCACTCCTTCTAAGCTGTGGTACTCTCCCACAGTATGAATACTGCAACATAGGAATAGAAGGATATAGAATAGTTATGTAAAATCTTACCATAACCATATATGTCCTTCTCTTCCATGTTGCAATATTCCTTCTCATCCTCCATACCCCCTTTATTATATCTCTACAGGATGGTTGGCCTTTTGACCTCTGTATCCACTCCCTGTAGGTTAATCTGTACAGACCTTCAGGGACATTTTCTCCTTAGCCTCAACTAGTCCTTTTGTACACCTTATCCTGGGCTTCAAGTTCTAAAACCTGTGCGTGCAGACATCACATTTCTAGTCCCTGGTTTATAGCTCTGGGTGTGATGTCCCACGCACCTAAAGCAGCCAGGTTTAAGCTTTTGTATAGAAGTTGACATTGGGTCACCTGAGGTGGAAAATCCCATAGTATGAATACTGCAACATAGAAGAGAAGGACATCTATGGTTATGGTAAGATTTTACACAACTATTCTTTATGTCATGTCATGTCATGCTATGTTATGTTATGTTATGTTATGTCATCTTATGTTATATCATGTTATCTTATATTATAAAGGCAGGATCACTTGTGATACTTAACAGCTTTACAGAATGTGAAGTTATCATTGTTCCAAATTGTTAAAACCTTGTTACTTCACCTTTATCACAAGTTTATGAAAAATCTTTTCTGGTTTGAAATATTACAGTCTCTGCCTCTGATGACATATTACAAATTAACAGAGGACAATTTTATGCAAGTTTCAGTTGTTTTACATTCAAATCAATAATGTCACTTTGAAGATTAGGTTAAATAAGAATTGTACTTTTCAAGTTTAATTATAAAAAATAAAAAAAAACTCTTTTACAGAGCATCACTTTTTGCTTTGGCATGTACTGTTTTGTTAACCATTGCTGTAGAAAAGTTTTCAGTTGGAGCTGAAGTTCAGAGATTTGGCAGATGCCTGTTTGGCATTCATGGACTCCCAGCGGAAAAGTTTGCTTGGTGTTCATGGGCTCTTAAGGAAAAAGTTTTGTCTGGAGCTCAAAAACCAAACCACAGTGTATCACAGCTGATAGACCACTGGGTCTGAAATGGAGGCAATGTTTCATTTTGTTGAAGCAACTGACTTTTTTAAAGGCTCATTTGCTTGTGCTATTTAATGGTTTAACAGTCATTTGGTAGCTGTTTGAATCTGCTGAACTGCTGCAGTGAGCTTTTCCTGAAACATCTTTAAATTCATTGTACTCGTTTGACACTGATTTGCTTAGGCTAGGACTTATTTTGTAATAGTGCTTTGTTATGCAACACTATTCAATATATACTGATCTACCTGCCTGATGTCATTTTCTGAATTAATGGTGGACTTTATTTGTTGTTTTTTATCAAGAGAATAGTCCATTGTAAATTTATTTCATCATCTTTAGGTTATTTTTGCAACATGTTATAATGGATCTAGGACTATTGAATAAAAGTTCAATAGTCCGAATTCACAATCACCAAACACACTTTAACGAAAGAGCTTTCACAGAAAAAGCGCTTTCGTTAAAGCATGTTAAAAAATACATTACATTTACATTTTTTCAGGGGGGCAAGCCCCTCTACACCCCCCACACCCCTCCTACTTTAATATTCTAACTCTGAGGTGGCACTACAATGGGGAAAAGGGAATTTTCCCTTATCCCCACTGTAGTGGGATCTCCGCAACAGGCATACTTACGCGCAAGTGCTTCTTTGGTGAAAAGCACTTTCGCGCAAGTATGCCCGGCCGAATCTGTTTCGGTGATGTTGCCATTCGGGGATCCATACGGATCCTGTTATAATAAGTTGTTTGAGATTTTGGTACAAGTGCTTAGGTAATTAAGCACTGTAAAAAAATTTAACTTGAGTCTGAACTTTTATGAAGATACTGTTCAAAGTTGTTAAGACAGTATTTATTTATTTATTTATTATTTATTGATATTTGTTAACCAGGTTGTCCAGCTGGGCCAGAGACCCATTTTCAGTGGAGACCCGAGGGGAAACGCTCCAGTTACAGACAATATATAATACATAAAAGTTCACTTTACAATACATAAGAAATCAGTCTATAAATCACAAAACTTCAGTTTACAATACAAATACATTGAATTTCAGAGCGTTAGATAAGAAAATGATTAAGGTAAATCAGATCAGTAGAAGTATACACAACATTTTTTTTTGTTATGGTACTTGTTTAGCAAAAAACTACTGTCAGAGCAATCCATAAAAGTTTTGAGGAGGTTGAGTAGTGTGTATGTTAAGGAAGTAGCATTTTGGGAACAGTACAATAGTGAGGTGTAGGACATGAGAGTGTAAGTATAAGGTGGGAGGGGTATCAGGAGGTAGATTAAGATGCTAAGGCAATATGATGAAAAATTAGGAGAAAGATTAGGATAAATTAGACAGTGTGACATTTATAGACACAGTCAGGTCTATGAAACCATGGGCTGTCCTGACTTGGAAGTTATAAATCTAAATGTCTAGCACATTTCATATTCATGGTGACATTCTTACTTGGCCATGCCAGCATACTACAGATGACGTATTTTATTTTGCAGTATCAAAATACCCCTGTGAGTAGTAAAATATATATCAATCTGTCTAAAAACCTTTATCGAGCAATGACAGCATTAAACAAATGTTAGTCCCTGAAGATATGACCGAGCACGATACTCAGCTTAAGATATAGAGAGCCATCATTCTAAAGCATCAATTTAACATGATGATGATGAAGAGAAGGAAAATACAGCTAAAGCAGCAGAAGATATCAAAGAAACACATAATATGTATGATGTACGAGCAACAAGAGTTGTTATTACTACTTCTGGGACATAGGATGCAGAAAACAACATCTATTTATATGGCCGCAATTACAGGAATTAATCATTGTAGAAAGATGCTTAAGTTTGGAGTAACAAGACTGATAGTTACTCTAATGATGATGATGATGATGTGATGATTATGATGATAACGACAATGATGATGATGATGATTCAAGAACATGCTGGATGGGTTCAACAAATCCAAAATTCCAGTAGGTTTCATTATGGTATTTTCTTCCTGAAGTGGTCAGAATGGTAGATACTTATCCATCTTGTAGGGTGAAAGGAATAATGTATGTCAAGCCTAACAGAAGACTGGAAGTCAATAACATTGATGTAGTGAAGATTTACTAACTGGTGTTGGGTGAAAATGTCAATGCCTATTGGCAATAGTCAGGAGCTGGCTGAAAAACTTATGATATATCCTTTCTACACTTGTAGTAAATGTTCTTTAAACTGTATAATGTGAAATTTTGCCTAATACAAGATAGGTCATAATTTGGTAATATGATCTGCAAATCATGCAAAACCAAATTAAATCCCATAAACGGCTGAAAGTGCACAGGAAGGCGATGCCATAATCACTAGTACATGTCTTCATCAATACAGCATGCTCATATTGGAACAATCAAATATTATAAGATCCGTTAGATTGCTTTATATCATTTTTGTGCAATTCCAAGAAGATACTGCACATTCTGCACACACACACACTCACACACACACACACACACACACACACACACACACACACACACACACGCACACACACACGCACACACACACACACACACACACACACACACACACACACACACACACACACACACACACACACTTTGTATTTGTATTTATCCACCAGGGTAGAGCACTGATCCGTACAGATCTTTCTCAGACTCAGCCCAAGTGCTATGTCTGGTAAAATGTCTTGCTCAGAATCACCTAGTTAGATAATGGAGGCTGAAAACATCAAACTCTGAAGTACTGGACCACAGGAAGTAGCTTGTTAACAGCTCCTTAATGCTCTGCACTACCTGCTAGATATATATATGATTTATTGCAATTCATTGGCAGAAAGCAGTATATTTATTTATTTATTATTTGTTTGCCAGGAAAGTCCGACTTGGGGCAATGCTAATTTTCAGGTGAAGCCCATGGAAAAATGCTCCAGACACATCTTTGAAACATGGGAGGAAACTGGAATACTTGGGGAAAACCCACATGAAAGCACGGAGGACATACAGACTCCGCATAGAAGCCACTCCAGCTGAGAATCGAACTGGAGAACCTCTTGCTGTGCCCCTGCGATATATCACATCAGAGCTCCTGGCAACTATATTACCTTCCCCAAAAAATGTTGCAAATGTGCTGAATTTGATCAAAATATGTATGTTTCACCACTGCATCACAATAGTGTTTATACAGGGGTGCAAGCCACTCTTTACTTGCATTTTGGAAACTGTATTATCTACATCCTACACAACTTAGTTACATATCACAATTTCTCAGAGTTTGGAATAGTAATAATTTCATGAGTTCCATCAAATGTGAGTTATGTTACCATACCCATTCAAATTATTTAAATTTGGCTGAGCACTGTATATGTTGTTTGCATTTTTTAATTCTAGTGATTAAAAAGGCAAACAGCTCTGCTTTTAGTCATACAAAGAGTCTATATTAATTGTTGCAAATCCATATTTGATAGATTTTTTTTTATGTCTAAATAGTTTAAAGAATGAGTATTTTGGGATGCCATGAATTCAGTAATAATGCATTTTTGTACTAGTTACACAGGGCTTTGTTTTAAATACCAGTGTGCTTTTTTTCACTAAGCCTGAAAATACCATATTGCAAAGTAAGGGTCATGGGTATCCATTCTGACTGATGTTGCAACATGCTTGACTCATCCACGTTCTCAAGTAAACAATGTAATTTTATATCTTTCCTTGCAATGTTGTTCTCAAAATCAATACATTTTATAGAAGGCTTTTGACTGTTTCAAAAGAAAAGATCTAACCTGTATATGTTTCATGAGTTCTTATTTCACTTATTTTCTTTCTCTGGATCAAGACAAGCTGTTATATTTGATCAAACTGTTTAGTCCTTAAAAAAAAAAGGTAAGACACCTGATCTGACGAATGTGGGATGTCAGAAATATTTTTTTTATTGCTGAAAGAAGACTCGTCATAAACAGATGTTGTCACTGCAGAAGCTATATGAGGGTATCTCATGTGTAATGTTAAGTATTTCTGTTAACCACAATGTTATTAAAATTAACTGCAGTTTCAAGTTAAAAAGCAATCACTTTAAGCTTAATAGTTTTCTTTTCTTGTGTTAATGGACTGAACAATTTTTTCAGAATGACCAATGAAAAATAAAATGCAAATAATTTCCTCTTGAGTCTGCAGTATGTGATCCAAAAATCACATTTAATGCCACTACTAGGTATCAGACTCCATGAAGACCTTACACGCTTAAAATGAAGATGTTCCACACTGTAACAGCAAAGACCTAATGGCAAACTGGAAATGGATATTGAGAAAATACCTTTCTTTTTACTCATCTTTGTCATGGTACAGGAATAGCAAAATTAATATGTTTCCCGGAGTAAACATAGCTCAGACAATAAAGGATGGATCACCTTGCAAGAGTCCACAGGCCACAGAAAGTAAAGACAGAAGTTTTAGCTTATCTGAATAAAAGCAGTATTCAGACACTTGTTTATACAATGCTGGAGAGCTGCACATATCAAATGTAGCATTGTATTCTATGACATGATGAATGAGGACAAAGTAAAGGGGAATAAAGATGGATTGCTAAAAAGATAAGGTGAGAAAGGGATAAGGATATTTCAGTAATGCTGGAGATATGCTGATTTCAGAGCTGCTCACTGTCTATATAATCTGACAAATCATTAATTGTATTGTTAATCATAACATGAACGTCATTTATGTGATCGTATGCAGGAACATTAGTATGACATTGGTGACTATACTACATGCCTTTAAACTTAAGGTGAGACCATCATCAGACCATCAAGTGTGAACGAGGTCTTTTTTGAGTATTAATGGATCTGAGTAGAGGTTTATGATGATTCCTATCTTGCAGTTGCCTGTTAAAATGTGACTGTAGTTTAGAGAGATAGATTTCAAAGATGAGCAATCACAAGAGAGAACCTTGAGGGACACCACAAGTTACATTTTGCTTCTGTAGACAGCATTATTTATCCTGCATTAGGCTGGTTATCTATAACACCAGAGTGAACAAAAATGTATGAAAATCTTTAGTGTAGAAAATCTGACTCAGATAACATCACATCAGGATAGAGCAATGGATCCCCAAATTAAGGAGTAACCAGTGGAGTGGGAAATATCTGATCAGTTGCTAAACCTTAGAGCCTTCCACAGGAAACCAGCACAAATGCTCAGTTGGAGTTGCACAGCAAGGGAAGGAACAGGAAACTGCGGCAACATACCTCTCAACTGTACAGATTTTCGCAGAATGTCCAGATTTTTGTCTCATTTTTGGTCTGTTCCTTGCGAAATTTGTGTTTTTCCTGGTAAATCATTGAAGATTGAAGTCACTAAATGATACTAAATAATGAGAGACATTTGTGTTTCAGACTTTATATCCTTCAGAAACCTGTTATATGAGTAACTTTCTAAGTTTATAGGAGCAATATATATTAGCCCTATTTTTGGACCTTTGTCCCCCCATTCTTTCTGGCTTTGTCCAGATTTCTTGAACTGAGAGGTTGAGAGGTGTAGGCAACTCTGACACAGTCAATGTTGTGGAGTGATAGGACTGTGAGTTCCTATATGAAAGAGCAATGGATGACACAGGATGAAACTGAAGAGAATGTGGCACAAGAAGATGATCTGGGACATTTTATAGAATGCCCATAGGAAATGGAGAACAAAGTATATGCCCTCAGATTAGAAGAAAATGATCTAAGAGAATAGTTGCTTGATTTAATAGAAATGGACAGAAATATTAAGATCAATTAAAGAAATAGACTAAGAAAATCAGTAAAACCAAAAAAGTTCAAAGTTTTATAAAACAAATGCAAACAGTAATTTTGACTGTCCTTAGAAATTCATGTGATATAATAGAAGTAAATAGGATCTACTACTCTGCAACTAAATTAGTAACAGATAAAGGCTTACCACAAAAACACAGTGTTGTAAGGGAAAGGAAGGGGGAAACTGAGTGCCGTCATGGAAGTATCAAGTAGAGAAAACAATAAAGCAATTAAAACAAGAAGCGTCACTGTTAGAGGAGTATAGATGAGGGAAGACCAACAAAAATACTTGCAGATCGGTGTGTGTGATATACCTTTAAGAAGCTTTCCAGTGAACTAGTATGTGCATATAAGTACTGAGCACGTGCAAGTAAGAGTGCCATTTTGTGTGAGCAGCCAGAGTGACAGCATACAAGCATGTAGTCAGTCAGTTAGTTAGTTCGTTTAAGTTCAATGTTCTTGCCATCTATCCTGATGTATTTATATATAATAAACTACTTAAATGAACACCCAAGCCTCAACATCTTCTTAATGCACATAAGAAGAGCGGCATGGTGTCAGAATGGGATTCATAGTTACAGCCATGAGGCTTCCAGTTAAACTTGGAGTAATATACAGGAGTGGATCATCCCTACTGCTCAGACGATTCACAAAACAGGTCAGAAGTGAATTCTAGGTACTAAAACTCATTTAAATGATTTATTTTGCTACAAATATAAAGCAATGCACTCAGAATGCTCAAAATAAATTTCTTATTAAACAAAATGTCCGAAACTGTGACATATTGATAAAAGTATTCAAAATAATTACAGAAACATTTGAAACAATATCTGAATTGCATAAAATATATAAAACAAGGAAAACAACTGCTTTTTTTACTATGTGATACTTTTTCATCTTAATTGAAGCTATTCGAAATATCTGAAGTGTGCAAAGTGTTTGCAAGTGTGGGCAGTGTTACAGTGCAGTTATTTCACAAAGTACAGTCATTTCAAAGAATATTTCACAAAATACAGTTATTTCAAAGAATATTTCACAGAGTACAGTATTTTGAAGAGTTATTGTACATTTGAATATGATTACAAGTACCCGGTGTGTGTGCATGTTCATACATAATTGCAAGGGCCATTTTGCAGTATCATCATCATCATCATCATCCCCTTTTTCCCATTTACATGGGGTCGGGGTATCGTATTAACTGTCGCCAACTCTCTCGATTCAGTGCCACTCTCCTGCCTTCTTCAACACTCATGCCTGACTGTCACAGATCTTCTTTCACACAATCCATCCACCTCTTTGCTGGACGCCCTCGCTTCCTCTTACCTTCTTCCTGTCTGTCCCAAATCTCCCTCACCAGATTGTCTTCTGCTTTTCTACACATGTGCCCATACCATCGTAATTTGTTTTCTTTGATCTTTTCTGCAATTGGAGCTACTTTGGCTTCTGCTCTTATGTCCTCATTTCTTCTCCTGTCCCGCAGTGTGCATCCTACCACCTTTCTCAGGCACTTCATTTCCATCACCTCTAGCTTCTTCAACTGTTCTGCCTTTACTGCCCAGGTTTCTGTACCATACAGTAGTACTGGTCGCACCACTGTCTTGTACACCTTACTTTTCAGCTTCTTTGGCATTCTTCTGTCATAGGCTATACCTGATACTCTATGCCAGTTGGCTGCAGCCCCTCTGATTCTAGCTTTGACCTCTTCATTCAGACTACCCTTCTCCTCAACCACCCCTCCCAGATACTTGAAGCTGTTTACCTGTTCCACTATCTTCCCATCTATCTCTATTCTCAGCTTCTTCTGATTTCCCCAATCTGCTGCCATTATCACTGTCTTATCTGTGCTTAGTTTCATCCCATGTGCCTTCAGATTTGCATTCCATTCTCCTATCCTTTGCTGAAGTTCTAGCTCAGAGTCTGCCAGTACTGCTACATCATCTGCATACAGCAGCTTTGTTGATCTGTCCCCTCCAACCTGTTTGCTGATGTAGTCCATTACCAGTATGAACAGCAGTGGGCTCAGAGCTGAACCCTGGTGTACACCCACTCCCACTGGGAACCCCTCAGTGAGGCCAAACACTGTTCGTACTTGAGTCACTGGGTCCTTGTACATAGCCTGTACTAATTCTACCAATGTTTCTGGGACTTCAAACCACCGCAGTACTGCCCAGATCAGCTTTCTTGGGACCTTGTCATATGCTTTCTCCAAGTCTAGGAAAGCCCAGTTTGACTCTCTCCTCTTCTCTAGTTTCTTCTCAAGTATCTGTCTCAATGCAAACATTGGGTCAATTGTGCTGCATCCTGATCTGAATCCAAACTGTTCATCTCCCATCTTATATTCTACTATTCTGCGTATCCGTTTATCAATCAACCTCTCCAGAACTTTCATGCAATGTGGTAGGAGTTTGATGCCTCTGTACTGTGCCTCTGTACTGTCCACGGTTGTTGATGTCCCCTTTGTTCTTGTACACTGGCACGAGTATGCTTATTCTCCAGTCATCTGGAATACGCCTTTCTCTCCACACTGCAATTAGTACCCTCAGGAGCCATTTCTCCCCTAGCTCACCCAGCATCTTTATCATGTCTGCTGTGACCTCATCTGAGCCTGCTGCTTTCCCTGACTTCATTTTCCTTAGTGCTGCTATTACTTCTTTTAAGCTGGGCTCCTCTTCTACTCTCATTGTAGGCTGTTTCTGGGGTAGTACCGCTTCTGTGGGGTTTTCTTCATTCAGAAGCTGCTGGAAATACTCCTTCCATCTGCCTTTGATGTCCTGTGGGCTGGTAAGCAGGTTGTTGCTGGAATCCCTTATGAAGAGTGTCTGACTATCTTCTTTATCTTTCTGTCTTTGCCTTGCAACCTGGTATAGTTTCTTTGTGCCCCTTACTGAGTCACTTTCCAGAAGCTGATAGAGTGCCTCTGATGCCCTATTCTTTGCTATTGCAACTTCTTTCTTAGTTTCTTTGTTAGCCAACCAGTAGTCCTTCCTAGCTTGGTCAGTCTTTTCAATCTCCCACTTCTTCCTGCACTCCTTCTTTCTTTTGATTACCTCCTGCACTTCTGCATTCCACCACCAGCTTTCCTTATGTACCTTATTTCCATACCTGGCTCGGCCACATATCTTTTCTGTAGTCCTAACACATGCTGTTTTTAGGTGCTGCCACTCTTCTTCAACTCCACCTATTTCCTCCTCTTCTTGGGGTGCTAGAGCCCTGAGTAATTCCTTGAACTGCTGTACTTTCTCTCCAGTCAGCTTCCAGGTCTTCAGCCTGGTCTCTGTTGACCTTAGAGCCTTCTCTGACCACTGCTTGCAGCTGATTGTGGCAACTACTGGTTTATGCTGTGAACCGACTGTTTCACTGGGGATGACTTTGCAATCATCGATTCTACCCCAGTGCCTTTTCCTTACCAGGAGGAAGTCTATCTGAGTTGCATGTTGGCTACTCTTGTATGTGATCTTGTGACTGTCTCTCTTTCTGAACCATGTGTTGGCTACTATCAAGCCATTTGCCAGACAGAAGTCTAGAATGGCTTCTCCTTCTTTATTCCTATTGCTCCACCCATGTGGACCCCGGCAGTCCTCATATCCTGTTCTGTCTGTCCCGATATGTGCATTTAAGTCACCCATTATCAACACCAATTCAACACCAATTCATGTTGTCCTGCTTTATCTAGTAGGTCCCGCAACTGCTGTCTGAATGCACTCTTTTCCTCACTATCACAACCCTGCTGTGGGGCATAGGCTGAGATTATGAATACTGTCCTATCATTACACTGGAGTCTGATTGCCATGAGTCTGTCATTAATTCTGATGATATCCCTTACTGACTTCTGAAGCCTCTGTCTCACCACAATTCCTACACCATTTCTAGCCTGTCCACCACCTGAGTAGTAGAGTCTGGATCCCAAGCCAAGTGACTTTGTTGCACTGCCCTTCCATCTCGTCTCTTGGATACATAGGATGTCCAGCCTCCTCCGTATCATCATGTCATCCACTTCTAAGTTGCATCCTGTCAGTGAACCTACATTAAGCATAGCAATTCTCAGTTCATGTTTGGCAGGTTGGTTGGTTTGATGTCCAGCTTTCACTCAACAGAGCTATCCCAGGTAACCCAGGCTGGGCAACTAGACACCGGCCAGCCAGTAGCCTATTGACAAAGGGCTGCTGGGCTTTTATGGCGGGCACACACTGGCCAATAGGGGCACATATACTCCTCCCACCTTTAGCATGGGTCCCTGGCTTGGGTCAGAGAGTAGGCCGGGTCCTCAACCCACTTATCACCGGTAACTACCCATGCCCATTTTTTGGCGACAGTCAACATGACCGAATCACCTTGAGCCATATTTTACACCATCGAGTGGCTAGCCCTGCCACGGCATGCAGTTTGTGATCTGTGTTCTACTATCTTGAGGATACTGAGCACCACAATAGATGCCCAAAGCAGTTGGTC
This sequence comes from Protopterus annectens, assembly GCF_019279795.1. Lineage (NCBI taxonomy): Eukaryota > Metazoa > Chordata > Ceratodontiformes > Protopteridae > Protopterus > Protopterus annectens. The sequence goes on from NC_056728.1 coordinate 1,951,399,356, forward strand.
ATTTTACAACTCTTCCCCCCCATTGGGCACAATGTAGAGTCTGTGCTGCTGCCCACAGCTCCATTCATTGGTGAGTTTGAGATGGAAACACTCAGCATGTTTTTCGAACATGGGAGAAACCCCATGGAGACACAGAGAGAACATGCAAACTCCAAACAGGCATTAGTCGGAGGTCAGGATCGAACCTTGTACCTTGTGCATTAGAGGCGAAGACCTTAACCACTAAGCCATCTGGTCTCTTCATTTTGCAGTATGTTTTACTATAATCTGTAGGCATGGCAGAAGGATTTCGTAGACCTGCAGAGCTTGTGTTTGATAACAATAATGCAGAGAACTGGAGAATGTTTGAGCAGGAATGTGATGTTTTCATACAGGCTGCTTTTTCTGACAAAGATGCATGTACAAATGCATTTATTCTGCTTAATTTGGCTGGTTCAGAGGCCATTGAAAGAGAGTGTTCATTTGTGTATGCACCTGCTGTGTTTGCAGGGGAGGGGGAAGACCCTCCATATAGTGGTACTGGCTGAAACAAGGGGTGACCCTGAGTGCTTAAAATGTAAATTTAGAGAAATGTGTAACCCTCAAATGAATATTAGAATGGAAAGGCACTTATTTTCCACAAGAGATCAAAAGTCTGGTGAAACTTTTGCAGCATATATAACTGACTTGAGAAATAAGGCTAAAAGGTACAGACTTGGTGATTTTTGAGATGAGTTGATAAAATACAGGCTTGTGTGTGGTATTAGTAATGACACAGTGAGAAAGATTTTTCAAGACAGTGATTTAACTTTGAATAAGACCATTGAGATTTGTCAGTTATACGAGCTTACAGAAAAGCACACAACTATGCTTACAAATGAGAACAACAGTGGAAGTCACAGTGACAAAGCTCATGTTGATAGTATGCAGCATGTGGTTAAAATCAACAGGCCTAAGCACATGGCAGCTACTACAGGTCCTGTAACATTCCCCGGGAAACCCTGAGTCTTCCCAGTAAATTCCAGAGCATGCTCAGTGAAGCACAAGGGTGGATCAACAAAGTCAAAACACGTGCCCCCACCTAGCTTCATAGTCAGTTATTGTAACTGTGGTGGTAATCATGAACCCAAAAGAGAAAAGTGCTTAGCTTTTGGTAGCAGTGCCATTTTGAGTGAGCAGCCAAAATGAGAGCATACATTTATGTAGTCAGTCAGTTAGTTAGTCTATTTAAGTTCAATGTTCCCACTATGCATCCTGATGCATTTGTATACAATAAACTACTTAAATGAGCATCTATGCCTCAACGTCTTCTTAATGAACATAAAAAGAGTGACAATACTCTGAAAGATAGACGTGATAAAAGCAATGCACAGTATCAGAACAGATCAGTATCTATCACGTACTATCACAAATAATAAACTAAAAATATCAGGACAGGCAGAAAAACTTAGAAAATATGCATATAAATATAAAGGAAAAGTACAAAATAAGCAATTTATTGACGACCCAAAAAAACTTTATAGAGAATTGGAAAACAAAGCAAAAGGAATTGAAACACTACCAATAAATGAAGAAATAGATATATTTTGGAGAAATATCTATGAAGATCTTGTGGCACATAACAAAGATGCTGAATGGAGAGAAGTAAAAGAAAGAATAAGTTCAAATGAACAGGATATAAAAAGGGATAAAGTATCAGCCAGAAAGATTGAAACTAAGTTAAAAAAGCTCATAATTGGAAAACCCCAGGCCCAGGTGTAGGACCTAACTTCTGGCTGAAAGTATTAACATCCTTATATGAAGATTTAGCTATATGCTGCGGTGGTGGTGCTGCGTTAGCGTTGTCACCTCACAGTAAGATGTTGTCATGTTCGATTCTCAGCTAAAGCGTCTTCTGTGTGGAGACATGCATGAATGGGTGTACCTTCGTTGAAAGGTTGTGCATCAGGGCTGGCAACTCGGTATGTAAAAATCTACAGCCAATCATTAGCGGACCGGAGTTCTGCTGTGGTGACCCCTAACCGGGAAAAGCCGAAAGATACAACAACAACATATGAAGATTTAACTATGAGAAAGAACTATTTTTATGCGCACCCCAAATAGACACCAGCCTGATTAACAATAGGAAAAACAATACTCCTACTTAAGAGTGAACCAGCGAGCTATCCTAAAAACTATAAACCAATAACTTGCCTTCCAACGATGTGTAAACTATACACTGGAATTGATGCCAACAGAGTTTATAGTCAATTAGAAGAAAACTGAATCATGGCATTAGAACAAAATGGTAATAAAAGAAAGTCATATGGAACAAAGGATAATTCTTTGTTAAATAAAGTCATAATGGAAAACTGTAAAATGGGGTAAGAATCTAAGTATGGCATAGATAGACTATAAAAAAGCATTTGACAGTATCCCACAGTTATGGATAAAAGAGTGCTTAAAAATGTATAAGATACATCCTACACTGATCAATTACCTTACAGCAACCAAGAAACAGTGGCAAACCATTTTGCAGTTAAGACATGATAAAGAACACATTTTTATTCCAGGGATAAAAATCCAAAGGCGGATATTCCATGGTGACTCTCTGCTACCACTGCTCTTTTGTCTTGCCCTTAACCCATTAAGTTGTCTAATTAACAAATTAGGTTATGGCTACAATTTGGCTCCCAGGAAGCAAAGTGTAAACACCTCTCATCTTCTTTTTGTAGATGATTTAAAACTACATAGTTCATCAAATGAGGAACTGAAAGCACGACTGCAAGTGGTCAAAACTTTTTCAGATGATATAAGAATGTCATTTGGTCTTAATAAATATACAAAAGCAACCTTTAAAGCAAGAAAGCTGCAACAACAAGAAAACAGCAGCTTGGAATACGAATGTGATATAAACGAACTTGAGCAAGAGGAAGTGTATAAATATTTGGGAATTTATGAAGGATCAACAATAAAACATGAACAGATGTGAATAAATCTTAGTAAGGAATATTTTAGGAGACTTAAATTAATACTGAAACCAGCATTAACATCTACAAACAATGTCCAAGCTATAAACCAATTTGCTTTTCTTGTCCTAAGTTACAGTTTGGTGTGATTGACTGGCCCTAAAAAGTGTTGGATAGGTTGGACAGGAAAACAAGAAGGATGCTTCACACTCATCACATGATTTATAAATATCAGTGCATATCAATATTATATATTCCCCTTTCTGAAGGAGGTATGGGGCTCCTCAAAATTGATTACATCTACAGATCTGCAATTGTGGGACTGCATACATGTTTGCTGACCTTACATGACCCAAACATTTTAAAACACGAGGAGAATAAATCTAAAATTACATCCTTGCATAGTTTAGCAGAAGCATATCAGTGTCAATTGGGAATGTAAATCAAACCAGAAGGAGATAAAAGTCAAGCAGCAAATTAATGTGCCAAAAAACAAAAGAAAGTATATAATGTGAAGGATCAGATGAAAAGGCAAGAAATGTGGGAAATGCATAAATATAGTTGCAAGTATAGAAAACTCTTGGAACAACCTCATGTTGATCAGGATTGAATGCAGGAATGTTTAAGGAGAGGTGCATTTAAACCAAAAGACGAAAAGTTAATATTGGTGGCCCAAGATAGTGGACTATGTACACATTGGTTTACAAAGTTCTGTAAACATGTCAGAGAAACAGACAAATGTAGGTTTTGTACAACAGAATTGGAAACAGTAGCATATCCTGTTGCTGGCTGTGATCTGCTAACTGCAGAAGCACTGTGTATTGAAAGGCATAATGATGTGGTAAGACTATTGCACTGGGGATTGTGCAAGCATTATAACACTGAAGTAACTGAAAAACACTGGAAACATGACCCACAAAGCATCATAGAAAATGTTGAAGTTTGTATCACATGGGATCATCTATTAACAACAGTTCAAAAAATAGATGCAAGAAAACCAGATATAGTAGTCCATGAAAAAAAGACAAAAGTAGCATTGATCATTGAAATTGCTACACCCAGTGACTACAGTGTCTTATGTACAGAGACACACAAAGTCATAATATACCAGGATTTGCGGGCAGAAATGAGTTCACTGTGTAAGAAGAATACCCAGACAGTTCCAATAGTAGTGGGAGCAATGGGTCTTATAAAAATGAATTTACAATCATACTTGTATATGTTACCGATACATGTAACTCCATGCGAATTACATAAGGAGTCATTACTTGGTGCACTGCAGGTGCTGCAATGAGCACTTTTGGCTAACATCAAATATTGAAACAATACTAATTTCATGAACTTTAATCATACTTTGACTTAGGAATGGGATCCGTCCTCATCATGGTATTAGAAACCCAAAAGACTTGGAGAAATTAAAAAAAGGCATCCTGGGATATTGTCTGGGCCCATTGATGCTGTGATTTTTGCTTTAGAGAGAGCATTAAGGACCTGTTCCCTAGTGATAATAGGGGGAGTTATATTTCATGATATTTCCTGAGGCAAAGTTGAGAGGAAGAGGAGGTAAAGTTGAAGCTGAATTTGTCGGCCAGTAAGCTTGCTACATCTTCTGGCTCAGTATATTTGATTTCATTAACAAGGAGCTCTGCACACAATTGTGTATTGCCTTTGAGGTTATAGACATAGCTAAAGAATACCTTGTAGTTGTGCATGCCCTGGGTGACCAAATATACCTCAGATTTGGCCTTGGTAGACTTCACTTGTCCTCTGAGTTGTTTGCTTAGTTTGATGAGAGTGTTTTTATCCTGCTGGGTGCTACACCTCTTTTTTTGCCATGATTTTCTTCCTTCTGTTATACTGCCTATTGATGTTGAAATTCCACCATGGTGGCTTGTTTTTTGAGTTACTTCTATATTTCTTCCTGGTGGGTACAGATTCCTCTATGCAGCTATTAACTTGCTTGTATACAGATTCTGTGAACAGATCCATGTAGGCAGCAATGTTCTCATGTTTTATGGAGGCTTGAAATTTTGCCAGATTATCACTTAATATTAGGAAGTTAGTCTTAGAATAGTTCCTGAATATTCAAGGGTTAGCTTGGGTTCCAGGTTTTACTTTTACTTCACGGGAGACAATTCTGTGGTCTGACCTTGCCAGAGAAGACATTACACTAAGGGGTGTGCAGCATTCTCCCATATTAGTGAGGACCAGATCCAGTATGTTTGCACTCCTGGTCAATGTATTGATAATGTGGTCCAGGGAATTTGTGTTTACAAAATCCATGAATCTCTATGCCTGCACATTTGGTGTTGTGATGCCCATGCCCTGGCCCAGTAATCAAGGAGCCTCAATCCTCACCACTACCACCAGTGAGGGGATGTCCACATTGGGAAGGATAACAAATACACACACAGCAAAGTACAATTTCCCTTAAGAGGACACAGAGATCACAGTCAGTCTGGGGCTGGTTTCCCCCTTTTTCTCCAGATCCCCAATACGACTCCCCACTGGCACAGCTATAGAGTGGAGTCCTTAGCTAGGGTTTCAAGCCAAGTCCTCCCAGCACTCCCTCTGTCCAATCAGTGTTTCATGTCCCTGCCCAAGTAGCTGACACACACACACACACACACTCTGAGATATGATTTATATACAACCACACAGACACTCATGGAGAAGGCTGGCACATGTTCACTAGCTGTGTCCCTTCTGTCCAGGCTATAAGGTAGTAATCCACTGCCACCAGAACCCCTAATATCAGCTACTAAAAAGGCCCTTACCAAATGGTGTCCAATTATTACTGTGCAATATTATTATCCAGTTAGTATGTGTATGTGTGACCAGAACTTTTAAGGCTTATTGGAGTGCCTTTGTACAGTATCACTATATACATGCAATGTATTCTAGAGCTTAAATTATTTCTACACAAAACAGCCACATTTGAAAGGTTTAAAAAATATTTAATAATAAATAATAAAAACACAAGACAATATGTTTTGCTACACAGTGCTAGTCAATAGTTCAGACATCACATGAAAATGCTTAAAATAACGTACAATAGTTTGGGCATAAATATAGAAAACAGCTAGACTAAACTTACTATTTTCTATCTTTTCCTAAGAGCAATCACAGTTCTAAATAAACTTACATATAGAGCAAAAGCAGAGTACTGGTGAGTTGTCAGGTTTAGAAAAAATCCAAAATGCTCTCTCTCTCTCTCTCTCTCTCTCTCTCTCTCTCTCTCTCTCTGAGACAATCTTTTAAATTGATAATACATCACTGCTGACTCATTTTAGATAACATCATTCTTTTCTGGTTCTCAGGCTAACAGAAACTCAGAATTTAACATATTTTTGATCTTGCACCTGGTCAGGAAACCACAGCAATTAAAAACGTTATATATTTAAAATCTAGCAATTAACTCTGGTCTCAAAACAATAGAAAGAATCTGCTGGTCCAGACATCACGGCTCCGAGTCTGTGATCAAATAGTCATACAATGCTTGACTTATCAGCTTTCTTCCAGCAGAGTGCACTGTTGTTACATGTTTGACATTCAACATTTAACACGATTTTTTTACATTTAAGAGAAAAAGCCTGTGGCTTATATTAATATTTACAAATGACAGAATTATCTACAAAATTCTATCTGGCTAGGCTGGCAGCCTTCACAAGTGTCATAAATTATTCCCAGTTAATAGTGGAGTAATTAAAGCCAACCATGACTATGGTATTGGGTTGAATGGTAAGTGCTTCCATTAAGTTTAAATACATGTTTTGGGTTGCCTGGGTTATATAGGACGACCTATAACTTCCAAGGAAGTAATATGGGATTTTGTATATGGTGCTATGAATATGGAGAAGCTCAGGGGCATTTTCCTGTTTGACTATTCTTGAAGTATATTTATTTTTTAGGTTAAATTGGGATACCTCCACCTTTATCCTTGTCTGTGTAGTAGTTGGTCTAAATGTGTGGAAAACATTTCTGCCTTGTCTTGCTCTGCATGGCTTTAAATCTTGTCTCAGTGACCGCACAGATGTCAGCATTCTCTAGGGTGAGGAGAGCTTGTACAGAGTGGTGTTTTTGTATAGACTCCTGGCACTGAGCAGTAACACCTTTAGAGTTCCTTTGTTTTGATTTGCTACATTGGAAGTACTTTCAGTTTGGCATTGCTTAAAAAAATACATCATAGGGAAGGAAAATGCTTTAGCTAATATTCAAAAGAATAGAGGAGAGAGGTGCAGACCATCCATGGCAAAGCAGAGTGGTTTGTTGACTCTCTCATTCCATGTTGACAAATACTGCACCCCCATAGAATGGCTGATAAATATTGCACCCCCTGTTTGTACAACTAGTTGTAGTTGAAAAAAAAACTTTTTTTCTGATTTAAAACTTATAGTAAAACTTTTATTAGTTTCTTTCTCAGCGATGTACTGTTTAGTTTATTAAGCCACCTAAGATTCTTTTTCTTCTAAGACTGCCATAATCATTGCTATCATGTTTCTGGGTGGAGCACCTCTTCTTGTTATTTAATTTTTTCCTCAGAACTAAAAGTGAGAAATGTGCTGTGTATAAGTAAGCATGCTGATGGTTAGAAAATGAGTAAAACAACCACTTCAATAAAAGAATGAGCAATTGTCCAACATGAACTACTACCAATATACCTGCTGTAGTAGAGATGACCTTACCTTTAATGTCTGCAAATGTAGCATCCTGTGACTTGGGAATGGGGACTTATAACTACATAATTAATGATGTATTATACAGGAACACCATCATTAAAGGTCTATGTCTAATGATAGTTATTTTTTATTTGTTGACCGGGAAAGTCCGACTAGGACAGAGCCTATTTTCAGCGGAGGCCCGGGGAGAGATGCTCCAGATGCATGTCTTTGGATTGTGGGAGGAAAGCCACATGAATGCAGGGAGAACATGCAAATTCCACACAGAATGCACCCCAGCCAAGAATTGACCAGAAAACCTCTTGCTGTGAGGTGACAACGTTAACCGCTGTACCACTGCACCACCCAGTGCAGTTAATGACTGAATGATTAAACATTGACCTATTTGGACTTATCAAAGTTAATAAAGAATATTGCATATCCCATCTAATTCTAAAAAGTATGTCTATTCATTCCAGGAAGGTCATTGTACCACTTTAAGCCTCGATGATTTGACCCATTTTTTATACATAAACTGCATATTTTTGCCTTCAAATCAGATATCTGAATGAGATTTTTAAATGTACAAGAATCCCTCTGCAAAACCCCCAAAATGTTGGAAACACTGATATTCTCAGAAAGGCTTCATGATCTACAGATTACTAAGAGACGATTTTTGCCTAATTTATAACGTAGTGTCTGATGCAATCCTATTTTAAATGATATGCTTGTTCTGCAATACACTAATATGACGTCTTTGAACCTAATAGTAAAATTATCCATAATAGAACACATTGACAAATGTATTACATGTCTTCCAAGATTATGGAATACACTTTTCTTTACAATTAGAAGTCAGTTATTAACTTCTTTCAGAAACATTCTTGTATGTCTATAGAAACTACAAGGTATTCACATAGGATTATGGCAGTCATGCTTCTTTAAGATTATTAATTATGAACCAGTTCTCCATAGCCCTACATATGATATAGGCCCTGGATCTCATGTGAGAAACCTGTTAAAAACATTCCTTTCTAAGGAGGTGCTTTACGAATTTGCTCATAGGTTTTGTAATTTGGTTTATATTTTTATTTCATTGTTTAAAATATAACATTGACATTTTCTTCAAATCAAGTAGAAACTTGATTTCTATCACCAAGTTTTCATATATCAAGAGGCAAGACATAGATCTGAGGAATTATTTTTTTTTTTAATATCTGATGCATTTAGAGTTTTTGAAAATGTTGATGTAAAGTGAGGAAAAATAATCCATCACAACTTTTTGCAACAGCATGACTGAATCTCTGTTTTCTTTCCAAATATAAAGTAGACTGTCTCTTTCTATGAAAGGTGAAAAAAACACACATATACTGTGGCACATACTTCCATACTTGAAATGAAAAAGGCATCCTTGTAGATGTAGTTGGAAGTCATGGTAACAGACGCCAATATTATAGAAAATCAATTGTTTCAACAGAGAAAGTCTACATCTCATAGCAGTTGTTTATTTAGTATTATACAAGAGAAAGAAAACTTTTAATGTGAGCACTTTTATTTAAAATTATTTCCACTACACTTGTGAATGGGCCTTTGATAATACATGCAGTTTGTGGATTTAATTGAACGGATATACAGAACAAACTGTTGGGAACCGTGAGGAACACAGAGTGTTTTTATTTTGTTTCTCCCACATGTTCAATCTTCTGTTTCAGCTGTTCCTATTAGGGATCGCCACAGAGGATCATCTGTTTCTCCTACATGTTCAATAGACTTTGTAAACCAATGTCCATGTAGTCCACTATCTTGGGTAGCCAATATTAACCTTTCATCCTTTGGTTTGAATTTGCCTCTCCTTAACCATTCCTGCGTTCAATCCTGATCAATGAGAGGTTGTTTCAGGAGTTTTCTATACTTGCAACTATATTTATGCATTTTCCACATTTCTTACCTTCTCATCTGATCCTTCACTTTATATTCTTTCTTTTGTTTTTGGCACATTCAGTTGCTACCTGATTTTTATCTACTTCTGGTTTGATTTCCATTCCTGTTTGATGCCGATATGCTTCTGCTAGACTAAGAAGAGAAGTCTTAGATTTATTCTCCTCATGTTTCAGAACTTTCACTATGATTGGGTGTGAAGTTAGGAGATATGTATGCAGATCCACAACTGCAGATCTATACATGTAATAGATTTTAAAGAAGCCCATACCTCCTTCAGAATATGCACTGATTTTTACAAATCATTTGATGAGCATAAAGCAGCCTTCTTGTTTTCCTGTCTAATCTATCCAGCACCTTTTGGGGCCAGTCACTCACTCCAAAACTGTAAGTTAGACAGGAAGAGCAGATTAGTTTATATCTTGAATGTTGTTCCTAGATGTCAATGCTGTTTTCAGGATTAATTTAAGTCTTCTAAAATATTCTTTACTGAGTTTTATTCACATTGGTTCACGTTTTATTGTTGATCCTTCATCAATTCCCAATATTTATACACTCCCTCTTGCTCAAGTTCTTTTATATCACATTCTTGTCCCAAACTGATGTTTTCCTGGCGTTGCAGTTTTCCTGCTTTAAATGTTGATTTTGCACATTTATCAAGACCAAATGACATTCTTATATCATCTGAAAAAGTTTGACTACCTACATTTGTGCCTTCAGTTCCTCATCTGATGAGCTCTACAGTTTTACATCATTGACAAGCAGAACATGAGAAGTCTTTACACTTTGTTGCTTTCTGGCAACCAAATTATAGCCATGACCTAATCTGCTAAGCAAACAGCTTAATGGGTTAAAGGCAAGACAAAAGAGCAGCAGTGGCAGCAAGTCACCCTGAGATATCCCCCTTTGGATTTTTATCCCTGGAATAAAAATTTGTCCTTTTTCTTGGCTTAACTGCAGAGTGGTTTGCCACTGTTTCATGGTTGCTATGTTGTAGTTTATCAGCATAGGGTGTATCTTATTGAATTTAAGCACTCTTTTATTCATGAATGTGGGATACTGTCAAATGCTTTAATACCGTCAAATGAACCTTTCTGGTGTGTCAAGCTGTATTAAGTGTCTGGTCAGGTACATGTCAAAGTGTCTGGTCAGGTACATGTCAAAGGGTGTACTCTACTCAATGATTGGTCTGATGAGAGCTGGGTACAGTGGAACAATGACCTCTTGGACCTGGATGCCATGGCCTTACTCATAAGTTATGCAACATAGAATGTTCACCACAGTATACACTTGGTGGTCAAAGGTCAGGTTACTATCAGCAGGCTTTCCCAGATCCCTGACAGCTGTGTCTATATTTTGCAGTGTATTATGCATATGGTAATTTCCAGTGATGGCCATCTTTCCAAAGGGTACCTTTATGCATTTTTTCACACTGAGTTTTTGTCCGTTGCTCTGGCACCACTTGTTTGTCTGTGTAAGCTCTGTTAAAGAGTATCCATGTGTTATGGGATTAAATGACCTTTTGTTTGCAATCATCTACAAACTAGGTCAGCCAGAGGCACATTTGCCTTAACTTCAGAGAAGCAGATTCCAAAAAGAAGAGGTCCCAGCACCAATCCCTGTGGGACTCCACTACTGACTGGCCTCTTTGAGGAGGTGGTTTTCCCTAGCCTAATTTTTTGTGTCCAATCAGTGTACCAGTTGGCTAGCCATTAAATTATATATGCGTTTATGCGTAATTTTTTAAACGTATCTGCAATGACCATGTGAGGCATTTTGACAAACACTTTGGCCAGGTCAAGGTATGCACAGTAAACTGTTTTGCCCTCATTCATAGCTTTTGTGACCTTCTTAAAGAAGCCTGCCAGGTTAAGTAAGAAATACCTGCCTTTGACAAAACCAAAATGGAGAGGGTCCAGTGATTGTAGGTTTCCTGTGTCATTGTTTATCAGATCCATTATAATCCTTTCCACGGGCTTGCATATAAGATAGTCTTACTTATGGGTCTGTACTTCCTCAGGGCAGTGGAAGGCCTCTTCCTTTGTAGAGGGATAACCATTGCAGTCCTCCATTAATTTGGAATGAAGCCTTTCTGGAAACTATGGCTAAATAGAGATTCTAGTAGTACTGACAGGTCATGCTTCATGCTATTTAGGAGGCATTCTGGGATAATATGCCCAGTGCAGCAGTGTTCTTGGCCTTAGAAAGTACAATGAGGATCTGCTCCCTAGTGACAATTGGTGGAGAAACTGTAGGAAGGGGTATTTCTTTAGGGGTGACTGGGGCTGAAAGGGAGGTAAAATTTATCAGCTAGCAGATTTGCTATATTCTCTCACTCATAGCCGGACTTAGGCATAGGCCAACTAGGTGGCTGCCTAGGGTGCTGCTCTAGCAGGGGCACTTTTCCAGTATTTATCTGGTGTAGGTAGACCAGGATGGGGGCACCAGGAACTGTGGTAGGGGGTGCTGTGGAGCCCTTTTGCCTAGGGCACCAGTTGACCTAAGGCCACTCCTGCTCTCACTCCTTATAGGTGCTTCCAGTCATCATTATTTCACCACATTGTTGAGTGTTGCTTCTAATATTGCAGACATAATTGAATTTAGTGATATGGTTATCCTTAGATTGGGTGGCTATTTTTATCTCAAACTTGGCTTTGGTGGACATGATTAGTCCCCTGAGTTCTTTCTTCAGTTTGATTAGGGATTTCTTACTTTGTTGGATAATGCCATTCCTATTTTTGGACATTATTTTCTTTATTTCTTTTGTTATACAACCTATAGATGCTGGGATTCCATTGAGGTGGCTTGTTTTTGAAGGTTGTCCTCTCTTTATTTCAAATAGTTATAGCTCCATCTGTGTAGTTATTTACATAATTGCACAGGGTTTATGTAAACAATTTTGCACAGGCAGCTGTGGTGTCAGGGTTTTGGGTGATGCTTGGAATTTTGCTAGAATGTCGCTTAGTATGTGGTAGTTAGTCTTAGAATATTTTTTAAATATTCTGGGGTTAACTGAGGTCCCAAGTTTAACATTTATTTCAAAGGAGACAGTTTAGTGGTCCGACCTAAACAATGAGGACATTACACTCTGAGGAATGTATTATTCCCCCATGTTTGTGAGAACCAAGACAAGGGTACCTGCCCCCTAATGGGTAAACAGATTAGCTGTTCCAAGATATTTGTGTTAACCAGCTCCAGGAATCTCTAGGCCTACATGTTTGAGGTTGTGTATGACTTCCAGTTAATGTTGGGGTAGGTACGGACATCCATGGATATTGTGCTCTGTTGAATGAGGAATGTCTCCAGTTAATTCTGGTATGTTGTATGGGTTGTCTTGGTCATGGTAGGGGACCTATAGCTTGCAAAGAAATGTTATGAGACTCCTCTTATCATAAGTTGGACATGGAGAAGTTCATGTGTGTTATACAGTTTGAGCAGCTTAGAGGTGTGTTCATGTTTGATGTAAATTGAGACTCTTCTACCTTTAGCTTCTGCTTGTGCAGTAGTGGGTCTAAATCTGTGGTGGGCATTGTAACTTTGCACCACTGAGGTGCTCTCTGCACTGTAAACCTAATCTTAGTAACTGTACAGATACCTATATTCTCCAGGATGAGGAAAGCTTGCAGGGACAGAAGTTTCCTATTCAGACTCCTGGCATTTGGCAATAGCACCTTTGGATTATTCTGAGTCAGTTTAGGTATGTCAGTGGGTTTATCAGACAGGTACTACCTAAAAAGGGCACTATGGGGGGTAGATAAGGTTTTAGCCAATATTCAAAAAACTGGGGGGGGGGGGCGGAGCTGCTTACCATCTCTGGCATAACAGCATGGTCTAGCTACCATATTCTCCCAGGAAAACAGATATTGTACTACCTTGCAGTCATACCAGAAACTAAGCTAATTATTAAAGTCTATTAGCTTCCTTCTGTATTCCAGACATTCAGATCTCCTCTTATCATTTATTCTATTCCATTGACTAAAGGAGTACATTCCAGTGCTCTTACTACTATCTATCTATACTATTGTCTTCCTAAAGCCTGCCTGAACTTCTTCCTTTACAGATGATACACAATTGCTTCCCCTTTGTTTCTCTTCGGTTTAAGTTTACTGCCTCACTTACTCGTTACAAATGAAGCACATCAGCACTGTATCCTCCCCTTTTCATTCTTTCTCTGGTAGATGAATATCTAGCTTACTTGCCTTTCCTTATACTTTAGCTGCTCCATCTCCTTTTATGTTTGTGAAAAGTCAGTGTTGCACATTTTTTGCCAGCCTAATTTTTCATATTCTGTGCTTATCCGAAATGGAAATGGTATGTGGGGTTTGATCTTATGAATGCTGTGATCATAGACTGGATGGCATTAGTGTTCCTGGAACTTACTGCTGATTACATTAATTCAAATATTGTGCTGCCCACTGACATATGATTCATCTTAGGGGCTATTATCACCCCAAATCATTTTCCACAACTGTTATACTTAATGTTTTTCCACCAGCCATGCATGTTTTCTATGGGTTCTCCCACCAAGTGGCCTATCTTTAAACTTTTTTTTACATTTAATATAAGTTACCACTAGGTCACCAAACCTGCAGGCTATCATAGTTCATTTTAGCAAACTTTCCTTCCATTTGTGACACCACATAATCAGGAAAACACAATGGTATTGACCTCCAGTCCCATTATGACATCAGACGCTGATAAAGTAAACAGCACTGGTCCCAGCACTGAACCACTTAACATCTCACTGCTGACTGCCATGTGAAAGGTACATCTATTTGCCATTCTGTACATCTCAATGCTTCCTAACATGTATTTAGTTTGCTGTCTACCTCAGCATTTTAAACACCATTCCATGTTTTTAATTTTTCTACCGCACTTTGCCACAGCAATGACATCAGTGATTGCTTTTTTTCCATATGACTGCATCATGCAACGCCAATATTACTTGCATTCAGACATAGGCTGCCTAACAGATAACCCACATTAGTAAGTAAAGTCCATTTTCCATCACTTCTTTATGAAGAGGGCATAAATATGATCAGAAATTCAGTGTTACATATGGTCAGCATTGACCTTAATCCTGTCTATTGCTGACAAATGTCATATTATCTATGTATTGAAATCCTTCCCTTACAAGAGACAGCCATTTTAATAAGTCAGACATATATTCGCACTCATCCCAGACATCCAGTGATTGTATTATACATCAGCTATGCACATGAATCAAGGGCTGGCAGTCATGTGACACCACACAGCTTTTCCAATGACAGCTAATGTTAACGAGTTACTTGAACCCTTCTCCGCTTGCTGACTTTGCTTTAGTAGCTACAAAAAAGTACAGGGTTTAGAGAGCCACACATTTAAAGTTGTGTAATTCTGTGTTTTCAAACAGTTGTGTAATAATGCATTTGTTTAGTGTATGTGTTATACTTTCATTTTCTTGCAGACATCCAAGTCCAACAAAAGACAGCTGTTATTTTAAGTTGAACACAAACTTCTCCTTTTAATTTTCATGCTATTTGTTTACAACGCTTTTGAGCGGACCACATTACAAGGCACATTTCCTCTTTTTGCCTCACAGAGCACCTTGTTCCGCATATAGAGGATCAGTAATGATCACATGTTCCTTACTGAGATTTGAAAGCAGTCATCTGTGGCAGAAATGGAAGATCATACGGTTGGTAAATACCTAAAATATGCACTTTCAATTGTATCAATGCTTAAAAATTTAAAACACTTAAAATGTCCTAGTGGATCTGATTTGTTAGATTCTTGCCAACCTTCTAGTCTTTAGAGATGCAATTTTAGTTTCTTTTTCAGTAAAGATCTATGTAATGAAACACATGTGAGATGATACAGATACACTTATTTGTCTGCCTATTTGATTGAGTAAGTAAACTGTACAAATGGGGATCCTTTTCAAGCATGACCTTGCTACACCTTGAAATTGAACAGAATTAGAAAATAGTAATACAGAAACACAAATGACAAAGTAATAAGAGCAACACTTTTGCACAGTATAGACCACCCTCCCAAACCTCTCTGCTACAGACCACCCTCCCAAACCCAGGAACCCCACTTGGCCTTCCTGAGAACACTGGAAAATATGAAGGTCTCTCCGAACACCATTATATTGGGCGACTTCAACTACCCAAACATAGATTGGGAGCATTACTCTAGCTCCAACACCCTTGCCCAAAGGTTCCTAGAATTCATAAACTCAAATGCTATGGAACAACTTGTTACCACTCCCACAAGAGGGGAAAACATACTGGACCTGATCATCACCAACATGGGGACTCTATGCTCCAGACCAGAAGTGTATCCCTCACTGGTAAAATCAGACCATAAACTGATCTCACTGGATATTCACATCCCGACCCCACCCCTGCCCAGAAAACCACAGTGAAAAACTTCTCTAAAGCAAATTTCACACTCCTCAAAACCGAGGAGGAATCCTTCAAAGCCCCGGCCTGTGGAAAATACGCCCAGACCGCAGAATCCTTTATAAATGCATTCTATGAACACCTTCAGGAATGCATGGATCATGCAATCCCAAATAAAACCAAGACCCAATCCTCCAAAGGCAGATGACCTGTCTGGTGGACCCCAGCCATAAACAAACTATACAATAGAAGGAGGAAGCTACTACATGATAGAGCAAAATCCCAAAAAGGGAAGGCATCTCTGATCAGTATTAGCAAAAAACTAAGGGCACTCATAAAATCGTCAAAGGCCAGCTTCGAGAGAAAAATTGCACAGGACACTAAGGATAATCACAAGGCTTTCTTTAGTTATGTTAGGAACCTGGGTGGGAATTCCCAGATATGCTCAGAATTAGTCCAAAATGACAAAAAATACACCAAACCCACAGACATTGCCAACATCCTAGCTGACAGGTTCAGTGCAAACCCCCCCCCCTCCACCAAAAGGGCAAATATCTATCCCAGTAGAGTGCTGCCCCCCTGACATCTCAGATGCTCAGGTGGGAGCCGCCCTCTCCAAAGCAAAAAACACAGTATCAATGGGACCAGACGGTGTCCCAGGCTGTGTCCTACATGAACTCCAAGAAGAGCTAAACCCAAACATAAAACTACTGTTCAATCTCAGCCTTACTACAGGATATGTACCCAAAGAGTGGCGTACAGCAACAGTGGTCCCTCTCCACAAAGGTGGTGCCTCAACGGACCCTGGAAACTATCGCCCCATAAGCCTGACTAGCTTGGTCTGCAAAGCTATGGAAAGGATCATCATGGACCTCATAAATAAAGATATTGGGGACCTACAGACACTGGATCCTACCCAGTTCGGCTTTGTTAAGGGCAGATCCTGCCTCTTAAACCTGGTTGACTTCTTTGAATTCTTTGAAACAGTCACCAAGGCCATTGACGAAGGGAAGGTGGTCCACACAGCCTATCTGGACCTCGCAAAAGCCTTCGATACAATACCCCACTCGGGCATTATAGATAAGCTCACCAGCTTAAATATAAGCCCCTATGTCACTAGATGGATTGCAAACTGGCTCAAGGACAGAACCCACATGGTTAGAATTGCTGGAGCCATGTTAGACTCCAAACCAGTTACAAGTGGCGTCCCACAAGGCTCAGTCCTGGGACCTCTCTTGTTCGGTATATATTTCTTGGAGGTACAGGCCAACACGGAAGGACTGTGGCTGACCAAGTTCGCAGATGACTGCAAACTGGGCGCCATAATCGACTCTCCAGCCGACACAAGCATCCTCCAAAAGGGCCTCATAGAAACAGACAACTGGTGCCAGAGCCATGGCCTCAAGCTAAATGCCAAAAAGTGTATAGTCATCCCCTTTGGCAAAAACAAAGTGCCCACAAATTACCACATAGGTGGTAATCCATTAAGTACAGAAGAAGTAATTAGAGACCTGGGGACCCAAGTTGATAGCAATCTCTCATTTGACAACCACGTGGCCAAAGTGGTTAGAAAAACATTTTATATAGCCCACCTAATCATGAAGGGATTCACATCTAGATTAGGGGAGGTCATCGTGCGTCTTTAGTCATCCCTCATCAGGCCCATAATCGAGTATAATGCCCCTTTTGGGATGTACCTTACCAAACACCTGCAGCAACTGGAAAGACCCCAGAAGTACCTCACCAAGAGGATCAAAGGGCTCAAACAGATGCCATATGCTGCCCGGTTAAAGAAACTCCAGCTCTACTCAGTGGCATACCGCCTGCTCAGAGGTGACCTGTGCCTGACGTATAAGGCCATGTCCAACCCGGAATTAAGGGACATGCTGCACCTCAAAAAATCCAAATCCCATCGAGCTACATGCTTGAGAGACTTGAACCTCAGCACTGAAATAAATAGGACATGCTGGAGGGACAGATTCATAACCCAGAGGCTCCCTTCACTCTGGAATAAAATCCCAGTCCAGGTTAGGCAGAGTCCCTCATTGGCTCTCTTCAAGAGGAGTCTTGATGAGTGGATGGGAGATCATAGGTTTACCCCTGGTATCACTTCTGTGTCACTGTTAGACAGAGGCACAGTATACTAACCTCGAAAAAGGGCATAGCAAAATTAATTTAAAATGGGTGGCGAAAGCCATACACACTCTGGCTAGGCTTATAAATTCCCTAGGGCAGATAGCCTAGTATGAACCTATGAACCTATGAACATATATGTATATATATATATATATATATATATATATATATATATATATATATATATATAAATCACATAATTAAGCAAAGATCATAAAACTAATGACAGATTGTGACTTAACCATACAAATAAATCACTTTTTGGTGCTATTTCTTCGTAGTCCATGTCATTTTTTACATATATTTTCTTTTTATGAGGCCAAATTCTGTACTTGTTTTTTGTATCAGTCTTTGGTTCTTATGAACTGTTTCTAAGTATTTTAAAACAGTTGTTTAGGATGTATTTTATTACTTATTTTAGGAAGCCTGCAGCTGTTTCTTATGTATACTTTGATTATATTATTTAGGAATGCTGTCTTGCTTTTAACAAAATGAATGGAAATTGTCATGTTTCTGCATACAGTATTTCAGAGTAGCTAATTATAGAAAATAACCACCAAATGGTAGTGCTTACTGCATAGTGTAATTAAAATTCATTACATTTAAAATGTAAACACATTTCTCAAAATGGCAACACTGGTCACGTGATATATTATTCTTGCCCTGTGTTTAGGTCACCTTATCTGTTTATTTTCTAACCAGGTGCTTAGCCTGGCACTTAGCTACAGCTATCTGCGCAATAACCACAGCAATAAAAACAACAATAATCATGTGAGAGTTGCATATTATATGAACTGGTCATAAAAAAAAAATATGCCAAGACATGGCTTCCAGGTGGTTGATCTCTGCTACTAATTCTATCTTGGCATGCATGCATGTTATAATGTTATACCCTAGTTCAACAAACTGCTATGAATTAGCAGAAGCATGACGCTATTTGTGAAGATTTATAATGTAGGTATTAGAGAAAATATTACACACAAATGTTGGTACTCCATCATTGTCCAGAATGTAGCATTACTTTTTAAGCTATAATTATGACCGAATATTCCATGGCCTTTCTTGAATAAAATAAAAGTTAACATTAAAAAGGAGGACTTCTAGCCACAGTACGTTATGTACATGGAAGGCTTCTGGGCAGTTATCATTCCCATCAGGACTTTTAAGGCAAGATTCAAGGGAACATACATGCATTTTTGTTAATCATTTGTGAAATCAGGTAGTAAAATATTCTAAAAATACCGTACCCTTTCTGCAGACTTTTCTTTTAAGGAAGTGTGAATATATGGCAGAGGCAGGACTATAAGCAACTTACTTGTATCTGTCTGTGCTAAGCTCCATTTACTGCTTGCAGACCCTACCCACAAGACCTTAAAACAATTATCTTTACAAAACTAAGACTATCTGGCAGTTGGTGCAGTGAGTTAAGGTTGTGAGCTGTGGTTACTGTGCTATAGGGATTTATTTCCTCAGTCTTCATTTTTCTGATCTATGACCTTGATTAAGGCACTTAGCAGACAGAGCTTGTGGACAACTGGGAATTTGGGCTAGGGTCCTTAGTAGTCCACTTAACTGCAAGCCTAGTAACTACCTAAAAACTTAAAAGTGGCTATCACTTCCTAGCATTAAAGTTATAACTTTCAATTTCAGAACTTGAAATCAGGTATCACCATCAATTCAGAGAAATGTGACACTGGAAAGATCCATCACAGATGTTCTAGCTTTCTGAACAAGTCAGAGACTCAAATACAGTATCTCTTTTCTAAAATGCTGATCTAGCTTCTTGGGTAAATGGAAAGAACCAGACAAGAAGAAACAAAAATGTAAATCTATTGCCTGCTTATAGGCACAGAAAGAAGGGGAAGGGGAGAACTCGTGTAATAATAATAACTTAAAATTTTGGTTCTGCCATCTTTCAAAATTTACAGAGTGTAGGTACAATATATTGCACATTTATCAAGCCAAACATATGCCAAAAACCATGTTCCACTAAAGAAAATTGACTTAAAAACAAAGATATACAAATGATACTAATACCAGCTTGAATCAAGGGTCCTTTTACATACCAGCACAAAGTCATTAGATTTCCTAATAATTTGTTAATGCAGCTTCTTTCCAGAAGGAGAGCTTTGTGACTGATCCTAAAATGTTTGAAACAAAAACTGTTACATTTGTCTGTCTGTGCACCTTGCAAAGAATAAAGGTAGATGAAAGCCACCAAATGATATTTGAAGAGATAAAAAATGTTATAGAGATTGTAACAAGAGAAGGACCCATAATTTGCTCTACAGAAATAAAGTGGAAAACATGATGGAAAAAATATTGCTTTCTTTCTTCCCAAAAAGAGACATGCTCCTATTCTGCAAAAAAAAAAAAAAAAAAAAAAAAAAAAAAAAAAATCCAAGGAAGGGAAGATCACACTACATCCTTACTCCTGATAAAAATTGTATAGTCACTGGTATATGTCTCACCTTTCCCTTCTTAATCAGTGCTACACCTCTTGACCTGTGACTTCTACTGCACAGCGAGAAAGAGGAGTGTTTGCTTCTTCTCCCTCTTAGCCACAGTGGTATTTTAAAATTTAATTTTGAAATAACAAGGTAAGATGGTATTGCAAAAGCCTTTTTTTCTAGTGACAGCATATTGCTAGGTTCCGTAATCTTAGACATAATTTTAAGGGTCTATATTAGGACGTTGAAATGTCAAAAGAGCAAATGCTCTTACATTGACATGTGGTAACTGAAACTTCAAAATGTCAAATGGCCAGAACAGGGATTATTTTCCTTGGGAAAAAAAAATTGCTTGGCCAAAAAAAAAAAAAAAAAAAAAAAAAAAAAAAGACAACAGACAAAATAAAGTGGGGGGAGGTGCTTTGCCCCCACCCCCTCCTACTTAAATATACCAACTCCAAGATCGCACTACAGTGGTGGAAATGGCAAAATCACGACAATGGCCCAGCGATTTTTTTTTTCCCTGGGAAAAAAATCACTGTTCTGACCATTCGACATTCAGTAGTTTCGGTTATTCCACTTCAGTGTAACAGCGTTCATTCTTTTGACGTTTTGACATCCTAATAAAGACCCTAATTTTAATACCTGTCCTAATCCAACTATATCTTCTCAGCAACTGAAAGCAGTAGTGACACTGAATATACTTGGAAATAATGCTATCCCTGAAGGGTGCAATATAAAAGAAAGTAGTAGTGTGTTTCTTACTTACAAGGAATAGTGACAACAGGGCCTTTATAGGCACTTGCTAGCTTAGTAGGTAGTTAACATGTAGCAAACCATTGAGTGAATGACTCTAAGAGAACTACTATCACATTTATTTATGATCTGATTTAAGTTTATAGTACTGAAATAAAAACACCTAATGCATTAATTTAGGTGTTCTTTTTGAAGGTAGGTGAGGTAGCTCTTCCATCTTACTTTTTTCTCCCTTCCCTCTCTTCTCACCTATATATTAGGGCAGCTTGTCCGGTTTAGAAGAAGGATTTTTTTTGTATTATAGGATTACTAGTTGGTTTCAAAACTTTAAACACTCCATGCTGTACAGCATAAAAATTATTCTTTTGATAGGTAACACTTTCATTGCCCACTGTAACTTAAATGCTACTGAGTTTTATATAGTTAACATAGAAGGTTATTTTTGACAGTAAAGCATCCTAGATAGTAAGGCATTATACTGAGGTACTAACTTGACAAGGCTTCATGTATACTAGTATTTTGAATATTAATGAGATAAATACAAAGCTGACTTTTTCAATGTCTTCTGCATAAATGCCATGACATAGTGTCTGGGATTCAAAGACATCACGTACATGGTATTCTGATCTTGCCTGCTTGAGAACAGACTTGCACTGGTAACCCATTTACTTGATTAACAGACAGTGATCAGTCACAAAGAAACAAGCATATCTGTCTAGAGTGTTCCCTGATTCAGCTGCACTATTTTGAGTTGTTGGGCACTTTTGTAATCCAGAGTGTATGGCTACCCAAAAGGCTTTATTAATGGAGAAGTCCAAGTTGGCTGCTGAGTACTTTGATGCAAGCTTGACCTCATCAGATTATCATTGTTACATATTGCTACTGTAAACATTGACAGGAATCATCAAGAGATGAGTGCACAAAAACAGCTGGAGTGAGTCTGCCATCCCTGACTATGATGACCTCTTCATCTTGGTTTCTACATGTGAATTACTGTTTGTCAATTAGACAACTATGCTCTTGCATCTTTAGCAATTATCTTCTTTTCTTACAGACTGTTACCACCTCACTTGAGAAGGGAGCTTTTCTTTTACAATTAAAGGAGACCTTAGTTATCCCATTATTAAAAAGACTACTTTAGATTCTGACAACTATTATCGCCTGGTCTCTGGCTTTCCCTTTGCTAGTAAGTTTCTTGGGAAGGTTGTGTACCTTCATATAGAATCCTGTTTGAGTAAATTTGGCATCTGTAAACATTTTCAGTCTGGTAGAGCATTAAGATGGCTGTAACAAGAGTCGGCAATGACTGTCTAGTTATGAGAGACTGACATAAGTATTCTGTGTCACTTCATCTTCACTTCTCTTCAGCTACTGATGTGGTGGGTCATACTATTCTACTAAATCACGAGGGGTTACTGTGTTGTGATAGGTGTTGTTTTTGAGATTTTTGTTCCCTACCTGTCTGGATGTACCCAGTTGGTAGTGGCAGGGGTTAGTTCTTCTTCCTCCCATCCTCTGGCTTGGGGTTACCTCGGGACTATGTTCTTGGTCCTTTATCTTATTATTTATTTCCTGTCAGAATAGGCACTGTTGACAAACATGAATTGTTATTTCAACATTGATGGCAGACAGCTGTACTTTTTCTGTTCTTTTCATTTCCTAAGGATTTTGTGTCTGCCTTTAGTCATTTGGACTAAGACCTGGAACTCATTCACGACTAAGTAGTCAACAATTGTCTTAAGCTCACTTCAGCAAAGACTGTTGCTTTTGTGGTACATTTTACTCCTGGGGTTTCTCTTATGCCAATATTGTCCATAGTTTTTCCTACTGTGCTGCCAGGCTATCTTTTGTGTCGAAGTTGCATGCTCTAGGAGTGATTATTGATGACAGACTAATGCTTAAGAACCAGATTTCAGATCTTACCAACTCTGGTACCCATTTGTGGAAGTGATGAAGTATCATATTACATCTAATGATCTTCCCACTGCAGTTCATGCACTACTCTCCAGTCTTGATTATTGTAATACCGTTTATAATCAGACTCATAACTTGTCAGCTTGCAACTAACATAAAACTTCAAACTCTGATTGCTTGCATAGATTTCAAAGTTCCATCATATTGCACTAACCTTATAGTTTGCATCGGTTAGCTATCAAACAATGTATCATTTCACTATGTCATAGTTGTATTTTTACCCCATTCATGGTCTGGATCTACCTTTTCTTCAAGACCTGTTATACTGCTATGGTGTTTCTAGATCTGTGTGTTCAGTTTCACAAGGTCGCTTGGTGGCTCCATCTTATATTCTAGAATCGTTTGACTCTTGATCATTTAGCTACCAGGATTCTTACTTATAGAACTTATTTTAAGAGTGGATTAAAGACTCACCTGTTTGAATTAGTTCTGAGTTGATGTATTCCTTTTTACTTAATTGTACCATGTTATTACTTCATCACTGAGGTTTTACCATGTTCTTGCATAATTCATATTATTTTACTTTTAATACATGTTTTATGAGGCTGTGCTGATGTTTTATTTACTTGTATTTATTAACCTGTTTACTTATTTGTCAAGTATTTGTCAAGTACAACTGCGGTGGTGGTGCTGCGTTGTCGCCTCACAGTAAGATGTTGTCCTGTTCGATTCTCAGCTAGAGCATCTTCTGTGTGAAGACATGCGTTAATGGGCGTACCTTCATTGAAGGTTGTGCGTCAGAGCTGGCAACTCGGTACGTAAAAATCTACTGCCAATCATTAGCAGACCGGAGTTCTGCTGTGGCGACCCCTAACCGGGAAAAGCCGAAACTCACAACAATGACATGTTTTACTGCGGTGGTGGTGCTGTGGTAGCATTGTCGCCTCACAGTAAGATGTCCTGTTCGATTCTCAGCTAAAGCGTCTTCTGTGTGGAAACATGCGTGAATGGGCATACCTTCGTTGAAAGTTGTGCATCAGAGTTGGCAACTCAGCACATAAAAATCTACTGCCAATCATTAGTGGACCGGAGTTCCGCTGTGGCGACCCCTAACCGGGAAAAGCCGAAAGAGACTTATTTGTCAAGTACCAGGTAATACTCCATATATAAATTTGAGGTTGAAGTTATGTAATGCCAACATAGCACAATCTAAGTAGTTAAATGTGGCCTGATACTGATTAACAATGTAATAGGAGCCTCTTGTGCTGAAAGTGATAAAATAAATTAGGAATTCACAAGTGAAAACCCCACAGGGTTTATATGTGGGTGCCCGCCTGAGCAATGATACAAAAAACACATGTTTCCATGTTTATAGTGTGACATATCAAAACCATTTCAAAATCATCTTGTATAAGGTATTGTAGAGAAGCATCTTGTTTATGCATATTCCAAAAATTCACTGAACTAGCCATTGACCTGGATAGGAAATTTAGGAAGCTATGTGAAAATGTTTGAAGGGCTTCAGTACCTTAGGAGCTTACTCAGAGATATCCTGATCTGAAACTCTCCTTATATGCATGTTTAGTGGTTGTGTATGCCTCCCAGTTAATGGAGTTGTTAAAAATCACACATGAGTATGGCATTGTGCTGGATGGTGAGTGATTATAGTAACTTCATGTATGATGTATGGGTTTCCTGGTTCCTGGTGGCAGACATGCAGCTAGCACGAATATGGTAATGGACTTTTCCCATGGTTAGTTGGACATGGAGTAGCTCAAACATGTTACATTGTTTGACCAGCCTTGAGGTGTGCTTATCCTTTAGTTAGGTAGATCCACTGCCACCTTTTTGCTGTTTATATTCTGTGGGTGGTCAGAATGAATGGAAGGCATAGAGACACATTGCCAGAGGGCCTTCTGAGGCTTTGAGCCATGTTTCATTAACTGCAAAGATATCAGCATTTTCCAGGGGGAGGAGAGCTTCCAGGGAGTGCAGTTTCTTGTTGAGACTCCTACCATTTAGCAGTTATACTTTAGCTTGTCTTGAGTAGTTTTTGTTATGTTGGAAGGTTTGTCTGTTTGGCAATGACTAAAAAAAGGCAATATAGAGTGGATTATGTTTTGGCCAATATCCACAAATCTAAATGGGACAGGTGAAGACCATCTCTGGCAAAGCAGCATGGACTGCCAACCATGTCCTCCCAGGCTGACAAATACTGAACCCTTTGGAATGAAACCAGTATCAAAGCCAATTGTTAAAGTTGATCATTTTCTGCCTGTATTGTGGCATCAGCCTTGGAGATGGTAGAATACCGCTCAATGCTAGGCTCATACCTGCCTGTGACTCATATTCTGAGAGCTTAATCATGTCTCTCTTCATATAGTCCAAGGAGGTTCATCTCAACTTATTCAGTCCCACATGGATAATGACTGAGTCATACTGGGACTTAGAGGTAACTGACCTGAGGGTTTGCATGATCTGGCAAATCCTGGCCCTTGACAGGCAACTAATTGTAACCTTCCCCTTATCCAGCCTGTAAAGAGGGACATCATTGTGTTATACAGTGGAGTCTTCTTTGAACAGAATATTGGGTTGTGGAGGGTTTTATTTTAGGCACTTGGTAGTTGAGACACAATGAGACATGGCTTTAAGTGTTGTGATGGGAATTGTCTTGATTGTGTGCATGTGGAGTTTCTGAGGATTGTGCCTGAGGGACTTTTGAGATTTGGATAAGTTGCATGAGTGCACCTCTGCAAAAGTGGGTCTATGTTTGTGGTCCTTTGCAAGTGCAGTGAGTGATGTGTCTGTAAGTCGTTGGCAACCTGCTTGTTGCTTTTGTCTCTGTTTCTGATAGTCTAGCCTCCAGTGTCAATGTGTAACGACATCTCTTACATACTGTATTTTCCTGTTCAAGAATTAAGTGGTTGTCAGTGTACATTAGGCTATTGTTACATTGCCTCAGGATGCACATGTCCACCAACATAGCATGAAAGCACCAATCAATGGTTGCAGGTCCTAATGTGTACTGAAAAGTATAGGAGTGGTTTACAAATGGATGAGGGAGGAGTGCTTACTTGGTGTAATCTGCAGCTACCCCAACCAGCAATGGTGCCTAGCACCAAACCAGATGTCCTCTGAGCAGCAAAAGTCCTGGGTGCTATAATAAGATAAGGTAGGCCTAAATAGTCCTAACTAAATACATAAATGCTGACTACCATACAAACTGATGTAAAATTCAGAGATGGGTTTTATAGAGAAATTTCAACTTCTGGTGATTGCATGTTTAAAAGGTACCAGTAATCACTGATGTGTGAAGAGCAACTTTTCACAAATGCCAGGCCTGTATGCTATCAGAAAAAAACAACTTTTATACTAACTATGCCTTCAAGCCAATCAGGTTCGCACACAATGAGCTTTCCACCAGCAATTCCCAGCTCAGATAGATAAAATCAGTCCTCTTCTGCCACAGGAGTGTAAACTAGAAAGTTTTAAATGGCAAGAACTTATAAACCATCTCAACCACCATCAACTATTTACAGCCCATAAACTAATAAATTCCCCAGAAAAATGCCCAGCTCAGGAATACTACAAATCTATACCAATAATTGGATCCTACGATCCAACAACAAAGCTTTTCTAGCCATTACAAAATTAAACAAAAGAGCAGGAGACTCACTATACTCTAACCAGGTAGCAAAAAATTGGAACTAAATCCCCCCTGAAATAAGACAAGTAGACACACTGCATGTCTTCAAAACATCACTGAAGAAACACCTGCTTAATAACTAGCTGCGACCATGTGCAACTCCAGGCTACGCCTACCCTCTGTTATCAACCTAAACTCTACATTCAAAGTTGCACTTCTTTTACTTAACCTTTCTGTCCCCTTAACCTTACGCATGTAACTTTATATCTCTATCACTAAGAAATATCACTGTATATTCTCCTACAGCTGTCATTTACACTATTCTTCTACAGACTGCCACTCCCCCCTCTACACACTTTCTCTCCTACAAAACTCCCATTTTACAGATAACGTCCACTACCTCAATATTCTTAAATGCAGATCTATACATGCTCTCTATCTCAAGCTACCTAATTTTTCATATAACTACTTGTTCTCTTAAATTATGCCTTCTGCTAAATACCTAGCTGCCTTTGCCACCCTTCTCTGTACCTCCAAATGATAGACAGTGGATGTATTATGTAATGTGCTTATCTATGTAATTTTTGTCTTTAAATGCTCTTGTCTAAAATGTAAAGCTTTTCTCCCCATGCCTCTGTTGAAAATGGGATGAACCACAGTTGGAACAACCATTTAAGCTAAGTTAAGATAAATAAATAAATGCTTTCAGGTGAAACCAAAGGTGGTAGTCTAACTGGATTAGTGTTCTACCTTAGTAAGCAAATGTAAACAAGCAGATATTGCTGGGAAAATATGAAGGTAAACCTAATCAAGCCATAATAATAACTATGAGAAGAGGCAGAAAAACATGATTAGGCAACAACCAATCTTTTTACATTCCAGAGATCTTTCAAAATATATATTGTTTAATCATGTTTGAGTTATTTCAACTAATGTTGTGAAACCTAAGGAAACATGATATTTGAAGAGAGTTTCACTAAGACAAATTCTAGTAAACTGAAGTGCAGGATAAGCTTAATAACACTGCCACTGCTTTCAGAGTAAACTTGCTTTTATAATTCAACTAGATTGGAATTCTAAAGATTGTGTATTATTACATTAAAATGGGTTGCATTGATGGTATATAAAAACTGCCAGTAGCAAGCTTAACTGGTATCTGTTATTAGTACTATAATATATAATCACAAATGTGTGATTCTATTCTTTATTTTGCATCAAGATTCAGACTATATAATCTTGATGCCAGAGTATGAATTTTCAGTCTTTTATTATCTTTAATGTGTGATCTGACATAAATGGGTTCATTCCTACTCTAACATTAAGAAAACAAATAGAACAATTAAACCAGTGTCTAGTTTTTAATTTGTACAAATATTGCTATGAATGTTGTAAATGTGCTAGTGGTGCTACAGGCAGCATACTTGCCTTTGATGCAGAAGGCTGTGGTTCTATTCCCAAATCAGGTGGCTTGACTGCTGCCACTAAAGTGCAACATAAGGAGGTGCTATGCTCCTGAAAATGCCATCCTTTGGATGAGGCTTGTTAGTTGTTGCTGAAGCACCTACCAAGGGGAGAAAACGCTGAGAGGAGAAAGGAGCCACTTTTGAGATTTTAAGTATTTTCTTCTGCTTTTCTGTTAAGATTTACTGCTTTGCCGCCTACTTTTCGGCATTTTCCAGCTTGCTAAAGTTTATATCTTGCTTTTTTCCCACTTTCTGAAACTGAAGAAAGTTCAGTTACAGATTTGCTGTTCTGAACTGTTTATAAGTTTCTTGGAGGCCAGTGCTTGCTTGGACTAATGGGAAGTCTCTGTGTTCACCAGTGGCAGTGGTTAACACTGAACAGCCTGCCTGTCCCTGTAGGAGTGGTTACTGCTTGGAAGCTGTAGTTTTATTGGCCATTTTGGGTCAAGTCTAAACTCCTTGATCTCTATCTCTTATAACCCTGCTGCCTCGTGATTTTGGCATCTTTCCAGGCTTGTTAGTTGTTGCTGAAGCACCTACCAAGGGGAGAGAATGCTGAGAGGAGAAAGGAGCCACTTTTGAGATTTTAAGTATTTTCTTCTGCTTTTTTGTTAAGATTTACTGCTTTGCCGCCTAATTTTCAGCATTTTCCAGCTTGCTAAAGTTTATATCTGTATTAGAAACAGTATTTAGAACACATCTAGAGCCTGTTTACTGCATTTCCTGTGTTGCACTTAATTTAAAATCGTTTTTTTCTCTTAAAACTGCATTTTACCTGACTTTGGCCTAGCACTCAAGTGTGGGGTCATTTATTTCACTGTTGTGATTATTTTGCTACTTGTGTATCTCTGCTACCTTTAAACTAAAAGAAAAAATAAAAAAAAATCAAAAAATCTTGCTTTTTTCCCACTTTCTGAAATTTAAGAAAGTTCAGTTACAGATATGCTGTTCTGAACTGTTTGTAAGTTTCTTGGAGGCCAGTGCTTGCTTGGACTAAAGGGAAGTCTCTGTGTTCACCAGTGGCAGTGGTCAACACTGAACAGCCTGCCTGTCACTGTAGGAGTGGTTACTGCCTGGAAGCTGTAGTTTTATTGGCCATTTTGGGTCAATTCTAAACTCCTTGATCTCTATCTCTTAAAACCCTGCAACCATCTTTTAGCGCGGTCTTGCGCACAGAGCAGCGTCGGGCAGCGCCGCTTAAACAAGCTTAATGGCTCCACAAAGTCTACTCTTCACTTTTTCCCTTAGAATTGCTCTAAATCTCAAATTAAGCACTCTGTTCTCATTCTAAAGCCACGCACTTGCTTGTATAAGTAATCTCATAGGTAAACACAAACTAAAGCACTACATCCTCTTATACTCCTCCAAAGCACTTGCTCCCTATTGGGTCTTTCTGATCAGTCAATAAGTAGTTCCCTATATTACTCAGGCATGTCCAAAGGTCAGTTTTGAGTTTACTCTCCAGTCCAGCTGGTGTCTTGAGGCAATGGTACAACTGCCTTATGTATACAGACCACCCTCTCCTCCTCCCAAGCTCAAATATATGTGAGAGATGCAACTATATAGCCAAACTGGAGGCTAAGCTCTCTCAACACAGTACTGGCACAGCCTGTCAGGAGGAGAAGGTAACCACACACACCACAAATCCAGTCTCACATAGACCTATCACATCAGCAAACCAAACACATAAACACACAAAACCATACTCGGAGGCTCTAAATAAAAATCTGCCTAAGCAGCAGAGACCTCCAAAGCAGACATCCAAGCAACATCTACCACGAAACAATATCCACGTAGCACATAGCTCACAAAGTCAGTGTGCCACACAGTCACAGCCCTTAAGGCTAAACAACACACCTAATACACTTGTAATAGGTGACTCTATTCTCAGACACACTGACGTCCCACTCACCAAGCTGAAAAAGGAGAAGGTCACTGTAAGCTGCCTGTCGGGTGCCAGGGTCCGCCACATAACACAAGCACTCGGGTTACTCCAACGCAAGTACAAGTATGACTCCATCATTGTCCATGCTGGTGTGAATGACCTGAGATGTACCTCCCTGGACTACATGAAAAAAGACGTACAGGAGCTCTTTGATCATGTAGCCCAGGCCGGTATGACCCTGACCTGAGTAGCATCTTACCCTCACCAAGAATGGTGCCACAGTATAAAGACAAAATGATCAATTTTAACAATTGGCTAAAGTATTGGTGTCATTCAAAGGGGATCCAGTGTCTGTCAGCCTGGGATGACATGCTCAACAAGCTACGTTGCTTCGCTAGGGACGGCTTGCACCTGTCACCCCTGGGTTTTTGAATACTGGCTAAGGCTCTTGCCTCCCCTATAGTGCCTTTTTTAGGCAAGGCTCAAAAGACAAACCCACCCCCATAGACAACACAAAGAAAAAAAAACTAAGGGTAATGCTGCTCAACGCCAGAAGTCTAAACCTCAAGATGCATGCACTCGAGACCCTCCTCAGTGTGGAGAATATCGATATCTGTGCAGTAACAGAAACCTGGTTCAAGGCTCCCGAGAGCACCCCAGCACTACCAGGCTATAATTCATACCATGCTTTCTGGCCCCAAAACTCGGACCTAATGACAAAAGGAGGGGGAGTATCCATATTTATCAAAGATACCCACACCTCCAGGCTAGTGGCACTGCACGAAGCTTCGGAGACCATCCATGTGCAACTAACAGTGGGAAAAACTGCCTTTCAATTTGTAGCCTGCTACAGACCACCCTCCCAAACACAGGAACCTCACTCGGCTTTCCTGAGAACACTGGAGAATATGAAGGTCTCTCCAAACACTATTATATTGGGTGACTTCAACTACCCAAACATTGATTGGGAAAACTACTCTAGCCCAAACACCCTCGCCCAATGGTTCCTAGAATTTATAAACTCAAACGCTATGGAACAACTGGTCACTACTCCCACAAGAGGGGAAAACATACTGGATCTGGTCATCACCAACATAGGGTCTCTATGTTCCACACCAGAGGTATACCCCTCATTGGTAAGATCACACCATAAACAAATCTCACTGGACATCCATATTCCATCCCCAACCCTAGCCAAGGAAACCACGGTGAAGAACTTCTCAAAAGCAAACTTCACACTTCTCAAAACTGAGGTGGAATCCTTCAAAGCCCCTGGGCCAGTGGACAATATGGCCCAAAATGCAGAATCCTTTACACAAGCATTCTATGGACACCTACAGGAATGCATGGAGCATGCTATCCCAAATAAAACCAAAACTCACTCCTCTAAAGGCAGGAGACCTGTCTGGTGGACCCCGGCCATAAATAAGCTATATGACAGAAGGAGAAAGCTACTACATGACAGAGCAAAATCCCCAAAAGAGAAGGCATCACTGATCAGTACCAGCAAGAAACTACGATCCCTCGTAAAATCTTCTAAGGCCAGCTTTGAAAGAAAAATTGCACAAGACACTAAAGATAATCACAAGGCCTTCTTTAATTATGACAGAAACCTGGGAGGCAACTCCCAGATATGCTCTGAGTTAGTGCAAAATGACAAAAAATTCACTGAACCCACAGACATTGCCAACATCCTGGCAGAAAGGTTCAGTGCAAACTTCTCCCCCCTTCCCCCCCAAAAGAGCAAATGTCTATCCCAACAGAGTGTAGCCTTCCTGAGATCACAGATGCACAGGTGAGAGTTGCCCTCTCCAAAGCAAAAAACATAGCATCAATGGGATCAGACGGTGTCCCGGGCTGCGTCTTACATGAGCACCAAGAAGAACTAAACCCCCATATAAAGTCACTGTTCAATCTCAGCCTTACTACAGGATATGTTCCCAAGGAATGGCGTACAGCAACAGTGGTCACACTCCACAAAGGTGGTGCCACAACAGACCCCGGAAACTATCGCCCTATAAGCCTGACTAGCCTGGTCTGCAAAGCTATGGAACATATCATCATGGAAATCATAAACAAAGGCATTGGGAACCTCCAGACACTGGATCCTACCCAATTTGGCTTTGTTAAGGGCAGATCTTGCCTCTTGAACCTGGTTGACTTCTTTGAAACAGTTACCAAAGCCATAGATGAAGGGAAGGTAGTCCACACAGCCTACCTGGACCTCGCAAAGGCCTTTGACACAATACCCCACTCGGGCATCATAAATAAGCTCATCAGCTTAAATATCAACCCCTATGTCACAAGATGAGTTGCAAACTAGCTCAGGGATAGAACTCACATGGTCAGAATATCAGGTGCCAGGTCAGACTCTAAACCAGTTACAAGTGGTGTCCCACAAGGCTCAGTCCTGGGACCTCTCTTGTTCGGTATATATTTCTCCGAGTTACAGGCTAACTCGGGTGGACTATGGCTGACCAAGTTCGCAGATGACTGCAAACTGGGTGCTATAATTGACTCTCCGACTGACACAAGCATCCTCCAAAAGGGTCTCAGAGACGGATAACTGGTGCCAGAGCCATGGCCTAAAGCTAAAAGCCAAAAGGTGCATAGTCATCCCCTTTGGAAAAAAGAAAGTGCTCACAAATTATCATATAGGTGGTAATCCATTAAGTACAGAAGAAGTAATTAGGGACTTGGGGACCCAAGTAGATAGCAATCTCTCCTTTGGCAATCACGTTGCCAAAGTGGTTAGAAAGACCTTCTATATAGCCCACCTTATCATGAAAGGGATCACATCTAGATCAAGAGAGGTCATTGTGCCCCTCTACTCATCACTTATCAGGCCCATAATTGAGTACAATGCCCAGTTTGGGATGCACCTTACCCGACACCTTCAGCAACTGGAAAGACCACAAAAGTATCTCACCAAGAGGATCAAGGGACTCAAACAGATGCCCTATGCAGTTCGGCTAAATAAACTCCAGCTCTATTCAGTTGCGTACCGCCTACTCAGAGGCGATCTGTGTCTGACGTATAAAGCCATGTCCAACCCAGAATTAATGGACATGCTTCACCTCAGGAAATCTAAATCCCTTAGAGCTACATGCTCCAGGGACCTGAACCTCAGCACAGAAATAAATAGGACATGCTGGAGGGACAGATTCATATCCCAGAGGCTCCCCTCACTCTGGAACAAAATCCCAATCCATGTCAGGCAGAGCCCCTCACTGACCTTCTTCAAGAGAAATCTTGACGAATGGATGGGGGATCGTAGGTTTACCCCTGGGATCTCTTCTTTGTCACTGCTTGACAGAGGTACAGTAAGCAAACCTTAAAAGGGCTGCCTTCTGTGACCTACTATACAGAGGCACAGTCAACTAATCTAAAAGAATGGCGAAAGTCAAACATACTCTGCCTAGGCTTATAAATGCCCTAGGGTAGATAGCCTAGTATCAACCTATGAACCTATGAGACATTAAACTGAGGCCCTATCTGTTTGAAATGGTAGTAGCTCAGGTAGATGTAAAAGATTCCATGACACCTATTGAAAAGAGTTGGGGTCCTTTGTTTTATAGAAGTAATCTCAATATTTACAAATATACAAAATAAATTATGAACATATTTACATATTTACAAAAAAGAAGATAAATGGGCATGTAGCTCATCAAAATTCTACATCATATACCTATCAACTCCCACTCATTTTCCACAACCAACAGTTAATTTTCCTTAATATATTTGAAATAATCCAGTTTCCATTAAACATAATCTCATTCAATCTTTGAACCCAAATAATACATAATATTTCTTGTCTAATCTTTTAACATATTTTTTCTAAACCTTCATAAAATCCATATTCAACCATATCCATATTCAGTTGTTTATAATCTTGAAACTCATTCAAAAGTTATTATTTCCCATAATTTTCTAAACCCCTTTACATTTTAAGAAAACATGATCTGTAGTTTCTAATTCCTTGTAAAAAAGACATACCCTTTCATTTATTTTTATGACATATATGCTTCACTGGTAACTTATTAATTTTAAACCTCCATAAAATCTTGGCATTCCTCATTTTACATGCACCAAACATTTCTTCACTTTATAGCTCTATTTTTTACTGTCAAAGTGTTCTATGGATTAACATCTATTGTTATATTCTTAAACCATATACTCCTTTCATTTTAAACTTTATCTGTACTTAATTTTCACTATTTTAATTTTTCTTTATAACTTTTTTATTTCTTCATTCCTTCATTGTCTTTCTCTTTTATTCAATTTTATTAAATCCCATTCACTATTATATATATTCTTAAGCAGTTTCTTATATAAACAGTCTAATCTCCATTAATCCAATCTAACAATCTATATAAATTTAAAGAAGCACCATAAACTACAGGATTCAATAAACTCAAACCTCCTGTATCCCCATCTACATGCAGTACTCCTCTCTTAACTGGGTTCAGCCTAGAACCCCAAATAAATCTAAATGTTAATTCAATAGCCTGTTTTCTATTTCTTTAGGCTTGCCATATAAGTTATTCTTTTCATCCATACAGAGTTAATTAAATTTTTCTTATAGGATAATCTGTATTTAATGATATAATACTCAACTCTCTCAGTTCCTGTAGAATTTTAATTCATTGTTCCTTAACAAGCCAATTGGTCCAAAAGTTATTCCTAAAACCAAAATTCCTCCCATTCCAAATTTAATTTCCCTCATTACGTCTTCTAAACCAAATCCTTTACTTTTATTACTATTTAAAAACATTCCTGTACTTTGCACAAAGTCATATGTTCTAATAATTATTTCTTTCAGCATTTTACTATTCTTAGTTATAATAATTATATCGTCTATATATGACATAATAACTGGATATTCAATACCTTCAATCTGTATAAACTTTGCCTTCATCATATCTTTGTTTATTCTTTTTATTATACAGTTCAAAACCATAACAAATAAAACACCACTCATGGGACATCCTTGTACCAATCCTCTATTCATCACTATTTCCTCACTCAGTCAATCATTTACCAATAATTTCATTTTACTGTTCTTATATACTGACTGAATTACTTTTTGTAATTTTTTAAATTCTAATTTTTCAAAATTTCCCATAACACTTCATGATCTCTTGTATCAAAAGCCTTATTTATATCACATATTACCATTTTTCCTTTTTTTTTCTCTTGGCTTATATCATCTACTTTCTCTTTAACAATCATTAATATCTGCTGACATCCTTTCCCTTTACTACCATATATGATCCCCCGGATTTACTAATCTTCCATGCAGGACTAGTCTAGTCCTGCACGGAAGCGGCTGCTTAGGAGCAGGACTGCAGTGCACCATGCATAGTAATTAAGGCATGCTGCCCAAGACCCCAGGATTACACGGAGCATGTATGAGTGCAGGGGCATGTCTGAGAGCAGAGCCCTCAGAATAAACAAGCCCCTGCAATGTTGAACAGCAGAAAGTAGAAATAAATGAGTGATACCGCTCATAGGTGTCCACATATCCCCACCAACAGTCCCCCATGCGTACAACAGCAACAGGACATAAAAATTAGAAGAAGAAACCCCCTGTATTTGTGTCTAAAGCTCCAAGTACAGCTAAACTTGGGTGCCCGGGTGTGCCCATTGCTCAGCCATGATGAAAGCAGCCTAAAAGGCTGAAGAGGATAACGAGGAAGATATATGCAAATGAAGCATCACAGCAATAGTGTAGGTGGGCAGAGCGTTTGCCTAACAAGCAGGCATTCCCAGTTCGAGTCCCAGTGCAGCACAGTCTATTTTACACAGCAAAGCATGGTATAAGCAATATTTGTCTTGCAAAACCCACTAAATAACATACATTTTTATGAACTGGAGAACTGCAGGAAATGCACATGTGAACAGTCAGTATCATAATGAATAAGGCATCAGTAAGCAGGTGTAAGCACAGATAAGCAGTAGTAAGCTTATGTAAGCACTAGTAAGCATGGGCAAGTGCGTTCGTGGAGGGGTAAGCACTGCCAACACAGATGAAGCAAAGGAAAAGCTAACTGGGAGTAAGAAACTGTAAGTGGAAGTTAAAAGTGCTCACCTCCATTTGAACCGGCTTACAAACTGCTTTAAAGTGCTTTAATCACACCGTATCCAATGGTAGGTGTTCTGCCCAGCAACAAAATAAACAGTGTCTGTAAGGCTGGAATCCAGGACCATGCACACCATACACAAAATGATTTTCCACTTAGCCATGCCAGATATGCTTAAATCGTATGTTGACGGAAACATAACTCCAGGCTAGTAATGCAACAGTACAGAGATTGTATACCTGTATCTAGATGGACCTGTGTGTGCAAATATATTACTATCTAAACTGATACAACATATCTATAGATGTAGTCACATACTGATACATATATATATATATCTATATATATATATATATATATATATATATATATATTTATATACATAGATATATAGAAATATCCAGAAATATATATATATATATATATATATATATATATATATATATATATATATATATATATATGTGTGTGTGTGTGTGTGTATATATATATATATATATATATATATATATATATATATATATATATACGGTTCCTATCACATCATCAAACTGTGTAATCACCGACACTCACCTCTTGACACCAATCCATCGACGTCCATATCATCGACAATTCCGGTGGCGATCTTCCCCTCACAGGACCCATGGTAGCGCTTCTTCCTGTGTTACACCGATCAGGGTTTACGTGATTCCGTACAATTTACCTTGAAAGCGCTACCATGGGTCCTGTGAGGGGGAAGATCGCTTACCGGAATTGTCGATGATATGGACGTCGATGGATTGGTGTCGAAGAGGTGAGTGTCGGTGATTACACAGTTCGATGATGTGATAGGAACCCATATATATATATATATATATATATATATATATATATATATATATATATATATATACATTTATACAAATATATGAACATATATACATGCAAATGCCATCTACACATATATATGTCAACACCTATATGTCCACATATACACAGTAAGTTACAGATATGTACACAGATATATATGTCTCCGTAGGTATTTACGGACATAGTTAGAAATATGTAAGCAAATATATATACCCATAGAGGTATATATGGCCAGACATCTGTAGATAGCAATGGTAGATCAACAGAAACATATATGTCCACATGGATCATTAATGGGCCTGAGAGGCCTCAAACAATATACGTCTCATACGAATTGGCAAACCCCCCCAGGGAAGAACATCCACCTGCAATACACTACCAAGCTCATTGTATTGTATGTGTTTCATTTAAATAGGGATTTGAAGTAGTCCTCTGTTATGTTTCACATGTTGACATCACATTCCCCTCTCCCCCACCCACTAGGCGGGCCAACCAGTACAGGCCCATTCAACACAGGCCATCCTCGACCCATACAGTCATTACCCACAGTTCCGCTCCCCCCACCCACTGCACACATGCAGCCACCATCCCTACACTGGTTACCTGCCCGTAGCTACCACATCACCACACATTGCCCTCCCTCCACTCCCCCACCTTGGGACCCATCCCGTATGGTGTCCCAACCCAAGTATCATAGGTCTGGCACATGCTGTAGTCCATGCACATAGACATGGGTACCTTTGTAACTCTGGGTGTAGGCGAAAGTTGGATACCCAATGTTTGAGTTGTTCTGCATGGGAGGAATGTTACCCTGGTACTAACAATAGATTTCACGTGTGACTTAGATTACACTAACGGATTTAGTTGTAGGTATCACAAAGCTTACATGGCACATGGTTGGCCGTTATACACATGAAACACAGTATCCAGCAATACCAGTCTACATTACAGGATATGTAGCTAAACATGTAGAGGTGTGTGTTTGTGTGTGTGTGTATATATACCCATAACTAAATAAACATATATCTCACCATCTCTGTAGTACAAATGTATACATACATAGAGAGACATATATATAAATACCCACATATAAATATATACATATGCAGACACCCATGCATCCACATGCCCTCAGATATATATACAGCAATATTATATATATATATATATATATATATATATATATATATGTATATTTATATATATATATATATATATATATATATGTGTGTGTGTGTGTGTGTGTATACACAGATATATAGCTATGATATGCTACAGCACGTAGGAATGACATATGTTCACAGGCCATGCCAATGGGGGTGAGGGGCCCAATCAACAAACGTGTAACGTTTCCCCCCCCAGTCAGACAGGGGAAACATACAAACAAACACACAAACAATGTAAACAATCCACTACTCCCCAAACCACAGGCAGGACACAACCAGTGGGGGGAACACTGTGGACCCGCCAAGTCTAATCTTGCAACAGAGACAGTATTGCCCCTTGCAGGACACCTCAAAAATTGATGATGATCGGAGTCGGTCCCTGAAACGATTTATCAAGGCAGTCCATGTTTGTACATGGACTACAAGGCTGGGCAAGCCTGATGACCCATGGATTGAGACAATGTACGAGATGGGTCCCAAGACATGGAGAGTGGGCAATGTGTAGTAGTGTGGTTAGACCCAACCTGCAACCACAGTAAGGATGAGTGCTGTAGAGGAGGGGCGGGTGGGGGAACTATGGTTATGCAATTATGGGGCGAGGCGCACAGGAGTTGGCTGGAGCAGTTCTTTATGGACCGCCCCGGGGATGTAAACAATAATGAGAATTGGGCAGAGCTGCCACCTAGTGAGCAGCCATTCCCGGTATGAGTCCCACTGCAGCACAGTCTATTTTATATGGCAAAGTATGGTATAACCATATGTGTTGTTGCAAAACCCACTACATAACACCAAAGAACACATGGTTGCAACACCCCACTGTAGGCATGTAAGCCGATCTAATAGGCATTACAAGTTATTATTGTAGTCCTCACCCCCACCCAGGGGTGTGAGTGTCCAACGCAAACTCCACATGCAGTGTATAATCACAGCTGTTGCTGTAGAAGACATGGCCAGCTGTGGACCTTCCCTTCAGCCTTCCTGCACATCCCTGGGTAATTCCACTATTATCTTTCCCCTTTGTGCCCCATGAACACTACTTACCTATCAACCCCTATTCCATTTCTATTAATGTTTAAAGTTACATGTAGGTGACACCCTCTTCCCCAACTATATTGGCAGAATCTGGAACCCCCTAACCACATGTATTACCTCAGCTGTCCCACAGGACACATTTAAATAACACATGAAGGAACACCACAAGCACACTTGGATCCACACAGGCTCACCACCTTGTGAGATCCCCCCCAACTTATACTCTATACCCCTACATCAAGTAGTGAAACTGACACCTCTTTTCCTGCCTTGCATAAAAATCCCAACATCTGACAAACCTTCCCTATTGCTCCCCATCCAATTATTCCGACAGGCTACTATACAGTTACAATGTCCCCCTTCTACCTACCAACCTACTCCTTCACCATTCTCCTCTACTGCACCACACAGGTATGGAATAACTAAACCTGCTCTGAATACCTGTATGTAACCTATCCAGAACTGTTAAACTGGAATCCAACTTCATCTTAAACTGACCTTTGTCAATAGTCATACCTGACATGTAAACATGACCTAAGCAAGTCTAATACTGATATGTTAACGTAAACAAAGCATGAACAATGTAATACATAGCTATGTTACATCTGTTACTCTCTATGAATGTGAACACCTCAGTATTAATTGGAATTAGTAGCTGGGGTCACTATGGAGCTCTACTCCCTGGGCCATGGCTGAAAAAGGACAAGCATCCAGTCGGATTGTCCCGGTCGACAAATGTAAACTAAATACATAAAGTAGTGCGGGGATATGCAGAAGCAAGTGGGTGTAAGCCTGTTTGGGTGGTGGTAAGCAATTACCACACTGGTTAAGCAATGTAGAAGCTAACTCATTGTAAGTCACTGCAACCAGATGTCAGCAATGCTGAGCCTCGCGCAAACCAGCACATACCCACCTACAATTGATATACAATGCCTTAGTCACTCTGTAGCCAACAGCTGTTGTTGTGGCCATTAACAATATTATTTGCACTGCCAGGTTGCAACCCCCCAACCCTGCACACTATAGTCTATGTGAGTTCCACTAAGCCATGGCAGATAGATATTCAGCTGCTGTGATCACAAACATATCATCCAGCACAGTCATCCAACAGTATAGGAAATGTATGTAAGTGTGTAGATTAATACCACCAAACATGTGTGCATTGCTGAATCATGGTATTATGAGCAGCCTATGTGCATCAAAGAACAGTGCCTGTCCAATCATACTGCGAGAACAGTAGCCTTGCATAATACGAAAGACAATAATGGAAAACGGTGCATGCCGTGGGGGCATGTGGGCGTGCTTCATGCACAGAATGTCACACCTAGGGTGTTGGTTCCACGGAACTGGGAGATGAGGCTGGCCAGATATGTGAGCAAACTGCTGCTTATCAAAACCCTGGTAAGATGCTACCAGTGGGAAAACAGTGTAAACCAGCTAAGTCTACTCATGACACAACAATAAGTCCACCCCTGGTGGGACGAACCAAAAATTGTGGGTCATATCGATGTCTCCACCAGTATCGGAGGAGGATCAAGGGAAGGCTCGTACGTACGTGGACTAAACAGATGAAGAGCCTGCAGATGCTTGGGTCGAGGCAGTATACTGAAGAAGTACCAAGATGTGCAGAGAGGGAAATGTGAGGAGGTGTGGTATTGCAGGGCTAGCAACTGGAGAATAGATAGATGCTGTGTATGTGGAGCTCGGGGGCCATTAGAAGGGAACATGGGTATGAAATTATGGTAGAAATATGCAAATGAAGCAGAACAGCAACAGTGTAGTGGGCAGAGCATCTGCCTAATGAGCATGCATTCCTGGTTAGAGTCCCACTGCAGCACATTCTATTTTCCATGTGACATCTGTATATGAACATCGTTTTGCTGTATAACCTAATAAATAACATTTAAATTTGAACAGGAGTACTGTATTAAATGTACATGTGAAGTGTCAGTGTCATAATGAGTAAGGCATTAGTACACAGGTGTAAGCACAAATAAGTAGTAGTAAGCATGTATAAGTGTGTTTGCGTATGGGTAAGCATTGCCTACACAGATTAAACAAAGTAGAAGCTACCTGAGTGCAAGAAAATGCACCCGGAGGTTAGCATTGCTTAGCTCCGTGCAAACCCACCCACACCAGCGTACAACTGCTCAAATGTCCCATAATCACTCTGTATCCAACGACCGGTGTTCTGCCCAGCAACAAAACATACAGCCTCTGCAAGGCCCGAACCCAGGACTCTGCAAATCATACACAAAGTGATTTACCAGTAAGCCATGGCAGATGTACATAACCCTCTTATTTTCACAAACATATCAGCCAGCACAATCAGTCAACAGCGCAGGAAATGCAGTTAATATCATACCACACAAACTCTTAATGCAGGAATTCTGGACAAAGTGTGCCAAAATGTGAGTACAAGTAAGGATATCTGTCAAATACTGCTCCAATATACTTAAAACATTGCTAGTTACACAGTTATATGTACTAGAACACATATTTTGAAGGAGATGAAAAGTCTGAAACACAAAGGTGTCGGCACGAGTGACTGACTTCAATTCTAAGATCATATATGTCAATTGCCAAGAGAATGAGGTACAGGCCAAACATATAAGCCAAACATGCATGGACATATGGACAGAATTATATCTGTAAATGCAGACAGATAGACAGCTATAGGTATATACATATGTGTATGTATGACTCACAAATAATCATATAACAGCAATTGTACATAGATAAATATGTATATATATATATATATATATATATATATATATATATATATATATATATATATATATATATATATATATATATATATATATATATATACATATACATATCTATATCAATGTCCATATCTATCTCTCTATATATGGAGGTTTTACATATATAATTATGCAGATATATATATATATATATATATATATATATATATATATATATATACAGATAGACATGTGTATAGCATTATCACATGGGAACAACATCCTTAATCACTCAGTACAACTTAACAGACCATAAGCACAGTCATTGGGGGTGAGGGCACAAATGAGGGACACCTGGTAATTAGTGCTTTGTCACACCCCCAGCCCTAACAGATATGCTGTGCATTCCAATATCCAGCACATGCAGTACTTGACTTCAGGACCCTCCACAACACAGCTACAATGCTCCAACAATAATCCAATTCACCTGTACAAGTCAGGGCAATATCTGTAACATATCATGCAGAAAAGTCATTCTACCGTAGGGAATGTGCAATGTGGAAGGGGTACACATTACAACGATACAGACATGCACACACATCTATAAATTGACAATTATGTTCAGATCTATATTGATATTATATATATATATATATATATATATATATATATATATATATATATATATATATATATATGAGATATATAGGTACAAACACATATACACAGACAAAAGGTATTAGTAGCCATACATATGTAGAAGTAATGTGGACGTACTGGGTGCAAAGTATATCCCTCAGCAAAAAGCCCTGTAACTGGTACCTGTGACAGTGACATGTGCAGTGTGGCAACCATTCCCATAAAGAGAATACTTACATTACACATATACCCACTGACAATTCAAAGGACATAACATGACACACAGGTATGTATACACAGACAACCTTTAATTGTGTACTATACAATAATGATTGCCATTACTTACAGCACATAGAATTTGAAATATTTAATCAGTGATGAATGCAAGGTCCACACAAAACAGTAGATGCAGACAGTGTGGTTATATAACATACTATGCTGTCCAGGCCAAGCCCTTCAATTTGTACAACAATAGACAAAAAATTTGCCTTAAAGATCAGTAACAATCAACAATAACAGATGTAGTTCAGCAGCTCTAATTACACCCTGTAGTCAAGCCCTAGGGGTAAGTTATTACTTGTGGTAATGTCAATGTATCTGTCACATGTATGGACCCTGACCAACAAATGTTCTGGAAGTCCAAGATATGACTGGGATGATAGCAGGAATGTTAGCAGTAAATAATGATAGGCCATTACCTAACAACCCCTAACAGTATCACAGCAGGACAAAGCCTGCCATATATGTGGAGGACAGAGGCATGAACACAGAGCCATACTCACAATATTGCTCTTACACACCCTGGAAATTGCTGGTGTTACAGGATTTGTTGCAGGAATGCGACATCAGAAACACAAATGGATGTAGCCATGTACTGAGAGCACGCAACAGACAGATTGCCGGGGATATATCTAGGAGAAGACCTGTGTGGTGCACAGGCAAAAGCAAACAGACAATCCACTGGCCATCATGTGGATAGGCCCACAGTTGAGAGCTATGCAGACAGACTTCATTCCATCCTAAACTACTATGTACATGCAAACACTGCAAGACCAGCAATATACAATGCACATAACAACACTACTCACTCTGTCTGTAGGTCTGGAACCCCTTACAAATGTGTAGTTGGCCTGTGTCTGCAAGTCCTGCTGTAAGAGGTATTGCAACCTGCTGTCTGTAACTCTGCTGTCCACATACAGGA
This sequence comes from Protopterus annectens, assembly GCF_019279795.1. Lineage (NCBI taxonomy): Eukaryota > Metazoa > Chordata > Ceratodontiformes > Protopteridae > Protopterus > Protopterus annectens. Next base: position 1,951,443,196 of record NC_056728.1, read on the forward strand.
AGGATGTCCTCCATACGGGAAAGGTTAAGGGACAACATCCACATGAGTCAGTAATTTATAGTACTGGGTTGCCATGACAGTGGTTATCTGAATCACTACACAGCAGGCTGTATGCAGTTAGAAACTGTTGTACACTGATTAGTGCAGAGACCATCACCTGATCATGTGCATCACCTACAAAAGCCATGCTGCAATTCATTCAACCAGCTCAATCACTCTAGTGGAGAGAGAGAGAGAGAGAGAGACAGAGAGAGAGAGAGAGAGAGAGAGAGAGACAAAGAGAGAGAGAGAGAGAGAGAGAGAGAGAGAGAGAGATAGGATATATGATGTTGAATGTTGTTGTCCCTGTAATGATGTTCTGCTGAACAACTGCTCTGGACAATACTGTCTGTCCCTGTAGGCAGTGGGACATACCCACCAACTGTGCAGATCAGCAATGAATGACAAAGATGTAAGTCATAATATACACGTGTTTCATGTTAGTGTGGGCAATAGCTGGTGGTGGAAGTACTGCTGTCATGATACACACATGAGTGTCTGAGCACACCACTTGCAGGACAGTCATGTTAATGTGTAATGTAGCATGCACAAATGCCATAGGTGTATAAATGGCTTACCAGCAATCTCTCACCATATATACAACCCTAATGTTAGTCTGTGTTCACATGTGACACCTGTCTGTGTTGCAGCAAGGCAGAACAGTGCAGCTGTGAATGAAAGACGGTTACAGAATGTGGACCAGATGTCTGCATGCACCCCACATATAGATACATATCTGTGTGATACAGAGTGAGACAGGTATGTCTACAGATACACAGACACTCATATAGATATAGGTATATCAACAACCTACAAGATATATTTACACTTATATGTACATATATATATATATATATATATATATATATATATATATATATATATATATAAATATATATATACACACACACATATATATAGTGGCACTGACAATGGCATGCAGGTGAAATATTCTGTAACAGGCCAGAAAAGATGGTGTCCCCACAGGGAGCAAGGCTACAAACACATAGCACAAAGCGTGGCACAAACACATAGCACAATGCTTGGTACAATACAACATATGTCCCAATGTTAGGTAAGCAGCCGACATATCAATTGCATTCTATGAATGGTTTGTTGGAGCTGATATGGTGGGGGGAGACAAATATGTGTACTAAAAACTATGGTAACCCTGCTGTATGAGTGTCTCAGACCTGTTTCCATCTTTATGTCTTCCAGGGAACATGGCACACAAACGTCTGCCATCATACAGTGCCCCCGAAATTGAGGTGATAATAGACCATTTGGTACAGCACTATGAACAGCTATTTGGCCGGACAGCCCATGATCAGCAGGAGAAGGCCACCCTGTGGAACGAGCTAGTCCACAGGGTCAATGATGTTGGACTGCATAACTGCAGCTATGAGCAGGTCCGGTATAATTGCACGACCTGCTTCACCATGTATGTCAGTGTACAGCTGCCGTATGGGGGGACCACCTCACAATGGGGGGGCAACCTGCCCATCCACCCCTCACCCATGTGGAGGAGCTTCTCAGCAGCCTTGTGGCACTTGCCCACCTGCAGCAACAACACCTGGCAGGGCACATTGTGCAGGTTGGTGCCACAATGTGCCCTGTCAGGGCACAGTGTGGAGGCGGGTGCCACCGATACACCAGCTGAGGAGCATGCAGGTAAGGCCCCAGGGCACATCAGTACACCACTCTTATATATGCATCTTCATCTGCGCAGGTACATCATGCAAATCTGAGATGTCATATACATAGTCTGTTGCTGTGTAACAGTAATAAACAGTTGTGCATAAGCTGTATTATTGTGGAATTCTACTGTTGTTGTAACATAATGCTGCACTCACCCTTAACGAATGCCACAGCTGTGGTCACTGACATCAACTTTCTTACACTCCTATGTAGGTCCCTCCAGGATACCACCACAGCAGCAGCCTATAGCCAGTGAGTATGGTTCTTGTCCATGAATGATAATACACTGGGCATGCAATAGCTATGGGATATTCCATGCACACATCTAACACACCTACCCATACTGCATGCTGTGCATGTTCATGTTTTGTTGCTGTAAAATGCACTGCATCACAGTAGAGACCATGCTGGGGTACTGGAAGGGTACAACAGACACATGCAAGATAACTAACATTCTGTCAGTGTGCAATGTGTCCACAGGGATGAGAAGTATGGCAAGACACACTGCCTACAGTAGGGACATGTGTGAAAACCCCCCCATCGGAAGGGTATAATAGACACATGCAAGATAACTAACATCCTGTCAATGTGCAATGTGTCCACATGGATGAGAAGTATGGCAAGACACACTGCCTACAGTAGGGACATGTGTGAAACAACACCCCCATCGGAAGGGTACAATAGACACATGCAAGATAACTAACATCCTGTCAGTGTGCAATGTGTCCACATGGATGAGAAGTATGGCAGGACACACAGCCTACAGTAGGGACATGTGTAAAACAACACCCCCATGGCTGTAGCTGCACACAATCAGGTTAAGTAAATGTGGCAGATGCAACCTTGACCCTACAACCCTTGTGACAGCAGTGTGTGCACTCCAAGGGACGTGCACATGAATAGACCTTGTAACCATGCAGAGGTCAGGGACATGTGTAGGGCACTCCCCATAGCCATGGTAAGGTCTGCTGGTTGTCAGTGTAATAGTTTTGTACTGGTCATACATGCACTGCTGATGTGATCTGTAAAGCAGACATCAAGCATTCACAAATGATATCTGTTCACATATCATCCCAGGTATGAGTTGCTATAACACACAGGGGCTGTGAGCATTGGAGCTGACATAACCAACACAGTACTACTTATGCAACAATGGTTTCTACACCTGTGAGGTATAGTACACAGTACAAGGCAGGATGTGGAACAGGTCCACAGTAACACTTTGTACATGGGTGTAGTGTTAACAAGGGGAAAGGCCATCACCTACCAACACAGCCTATGCATCACACACATGTATACTGCCGCTACCATGAAGTCACTATAGTTGCACTGCATGCTGTTGAGCACCATATGTAATGCATGCTGACAGAAGGGTAATGGGAGGACTGTGTGTACAAAAGATGTGCAAACCCACATGTAGGAGTGTGGGGTAATGTGTGTGTGCTGATAGTGTCTGTAAGTGCAATATAGTGGAGTGTGGTAGATGCATGTCAGATGTGTGTGTACATGTGTGTCTGTTTGTGTGGGTGTCCATGTATGCGCAGGTGATAATGGGATTAACCACATGGCAGTACTTCACCTTGGGATTGGAACAGAAGAGGGAGGGGATAGGATCCCAAAATAGTGGTTACACCAAAAAGTGTGGTCATTGTTCCCGGTGTAAACATATACTAGAAGGCGGCATGGGTAGTTATACAACAATATTGGACTGTTTGCTCTAGGCACAAAAGGAATTGTGCTACAAAACATGTGGTATAGATCACACTGTGCCAAGTGTGGCAAAAGTATTATATTAGGAAAACCATAAACACCTTCAGAACAGGGATATACCAACACGCATATGATATAAATAAAGGCAATAACAATAATGCATTAGCGAAACACCTAAGTAAATTTCCCACACACAATTTTAAATTCTTTGTTTTGGAACATGTAAAAACAAATGAAAGAGGGGGGACCGAGTGATATATTCTTAGAATATAAAGAATTAATGTGGCAATTGAGGGTGAATGCCACAAATCCCCCTGGGTTAAATGAGGTTGTATCCCTGGCCAGTTATTTGAAATTAAAATCTGAATTCCACCTATAATAAAGTTTTAAACACCACTCATACATCCACTGGTATTACATGGAATATAGGCATTGTTAAGTGCATTTTATGAATGGTCTTGTTTGAAACATAAAATTATATGTTCGGATGTTTTTAGTGGGGTAATATATTTTATAGATGAATTTTGTATGCACTTTAGTATTGCACTTCATTACTTAGATAGGAAAATGCACTTGTCACTTTAAATGTTAGTAGTTAGGGCTTATAGATTAATTGGTTAATTGGATGCATAATTACTTGTAAGGAGAGGCTTTATATTGTGCTTTTTACTTTGATGTATTATTCTGAAGAAGTCATTGTGAAAGGACAGACAAAAGCGCTTAATCTATTAAATATTTTATTCAGCTCTTAGTGTTCCTTGCCACTGTGTTTTCATTTCATGGTTTTTCACTGAATAGTGGTTTGTGGCAGTTTATGGAGAGCGGCTTGGAAACAGCATCTTAAGCTGGGGGTTCTACTGATGAGGTGGTGAGAGCCATAGGGAACCTGTCATCACTCATTGGGGTGTTGACCCAACAACTGATTGGTTTTGAAAGGAGACTGATGGCTTCCCCGACCACCTTTGGGCCTCAGGTTGAAGGAGGTGTGTCTCCTTCAATTGCATCAATGGCAGGCATTCCTCCAGGGCAGAGGAGTCCATATTTCGGTAGTCAGCATTCAGGAAATGCTGAGAACATGGCGGTGAGCGACGGACATGCTTAGGGTAGCTTGTTCAACAACAGAAGTGAGTCACAGCAAGAATTTAACATTTTTGATTGGATTAATAAAGATGGACATTGGGACTTGGGTTTATCAATGCCAATTGTGGTGCAAGGTACTGTAGATCAAAAACTTAAGATTTTAGAGAAAAAAGTGTTCAAGCTAAGGAAACTACAGGTTTAAAACCATTATTTAAGAGAATGTCTCAAGCGGGAACAGATTCCAAAAGGTCTTAGAAGCTGGAAGTTCCCCAATGCTTTGGTTAATGGATCGAAAGTGCATACGCACTTATTAAATATGTTTAACAGACATGGTTGTGAGCTTTTAGAGCTTTTATTGAAATACAACGATAAGAAATTTAATGTTTTAAAAGATGCTGTGAGTAGGTTGGATAAACAGATAAAACAAGACCTCTGTTTTCCAATGAAAGTGAATAAATACAAAGCTAATTTTGTTAATGAAGACAAGAATATTGTTAACATTAAGGATAAAAGCTTGAGAGAGACAAAAGGCAATATGAACAGGGTCAGGCTTACCCCCTGCCTAAGGGTAATTCAGCCAACAATCTTGAAGGAGTAGAAATTATTGATGATGGTTCTTTGCATGATGGAGAAGGAAGGGACAACACTGATGTTTTTCAGGATGACAATGTTAATTATGAAAGTGCCCCTTTAGGGACCCCGCCACAGGAGATTGGAGTGAATCCAGAATGAGATACAATTTCAACAACACTCATTTTCCATATTCCAAGAGACACTGGAATTGTCATGGAAGAGGGAGAGGTGCATTTTGAACAGTGAGGAGGGGGAGAGGGAGGGGAAATGCTGGGAACTGATAGATACACAGTATAGTGCCACAGGCATAGACACAACCACTTGCAACATCATGGAAAACGCACACCATGACTTCAAAATATTTAATCTAAGTAGCATACAGGTAAACAGAGGAATGGGCCAACCTTTTCCAGAAAGGTCTTAATTTTGTACCTACAAAAAATGCAAGGGTAGATAGGACATTATTAAATTTCATGGTGTATATGAGAAAACTCAATTTAAGTGTAACAATGAATGGTAATGGTAACAACTACAAAGTTATGAAATGTAAAAAGACCAGCGTATATAACACCCCATGCACCTCACGTTGCAGTTGTTTGAGATGATGTGCACCAATGACATCAGAACAGTTTGTAAACAGAGCAAGATCTCCAGTCATGAGGGTAATTTAACAGAGGCAGAGAAAAATGTATTATTTAGTATCACTAATGATAAATCTATCAGGGTGATGAAGCCAGATAAAGGGGGTGGGTTGGTGGTGATGGATCAGCAGAGATATGTGGATAGTATGCTAAGCCACTTATATGGAGATGGCTATGAACAGGTGTCAGTTAACCAACTGAATATAGCCTATAGAAACATTGATGGAACTTTGCATGAGTTATTGATGAATGACCAAATTCAGAAACAAGAATATGAGTTTATGACACAAAATAAACCCTAGGATTCGAATGATATTTGGGATCCCGAACATCCATAAGGACACCACCAGCCCTCCCTAAAGATGTATTGTAGATGCAAAAGCTTCAAAAACCCTGACTATAGTCAAGTTCCTTGACTATCAGTTAAAAAACTGTTTGAAAAAATGTTCCCATATTATAAAAGACTCATGGGACTGTCTTAGGAAAATCAGTCAGGATTTAGATTGTGACACTAATATATTGGTGACAATAGATGTGAAGGACCTTTTTAATGTCATACCTCATCATGAAGGTGTTGAATGGTTTTATGATTATATGTGCAACAACACCCAGTTTTCACACACTAGAATACTCCCATTCAGAACCCTAATGAAATTAATTCTGGAAAATTACTACATCTTATTTGAGATTCAATTATTCAGACAAACCTCTGGAGTGGCCATGGGGGCAGGTTGTGCCCTCATGTCCACGAATATAGTATTGACACAATGGGAACAAACTATGGTTTTTCCATCGGATGGGTACAGGTTGTGCAAATTCTATGGCAGGTACCTGGATGATATCCTGATCATGTGGGGTGATAGTCAGGACCAACTTACTGAATTTCTCAATTTTCTCAACACCAACACTACTTTCTAAGGTTTACTATGGAAACCAATCTAGAGTGCATTAATTACCTAGATATACAGATCAAGAAAAATCAAGATTTTAAGAAATTTATCTCCAAATTATACAGGAAACTGACATATTTGAACACATTATTGCATTTTGAAAGCAGCCACCCTATACATCAAAAACGATCCCTGGTTAAAGGACAAGGGTTTAAGCTGGCAAGGATGGTGAGTGAGAGGGAAACATTCATATATGAAAGGGATGTTCTTTTGGATATGTTGGTTAGGAGAGAGAGTACCCAAGGGAATTTGTGCTACCAATATTGCAAGAGGTAACCCATAAGGGAATGACAGGATATTATTTCCCATTGTTAGGGTTGGGTATAGAGATTGACCCACCAGATGAAGTCAATGGGAACAGAGCAGGACACAATGTGAACAATGAAGAAAATACCTTCAATAGAGCAATGATTTTGATGTTTACCCCCCAGTTTACACAAATTAGAGACACACTGTAGAAAAATTGTTTTTTGTTAAAACATGATGAACAAGTGGGGGATAAGATAGGAGAACAGCCAATTGTAGAGTTCAAGAACAACACTGGTATTAAGAATATGTTGGAACAGAAGAGGGAGGGGATAGGATCCCAAAATAGTGGTTACACCAAAAAGTGTGGTCATTGTTCCCGGTGTAAACATATACTAGAAGGCGGCAGGGTAGTTATACAACAATATTGGACTGTTTGCGCTAGGCAAAAAAGGAATTGTGCTACAAAACATGTGGTATACATCACACTGTGCCAAGTATGGCAAAAGTATTATATTGGGAAAACCATAAACACCTTCAGAACAGGGATATACCAACACGCATATGATATAAATAAAGGCAATAATAATAATGCATTAGCGAAACACCTAAGTAAATTTCCCATGCACAATTTTAAATTCTTTGTTTTGGAACATGTAAAAACAAATGAAAGAGGGGGACCTAGTGATATATTCTTAGAATATAAAGAATTAATGTGGCAATTGAGGGTGAATGCCACAAATCCCCCTGGGTTAAAAGAGGTTGTATCCCTGGCCAGTTATTTGAAATTAAAATCTGAATTCCACCTATAATAAAGTTTTAAACACCACTCATACATCCACTGGTAGTACATGGAATATAGGCATTGTTAAGTGCATTTTATGAATTGTCTTGTTTGAAACATAAAATTATATGTTCAGATGTTTTTAGTGGGGTAATATATTTTATAGATGAATTTTGTATGCACTTTAGTATTGCACTTCATTACTTAGATAGGAAAATGCACTTGTCACTTTAAATGTTAGTATTTAGGGCTTATAGATTAATTGGTCAATTGGATGCATAATTACTTGTAAGGAGAGGCTTTATATTGTGCTTTTTACTTTGATGTATTATTCTGAAGAAGTCATTGTGAAAGGACAGACAAAAGCGCTTAATCTATTAAATATTTTATTCAGCTCTTAGTGTTCTTTGCCACTGTGTTTTTATTTCATGGTTTTTCACTGAATCGTGGTTTGTGGCAGTTTATGGAGAGCGTCTTGGAAACAGCATCTTAAGCTGGGGGGTTCTACTGATGAGTTGGTGAGAGCCATAGGGAACCTGCCATCACTCATTGGGGTGTTGACCCAACAACTGATTGGTTTTGAAAGGAGACTGATGGCTTCCCCGACCACCTTTGGGCCTCAGGTTGAAGGAGGTGTGTCTCCTTCAATTGCATCAGTGGCAGGCATTCCTCCAGGGCAGAGGAGTCCATATTTCGGTAGTCAGCATTCAGGAAATGCTAAGAACATGGCGGTGAGCGACGGACATGCTCAGGGTAGCTTGTTCAACAACAGGAGTGAGTCACAGCAAGAATTTAACATTTTTGATTGGATTAATAAAGATGGACATTGGGACTTGGGTTTATCAATGCCAATTGTGGTGCAAGGTACTGTAGATCAAAAACTTAAGATTTTAGAGAAAAAAGTGTTCAAGCTAAGGAAACTACAGGTTGAAAACCATTATTTAAGAGAATGTCTCAAGTGGGAACAGATTCCAAAGGGGCTTAGAAGCTGGAAGTTCCCCAATGCTTTGGTTAATGGATGGAAACTGCATACGCACTTATTAAATATGTTTAACAGACATGGTTGTGAGCTTTTAGAGCTTTTATTGAAATACAATGATAAGAAATTTAATGTTTTAAAAAATGCTGTGATTAGGTTAGATAAACAGATAAAACAAGACCTCTGTTTTCCAATGAAAGTGAATAAATACAAAGCTATTTTTGTTAATGAAGACAAGAATATTGTTAACATTAAGGATAAAAGCTTGAGAGAGACAAAAGGCAATATGAACAGGGTCAGGCTTACCCCCTGCCTAAGGGTAATTCAGCCAACAATCTTGAAGGAGTAGAAATTATTGATGATGGTTCTTTGCATGATGGAGAAGGAAGGGACAACACTGATGTTTTTCAGGATGACAATGTTAATTATGAAAGTGCCCCTTTAGGGACCCCTGCCACAGGAGATTGGAGTGAATCCAGAATGAGATACAATTTCAACAACACTCATTGACCATATTCCAAGAGACACTGGAATTGTCATGGAAGAGGGAGAGGTGCATTTGGAACAGTGAGGAGGGGGAGAGGGAGGGGAAATGCTGGGAACTGATAGATACACAGTATAGTGCCACAGGCATAGACACAACCACTTGCAACATCGTGGAAAATGCACACCATGACTTCAAAATATTTAATCTAAGTAGTATACAGGTAAACAGAGGATTGGGCCAACCTTTTCCAGAAAGGTCTTAATTTTGTACCTACAAAAAATGCAAGGGTAGATAGGACATTATTAAATTTCATGGTGTATATGAGGAAACTCAATTTAAGTGTAACAATGAATGGTAATGGTAACAACTACAAAGTTATGAAATGTAAAAAGACCAGCGTATATAACACCCCATGCACCTCACGTTGCAGTTGTTTGAGATGATGTGCACCAATGACATCAGAGCAGTTTGTAAACAAAGCAAGATCTCCAGTCATGAGGGTAATTTAACAGAGGCAGAGAAAAATGTATTATTTAGTATCATTAATGATAAATCTATCAGGGTGATGAAGCCAGATAAAGGGGGTGGGTTGGTGGTGATGGATCAGCAGAGATATGTGGATAGTATGCTAAGCCACTTATATGGAGATGGCTATGAACAGGTGTCAGTTAACCAACTGAATATAGCCTATAGGAACATTGATGGAACTTTGCATGAGTTATTGATGAATGACCACATTTGAAACAAGAATATGAGTTTATGACACAAAGTAAACCCATGGGACTGTCTTAAGAAAATCAGTCAGGATTTATATTGTGACACTAAAATATTGGTGACAGTAGATGCGAAGGACCTTTTTAATGTCATACCTCATCATGAAGGTGTTGAATGGTTTTATAATTATTTGTGTAACAATACACAGTTTTCATACACTAGAATACTCGCATTCAGAACCCTAATGAAATTAATTTTGGAAAATAACTACATCTTATTTGAGCGTCAATTATTCAGACAAACCTCTGAAATGGCCATGGGGGCAGGTTGTGCCCCCATGTCCGCAAACATAGTATTGACACAATGGAAACAGACTAAGGTTTTTCCATTGGATAGGTACAGGTTGTGCAAATTCTATGGCAGGTACCTGGATGATATCCTGATCATGTGGGGTGGTAGTCAGGACCAACTTACTGAATTTCTCAATTTTCTTAACACCAACACTACTTTTCTAAGGTTTACTATGGAAACCAATCTAGAGTGCATTGATTACCTAGATATACAGATCAAGAAAAATCAAGATTTGAAGAAATTTATCTCCACGATATACAGGAAATTGACATATTTGAACACATTATTGCATTTTGAAAGCAGCCACCCCATACATCAAAAAAGATCCCTGGTTAAAGTACAGGGGTTTAGGCTGGCAAGGATGGTGAGTGATTTGGATACATTCATATATGAAAGGGATGTTCTTTTGGATATGTTGGTTAGGAGAGGGTACCCAAAATAATTTGTGCTACCAATATTGCAAGAGGTAATCCATAAGAGAATGCCAGGATATTTTTTCCCATTGCTGGGGATGGTTATAGAGATTGACCCACCAGATGATGTCACTGGGAACAGAGCAGGACACAATGTGAACAATGAAGAAAATACCTTCAACAGAACAATGATTTTGATGTTTCCCCCCCCAGTTTCCACAAATTAAAGACACTCTGTACAAAAATTGTTTTTTGTTAAAACATGATGAACAGGTGGGGGATAAGATAGGAGAAAAGCCAATTGTAGAGTTCAAGAAGAACACTCGTATTAAGAATATGTTGGAACAGAAGAGGGAGGGGACGGTATCCCAAAATAGTGGTTACACCAAAAAGCGTGGTCATTGTTCCCAGTGGAAACATATACTGGAAGGCGGCAGGGTAGTTATACAACAATATGGGACTGTTTGCTCTGGGCACAAAAGGAATTGTGCTAGAAAACATGTGGTATACATCGCACTGTGCCAAGTGTGGCAAAAGTATTATATTGGGAAAACCATAAACACCTTCATAGCATGGATATACCAACACGCATATGACAAAAGTAAAGGCAGTAACAATAATAATGCATTAGAGAAACACCTAATTAATTTCCCATGCACAATTTTAAATTCTTTGTTTTGGAACATGTAAAAACAAATGAAAGAGGGGGCTCTATTGATATATTCTTAGAATATAAAGAATGAATGTGGCTATTGAGGGTGAATGCCATAAATCTCCCTGGGTTAAATGAGGTTGTATCCCTGGCCAGTTATTCAAAATTAAATTCTGAATTCCACCGATAATAAAGTTTTAAACACCACTCATACATCCACTGGTATTACATGGAATATAGGCATTGTTAAGTGCATTGTATGAATGGTCTTGTCTGAAACATAAAATAATGTGTTGGGATGTTTTTAGAATGGTAATATATTTTATAGATGAATTTTGTATGCACTTTAGTATTGCATTTCATTACTTTGATAGGAAAATGCACTTGTCACTTTAAATGTTAGTAGTTAGGGCTTAGATTAATTGGTTAATTTGATGCATAATTACTTGTAAGGAGAGGCTTTATATTGTGCTTTTTACTTAATGTTTTTTTCTGAAGAAGTCATTTTGAAAGGGCAGACAAAAGCACTTAATCTATTAAATATTTTATTCAGCTCTTAGTGTTCCTTGCCAATGTGTTTTTATTTCTTGGTTTTTCACTGAATAGTTGTTTGTGGCAGTTTATGGGGAGTGGCTCGGAAACAGCACCTGGAGCTGGGGTTCCACTGATGAGTTGGGAAGAGCCATAGGGAACCTGTCATCACTCATTGGGGTGTTGACCCAACAACTGATTTCACTGACTTATTAAATATGTTTAACAGACATGGGTGTGAGTTTTTAGAGCTTTCATTGAAATACAATGATAAGAAATTTAATGTTTTAAATGATGCTGTGAGTAGGTTGGATAAACAGATAAAACAAGACCTCTGTTTTCCAATGAAAGTGAATAAATACAAAGCTATTTTTGTTAATGAAGACAAGAATATTGTTAACATTAAGGATAAAAGCTTGAGAGAGACAAAAGGCAATATGAACAGGGTCAGGCTTACCCCCTGCCTAAGGGTAATTCAGCCAACAATCTTGAAGGAGTAGAAATTATTGATGATGGTTCTTTGCATGATGGAGAAGGAAGGGACAACACTAATGTTTTTCAGGATGACGATGTTAATTATGAAAGTGCCCCTTTAGGGACCCCCGCCACAGGAGATCGGAGAGAATCTGGAATGAGATACAATTTCAACAACAATCATTGTCCATATTCCAAGAGACACTGGAATTGTCATGGGAGATGGGCATTTGGAACAGTGAGGAGGGGGAGCGGGAGGGTAAATGCTGGGAACTGATAGATACACAATATGGTGTCACAGGCATAGACACAACCACTTGCAACATCGTGGAAAACGCACACCATGACTTCAAAATATTTAATCTAAGTAGCATATAGGTAAACAGAGGATTGGGCCAACCTGTTCCAGAAAGGTCTTAATTTTGTACCTACAAAAAATGCAAGGGTAGATAGGACATTATTAGATTGCATGGTGTATATGAGGAAACTCAGTTTAAGTGTAACAATAAATGATAATGGTAACAACTACAAAGTTAGGAAATGTAAAAAGACCAGCGTATATAACACCCCATGCACCTCACGTTGCAGTTGTTTGAGATGATGTGCACCAATGACATCAGAACAATTTTTAAACAGAGCAAAATCTCCAGTCATGATGGTAATTTAACAGAGGCAGAGAAAAATGTATTTTTTAGTATCACTAATGATAAATCTATCAGGGTGATGAAGCCAGATAAATGGGGTGGGTTGGTGGTGATGGGTCAGCAGAGATATGCGGATAGTATGCTAAGCCACTTATATGGTGATGGTTATGAACAGGTGTCAGTTAACCAACTGAATATAGCCTATAGGAACATTGATGGAACTTTGTATGAGTTATTGATGAATGATCAAATTCAGAAACAAGAATATGAGTTTATGATACAAACTAACCCTATGATTCCAACAATATTTGGATCCCGAAGATCCATAAGGACACCACCAACCCCCCCCCCCTTAAGACCTATTTTAGATGCAAATGCTTTGAAAACCCTGACTATAGCCAAGTTCCTTGACTATCAGTTAAAAGACAGTTTGAAAAAATGTTCCCATATTATAAAAGACTCACTGAACTGTTTTAGGAAAATCAGTCAGGATTTATATTGTGACACTAATATACTGGTGACAATAGATGTGAAGGACCATTTTAATGTCATACCCAATCATGAAGGTGTTGAATTGTTTTATGATTTTTTTATTTAACAACACCCAGTTTTCGCACACTAGAATATTCACATTCAGAACCCTAATGGAATTAATTTTGGGAAATAACTACATCTTATTTCAAGGTCAATTATTCAGACAAACCTCTGGAATGGCCATGGGGGCAGGTTGTGCCCCTGTGCTAACAAATATAGTATTGACACAACAGGAACAGACTAAGGTTTATCCATTGGATGGGTACTGGTTTTGCAAATTCTATGGCAAGTACCTGGATGATATCCTGATCATGTGGGGTGGTAGTCAATACCAACTTACTGAATTTCTAAATTTCTACTTTTCTAAGGTTTACTATGGAAACCAGTATAGAGTGCATTAATTACCTAGATATACAGATCAAGAAAAATTACCTAGATATACAGATCAAGAAAAATCAAGATTTGAAGAAATTTACATCCACAATATACAGGAAACCAACATATTCAAACACATTATTGCATTTTAAAAGAAGCCACCCCATACATCAAAAAAGATCCCTAGTTAAAGTACAGGGGTTTAGGCTGGCAAGAATGGTGAGTGAGATGGATACATTCATATATGAAAGGGATTTTCTTTTGGATATGTTGGTTAGGAGAGGGTAACCAAGGGAATTTGTGCTACCAATATTGCAAGAGGTAACCCATAAGAGAATGGCAGGATATATTTTCCCATTGTTGGGGTTGGGTATAGAGAATGACCCACCAGATGATGTCACTGGGAACAGAGCAGGACACAATGTGAACAATGAAGAAAATGCCTTCAGTAGAACAATGATTTTGATGTTTCCCCCCAGTTTCCACAAATTAAAGACACTCTGCACAAAAATTGTTTTTTGTTAAAAATAATGAACAGGTGGGGGATAAGATAGAAGAAAAGCCAATTTTAGTGTACAAGAAGAACACTAGTGTTAAGAATATGTTGGAACAAAAGAGGGAGGGGACGGGATCCCAAAATAGTGGTTACACCAAAAAGTGTGTTGATTGTTCCCAGTGTAACATATACTAGTAGGCGGCAGGGTAGCTATACCACAATATGGGACTGTTTGCTCTGGGCACAAAAGTAATTTTGCTAAAACAAATGCGGTATACATCACACTGTGCCAAGTGTGTGAAAGGTATTATACTGGGAAAACCATAAACACCTTCAGAATACGGATATACCAACATGCATATGACATAAGTAAAGGCATTAATAATAATGCATTAACGAAACACCTTAGTAAATTTCCCATACACAATTTTAAATTCTTTGTTTTGGAACCTGTAAAAACAAATGAAAGAAGGGGACCTAGTGATATATTCTTAGAATATAAAGAATTAATGTGGCAGTTGAGGGTGAATGCCACAAATCCCCGTGGGATAAATGAGGTTGTATCCCTGGCCAGTTATTTGAAATTAAAATCTAAAATTCACCTGTAACAAAGTTTTAAACACCACTCATACATCCACTGGTATTAAATGAAATATAAGCATTTTTAAGTGTATTTTATGAATGGTCTTGTATGAAACATAAAATCACGTTAGGATATTTTTAGTACGGTAATATATTTTATAGATGAATTCTGTATGCACTTTAGTTTGTACTTCATTACTTAGATAGGAAAATTCACTTGTCACTTTAAATGTTAGTAGTTAGGGCTTAGAATAATTGGTTAATTTGATGCATAATTATTTGTAAGGAGAGGCTTTATATTGTGCTTTTTACTTTGATGTGTTATTCTGAAGAAGTCATTGTGACAGGACAGGCAAAAGTGCTTAATCCATTAAATATTTTGTTCAGTTTTTAGTGCTTCCTTGCCACTGTGTTCTTATTTTTTTTACCTTGCAAAACACATTTGCTTATACAATAGTCCTTTTATTTTCTCTTGATTCCTTTTACATATTTATGCTTCTTTTATATAATAATCATTTTCATTTATTTCCAAAATCTCTAATGTATTATTTTATAATTCGTTATAACCTTGCTTTCTTTTTTTATCTTAAACTTTTCTATTTTAAGTAATCTGTTTTATATTTTTCTTTAAATACTAACTAGCATTCTGAATAATTTATGTAATAATCTCTCATAGATATATGTTGTTTCCACAATGGCAATATATATTCCTTACATTTTTTTACCAATCAGTCTCATTAATCCTTTTGATTCCCTTTCCAATTTTGATATATTAATTATTCTCTTCAGTTTTTATCCTTATATCCATATGATCTTAAATGTCTGTCTGCACAGTCTCTTCTATCCTAATCTTTATACTATAAGAAACTATAATGTAATCTGTCTCTGTTTTATTATTTCCCCTTCAGTGCTTATATGTGTGTTTAAACTCCATAGCCTTAGACCACCAAAACACATAATTTCTTTCATAACTCTTTTATCAGTCCTGTCATTTCTTTTTATTTTTCTCAAATCAGAATTAAATTCTCTATATTAACTATTATATAATCAAATATTTCTTTAAATAATGTTTTTCTTTCTTTATAAGTCACATTTCCATAAATTGCTATAATCCTGTAAACTTTCTCCTCCCATGAAAATCTATAACAGTTCATCTTCTCAGAATTACTGAAATGACATCCAAAATAGAAATACCTGAATTACATAAAATTGCAACACCTAAACAAGCTACCTCTCCTAAATTCCAAATTATACCCCTCCATAGATTCTCTCTTTGTAATCTTTCATCTTTTGTTAGCTCCCTAACATCTTCTAAAATAATAATATCCATCTCACAATTACTACACCATTCCAAAATACCAATTTTACTAACCAAACTTTTAATACTATTGACAATAACTGACAGTATCCCAAGATTATTCACTTCTATTCTCCTTAATCAAAATGAAATGTTTTACTGCTCTATCCATTTCCCTTAATTTAACTTTAATACATAAATCCTGTATCTTCCTTTTTCTATCCTTCACCCTTTTCCCAATAGATTTATTTTCCTTAATTATTTTCCAGTCAATTCCTCTAGCCTCACTCACATCCTGTTCCAACTTGGCCTCACCTTCATTTGTTTCTTTTCTTTCTGCATCCTGTAGTCCTCACAAATTATCAAAAAATCTTCTTTTTGATTTTATCATGTGATTTTAATTTCCTACTTTCTTTTTCATTTTTCCTTTTATTTCTTGTTCCTTATCATCCTCTTCTCTTAACTCCCTTAACTTTTCAAAAATTTCAAGTTTATTAGTGTTACATTTTCTGGAATCATGCCCAAAATACCCACACACATAACATTTCTATTCATCACAGTTATCCACAAAATTAACCTCCTTCCAACAAAAGATACATGTTTTTGGTTGTTCCCAATATTGAATGACACCTATGTTTCCTTGGATATTTATCATACTGGGAATATGAACAATTCTATAATTTTCTATTTTCAAAATGACATTGCAGTCCCAATCCCCAGTCCTTAAGCCCCTTTTATCAAACACTTTCATAATGCTTCTTACTTTAGAACAAACATTTTTCAACAAATCTTCTTTTACAGTCACTTTATCAGTAGAAAATTGTATGTTCACTTTTTCTGAGACTCTCAAAAAAAGGCCTTAACAACATATTTATTCCAATTCAAATGTTTTTCTTCTTTTCAAATCTTCACAAAAAAGTCATGCTCAATAGAAATGCTCTTACCTCTTGAGCTTTTGTAACCAAAGATACAATGATTGTGTCTCAAATCTCATACTTGTCCAAAGTTTTTTCTTTTTTGTCCTATTTATGCAAAAAAAAAAAAAATATATATATATATATATATATATATATATATGCTTATCTGAAATCACAATTTTCTTTTTTCTTTCTTTCTTTCTTTCTTTCTTTCTTTCTTTCTTTCTTTCTTTCTTTCTCTCCTTTTTTTCTACGCCTTTCCCAACCATGTCAGCAAATGAAATCTTCTCAATACTGATTTCTTCTTCTTTTGTAATCCATTCTATCCCTTCTCCTAAGACATGTCATTTCCATTCTCTGATTCCTTCTCATTGGTTAATTCTTGTAATACATCATCCCA
Source organism: Protopterus annectens (assembly GCF_019279795.1). NCBI lineage: Eukaryota > Metazoa > Chordata > Ceratodontiformes > Protopteridae > Protopterus > Protopterus annectens. The sequence goes on from NC_056728.1 coordinate 1,951,460,763, forward strand.
CAATCCTCCCAACTGGGGGGTTGTAATTACAATTCCTTCTTATTGCCTGCCCTCCACTTTTGATGGTTCAAACAGTTTAGCCTGGAGCAACTCTTAAGAGTCAAGTAAAATATCCTCCAATCTCTTCTCCCCATTTTTCTGCAAACTGGCATTCACCTAAGTTCTAGAAATGCTCTATTCCATCTTTGCATCACTCTCCGAGCTGCTATTGCACCAGGAATGAAACAAACACACATTCATACTTGTTGGTCGCATGGACCACAAGCGTGATATATAGTAGGGGAAGTTCTGTAATGCCCTGTCCAAATTTCTTCTAGTACTATAAAATACACCTCAGGTCTACTGTAAAAGGACTAACCCTACCAACAAAGGATAAGTAAAGAAGGTGTGTATGTCCATGTTACAGTATGGTATGTGGGTAAACGAAGAAAGGAGAAGGTAAGAAAAATATATTTTATTATTGTTATTTTTTCATCCAGTTTATCAAGTTTTTAGTATTTTGGCTCAGTAATATATATATATATATATATATATATACACATACTCATATTCTTTACATGCAGAGATAAAGGAAATGCAAAAAGTGTAATGTCAAATAAAGTACAAAAGACCATTTTCATACCATTGTTGTTGACAGACTGTATGTAATTTGATTGTTACAGTAGACATGGATCCAAACCAGACTAAGTAAATATGAATTTATAAATCTTAAAATTCTCTAAATTTCTAGAGTCTGGTGCTAAAAAAGTAACTCTTTCTTAATTATTTTTCTAAAAACCAAAAGAAAAATCCAGCAAGGCTAGACTTTCCATTGTGTGATTCCTTAAAGCCCTTGCAGTAGAGGCAACATGGGATATATGTAAATGATTCTTTAAGGACCTCAGTCATTTCAGTTATATAGCAATTCTGAATGTTCATGCCTTTTACCTTTTTAAGTCTATTCATGGACAAACTCAGGCCAATAAAATCAAACCCTACTAGCTGTTGACATGCATGTTTCAGCCTTTTTATGACATCACCAGCATAATATAAGTGGAACATTTAACTAACCTTTAGAAACATAGGGTTGTTGTACCCAGCTGATATCCATAACCATTAGGGTGTCTGCAAAATATCCCAAATGACATACTAAAACAATGAGTAAAAAGGTCACACAGAAAACCAATCAGTAAAAAACAAAAGAAAAATCTAGTAAGGCTAGACTTTCCACTGTGTGATTCATTAGAACCCTTGTAGTAGAGGCGGCATGGGATATATGCAAATGGCCCCTTAAGGACACCAGATGTTTCAGGTATATGACAATTCTAGATGTCCAAGACTTTTATCTTTTTAAGTCTATTTATGGACAAATTCAGGCCAATAAAGTACTGTTTTTCTGTGTGCTTTTTACTCATTGTTTTAGCATACTGGTTGGGATATTTTGCAGACACCCTAATGGTTATGGATATATGATGGGTATGATAACCCTGTGTTTCTAAAGGTTATTCAAACATTCCACTTATGCTATGCTGGTGATGCCATAAGAAGGCTGAAAAATGCATGTCCACAGCTAGTGGGGTTTGGCTTTATTGGCCTGAATTTGACCATAAATAGACTTAAAAAGATAAAAGTCAAGGGCATTCAAAATTGCCATATAGCTGAAACACCTGATGTCATTAGGGGGTCATTTGCATATATCCCATGTTGCCTCTATTACAAGGGGTATAAGGAATCACACAGTGGAAGGTCTAGCCTTGCTAGATTTTTCTTTTGGTTTTTACTGATTGGTTTTTCTGTGTAGCATTCTTGCTCATTGTTTTAATTACTTTTCTAAAGAATTTCCCCATTTGTTGGAGAATGAATACAAGTATTAGTCATCCAGCAAGTATGGAAATATCCCAAAACCACACCCTGAATTGCATTAAAAAATGATGGACCTGCATGTTTTTATTCTTGTTTTTGAATACTTGGAATGAATCACTATGTGCTGGATTACAGGCAACATATATGCATCTGCAGCATGATTTGTTTACTTGTTGAGAATACAGTCTGTTACTGTTCATATTAGAAGTGATGTATGGGATACAGCAGCTCCCTACAGCCTTCGTGTTTGTTAATACATGTTAGTTTGTTATATGTTAACTCCCAGGGACACTTGGTATACCAAACATTAGTGACCAAGCCATGTGCAACTTGTAACATGTAAAGGGCAGGAGGCGCTGCAGGGAAACTTATGTTATCACTTTGCCCCATGAACACATTACATTTTCCACTCTTCTGACATTTATAAGCAAACCTGTTTTAATTGAAGCCACCACAATCAGCCTTTTATTCCTGCTTAATTTTGGAGTACAGTCTTCTGTCCTCTAGGCATTATATAGAACCTCAGCACTGTGGAGAACACCCCTGCTATAAAGCCTACAATGCCTATCATACATTTTGATCCCCTTCAGTTTAGGATAAAACAAAGGAGGGAGGTGTCTCAGTGTTCATAAAGGACAAGTACACTGCTAGACTGGTCCAACATGATGACTCGCTTGAGCTACTCCATAGGTTCATAGGTTCATAGGTAGGTACTAGGCTATCGGACCAAGGGCCTAAGTAAGCCTAGCCAACAAGGTTCCCTGGCTTATGCCACCCAAAAAAGTTAATTTCCTGTGCCCCTGTTGAGCAGAGCCACAGAAGTGATCCCCGGGGTGTATTTCCTATTTCCCATCCACTCATCAAGATTTTTCTTGAAGAGGGCTAATGAGTAACTTTGCTTGACATAGATGTGTAGCTTGTTCCAGAGTATAGAAAATCTCTGGGACAGTAATCTATCCCTCCAGCATGTTCTGTTTATTGTAGGATGTAGAGAGATGGTGGAACCAAGAACCCAAGAATATAAATATAAGTATGAGTAAAGAGACTTGTAGGCTGGAGAATAAAATACTTGAAATTTAGTCCAAAACACAAAGTTAGGTAAGCGCTTTCGAGGCAATCCTCTTCATCAGACCTTAATACACAAATAAATTAGCACACCAGATTTAAATAAAACCAACAACCAATAAAAATTCTTTAAAAATCAGTGACACAACCCTCTTTTTTCAAGAGTGGTTTTAAGGAAACAGCACTGTTAAGGCCGGGTGATAAGTATGCCTTAAAGTCCACTGTCCACCTTAATTCAGCATATTCAGTTTGATTGTTAATGTGACCTTCTCTAAAACTCACATTCATTTTCTGCAAAACCAACAATTTAAAATTGTGCTGGTCTCCACAATCTAAAAGATGCTTGGCTAGTGCATTAGTAAGCTTGCTGTTCGTAATATCATTAAGATGTTCCATTACCCTTTCTTTTAAGGTTCTATTGGTTTTACCAATGTAGAATGCACTACAGAGATTACACTTAGCAAAATACACAATGTTTTTAGTAGAGCAATCTGCATAAAATAAAACCTCTACAGGCTTCTGATGCACAGGGTGTAAAATCATGCAAGTAGACCAAATACTAACACAAATTCTGCAATTTCTACAAGAAAAAGTCCCTCTACGCTGAGAGACAAATCTGTCATATTTTCTTCTGTTTGTAAGAAAGTTTCTTTTTCAAATTCTTGCCATTTTTGAAACTAAAACTGGGTATAGAACCAACAACACGACTGATTTCAGGGTCAGTAAGGAGAATGGGACAGTTCTTTTTAATGATGTCACATATCTTGTTGACATCATTAGAAAAAGTAAGACATAATGGAAGCCTATTCACAGATGTTGAGGAGATCTGCCTTTCTGGGAGTGCATTCAGTAGATGCTCATCTGAATAATAGGGTTTGGTTTTGTAACTTTCATATGAATCTACTTCCACTATCGCTCTGTCAATATCAGACTTCTTATATCCTCTCTCAACAAACTCTGTGGTGAGACAACTCTACTTACTACATTTATACAATTTTGTTTGTTTTGTGGAGCTTTTTGGCTGGCAGAGAGATTTGTATATATTTTTTGGTGATGGATTCAGCCCTGAGTAGTAAAAGTATCTTTTAGATTGTGGAGACCAGGACAATTTTAAATTTTTGGTTTTGCAGAAAATGAATGTGAGTTTTAGAGAAGGTGACATTACCAATGAAACTGAATATGCTGAATTAAGGTGGATAGTGGACTTTAAGGCATACCGATCACCTGGCCTTAACAGTGCTGTGTCCATAAAACCTCTCTTGAAAAAAAGAGGGTTGCTTCACTGATTTTTAAAGAATTTTTATTGGTTGTTGGTTTTATTTAAACCTTGTGTGCTAATTTATTTGTGTATTAAGGTCTGATTAAGAGGATTGCCTCGAAAGTGCTTACCTAACTTTGTGTTTTGGACTAAATTTCAATTATTTTATTCTCCAGCCTACAAGTCTCTTTACTCATACTTATATTTATATTCTTGGGTTCTTGGTTCCACCATCTCTCTACTTCCTACATTTATACAATTTTGTTTGTTTGGTGGAGCTTTTTGGCTGGCAGAGAGATTTTTATATATTTTTTGGTGATGGATTCAGCCCTGAATAGGGTTATACCTTCATCTTGGAGCAATTTGGAGAGAAGAGCAGGGACTGAAGAGTCTGCTAAAAAGGTTGGTTCATTTAACTCCACTGGAAATAGTGTGAACCCTTTACTATGTGTAAGCCTTGATGATGTAGAGACTGATTCTGCTAATCTAAACCTCAATGAGATAGCAACTTTCAAGAGCCATCTGAAGGAACTTGAGAATAAACTTTATAAGCATAAATACCTTCTTTGGCAACGTTATCACTTTGAGGTTGCTATCTTCCACAAAGTGATACCTAGAGAGCTAAGGGTACTAAAATTGCCCTTCTATGGGGACAAGTACCCAGAACTCCTAAAAAGATGGCAGATGCTCAATTTGCAGTTGAGTATTGATTATATGACATTAATAAATGAGTTCTTTTTGCCTAAAGAGAACTCCTTAGCCACTGACATTAACAATATGATTAATATGCTTGTGGATTCCTATACAGATGAGATCTGTGTTCAACACCTTGATGATGTCCTTCTAAATATCTCTTTATATGAAAGGAGACTGGAGAAGAAGAAAACAAAGAAATTACGCAGAGATTTCTCCGATTTCCAAGCTGGAAACGTCTTCTCTTGGCCAAGGGTGACTCGACCAATAGGAATACAGGGAAACGCTTCCGAGACAGGCCAAAGAGCATTTCCTCCTGATTCAACTGTAAATAGTAGCTTGAGAGCTGGTGCACACCCTTTTCAACTAAGCGAAGCAGGCAGCAGCTTTTTGGCCTAGGAACAGTGGAAAACCACCCTCCAGCTAACAACGAAGTGTGTGGAGCAGGAAATACATCTGATGTAGCTGCTATTAATATGTGGAGCAGGAAATACATCTGATGTAGCTGCTATTAATAATTGTCAACAAGAAGGTAAAGTTAACATCGATCTTTTTAAACATAATGTCTGTTCAACTAAGTCTACTGAAATGCCATTAGCACCTGGCATTGCAGAGATAGATACTGAAGTTGATGTTCTCACTTCTGAACAGTGTATGCCTTCATCTTTTGCTTTTAATGATGAAGCCGTTTCTCCTAACAATAGTTTAAACAAAAATAGCACTTGTGACAGTAATGCTGCAGCAGTATTTTCAAATGACACTGACAATGACTTTACTGCTCAAAATGCTGTTAATGTGCATAGTGCTCAGAACTCAGCTAATGATTTTAATATTGAAATAATTACACCAAAACAAATTGCTAATGAACCTGTAGTTAAACCAAAAATGTCTCCTTTCAACAACAGTAATTCTGTGAACATAGGGTCAAAAGACAAAAAGAATGCTGAATGTCTACGTAAGTCAGCAGTTTTTTTGGACAAGGCTCTGCCTATAAGGCAGGATGTATGCAAGAGCAGGTCCAGAAGTCGCAGGAGACGGGAAAGGATAGAATCCAACCCCATATCTCAGAGCAGAGGCCCAAAAACATGGGCTTGCAGATAAATGACTTGGTCTTTAACCTATCTTCTGTTGCTCTCACCAAAGAGGAACTCTCGGTCCCGAATAAAGGACTATCCTTCATACCAGCTTGTGGCATGAATTTAGTTGATACCATCCTAGACATTAATTTGTTTGCCAGGAATACAATGTTGAAAGTTATTCATGATGATAATAATGGGAATAATGTTGACAGATGCATTTTTAAGAAACCAAGTTGCTTTGTTCCTAATATATCTCTTGCTATGAATGCCTTTGTAAAAATGTGTGAAGATGACCTGAGGAAAATGGCTACTTTGAAATCTAGTAATAGTTTTTACAATTTGACTATTAAAGAGAATGAGGCTCTACAAACACTAATTAATACAGAATTTGTAGTTATTAGACCTGCAGACAAGTGGGGTGAAATTGTTGTATTTGATACTGAAAATTATATGGATAGGATGTTTAGCATGCTTCATGATGAAAAAGTGTAGATCATATTACAGAAATTTCAGGTTAATGGTATTATCAACAGACTGAATTTCTTTTTATATGATTTGCTCATGACTAACCAAATAGACTACAATCTTTTCAACTATTTTAGCGTAGAACATCTGACTATACTAACAATTTATGGTCTTCAAAAAGTGCATAAAGATCCACAAAATCCCCCACTTTGACCTATTGTATCAGGTAGATGTTGGATCACAGAGCCAATGTCTATATATGTAGAAAAACAGCTAAGATTTGTGTTGAGTAAGGTAACTACTGTCCTCTGTGACAGCAAACAGTTCTTAGAACATCTTTATGACTGGGCTGAAACTCAACAAGCTGTAGGTTTAACTGATGTTATCTTTGTTACATTGGATGTCAACTCTTTGTTCACGGTTATTCCCAATGATGAAGTTATTGAGAATGTCAGGCAGTTTCATACCAAGGAGAGCAACTTCAGCAATACCAAAACCAATATAATATGTGTCCTTCTAGACTTGATTTTAGAGAATAATGTTTTTTTGTTTGAAAAAGAGATTTTCTTCAGAAAGTGGGAGTTGCTATGGGGACGGCATGAGCTAACACATATGCCAATATTGTTTTGGCCTAATGAGAGAAAGAAATGGTTTTTGCCTCCGAACTGTACAAGCAGCACATTACGTTTTATAAAGGTTTTGTGGATGATATCTACTTTGCTTAGCATGGTGATGAGACACAATTAGATACATATGTTAGGTTCCTTGATAACACAACTGGGTACCTATCCTTCTCCCTTAGTCACTCCAAAGGTGATATCAGCTTTCTGGATGTAACTGTGAGTAAAATATGTTTGGTAATATCTCAACCAGAATACATAGGAAGGATTGTAGGAAGAACAACATTTTTCACCGCTCCAGTATGCATCCTAGACACATTAATAAGAATATAGTTAAGAACCAAGTCTTACACTGCAAGAGATTACATAGAGACAGGGAAGAATTAATGGAAGCCATGAATCATCTCACTACAGAGTTTGTTGAGAGGGGATATAAGAAGTCTGATACTGACAGAGCGATAGTGGAAGTAGATTCATATGAAAGTTACAAAACCAAACCCTGCTATTCAGATGAGCATTTAGTAAATGCACTCCCGGAATGGCAGATCTCCTCAACATCTGTGAATAGGCTATGTCTTACTTTTTCTAATGATGTCAACAAGACACATGACATCATTAAAAAAAACTGTCCCATTCTCCATACTGACCCTGAAATCAGTTGTGTTCTTGGTTCTATACCCAGTTTTAGTTTCAAAAATGGCAAGAATTTGAAAAAGAAACTTAGTTACAAACAGAAGAAAATATGTGACAGGTTTGTCTCTCAGGGTAGATGGACTTTTTCTTGAAAAAATTGCAGAATTTATGATAGTATTTGGTCTACTTGCATGGTTTTACACCCTGTGCATCAGAAGCCTGTAGAGTTTTTATTTTATGTAGATTGCTCCACTAAAAACATTGTGTATTTTGCTGAGTGTAATCTCTGTAGTGCATTCTACATTGGTAAAACCAATAGAACTTTAAAGGAAAGGGTAATGGAACATCTTAATGATATTAGGAACAGCAGGCTTACTAATGCACTAGCCAAGCATCTTTTAGATTGTGGAGACCAGCACAATTTTAAATTTTTGGTTTGGACCTTGATAGATTCAAGGTTGCTTAGGGACTTGGAGTAAGAGTCTAGGGACATGATTGGGGTTCTGTAGCAGGCTATGACTTGTATCACCATCTTATCCAGTGTTAGTTGCACCTGAAGTATCTCAGATGCATTATGCTGGATTACCAGTCAAGAGGTGTGCGTATCCTTTAAGAATATGGAGACACCACCACCTTTGGAGCTTCCGGACATATTCTAGGGCCGAAAGGTATGGAATGAGTTGTAGCCTGGTAGCATGGGGTGCTTTCTGCCTCTTTAAACCAGGTCTCTGTTACAGCACAGATATCCACATTCTCCATTTTGAGGAGAGCTTTGAGCGAGTGCATCTTGAGATTTAGACCGAGCATTGAGCAGCATGACCCTCAGATTGCATTTGTTTGTAGCTGTTATGGTGGATTTTTTATCTTTGGAACACTGCCTAAAAAGGCACTATAGGGGTGGCAAGAGCCTTAGCCAGTACCCATAATCCTAGGGGTGACAGATGGAGGCCATCTCTGGCAAAGCATCGAGGTCTGTTGATCATATTGTCCCAGGCAGACAAATACTGGATCCCCTTAGAATGACACCAGAAACTTAGCCAATTGTTGAAGTCAATTATTTTCTGCTCATACTGTGGTATCATTCTGGGTGATGGTAGAATACTGTTCAGGGCTAGGGTAATACCTGCCTGGGCCACATAATCTGAGAGTTCCATCACATCTCTTTTCTTGTAGTCCAGGAAGGAAAGTTTCAGGTCATTCACACCCACATGGACAATGACTGAGTCATATTTATAGTTGTTGTGGAGAGTGTCCTGAGTGCATGTGCTATGTGCCGCATCCTGGCACCTGATAGACAACTGACTGCCACCTTCTCCCCTCTGCATGTACCTAATCAGGCACTTACACCAACTTGAGCAGCTCCAGAGGTAACTCACTAAAAAATACAAAACGTAAGACACATAGTTTCATAGTTTGGTACTAGGCTGTCTGCCCTGGGGCATTTATAAGCTTAGCCATAGTGATGTGGCTTTCGCCACCCCATGTAATGGTACAAAAGTGTACAGAATAGATTTAGAATACTGTGCCTCTGTCTAGTAGTGACACAGTGAAAAACCCCTTACATAATAGAATTAGTTTACTGTGCCTCTGTCTAGTAGTGACACAGAGATGACCCCTGGGGTAAACCTACGATCTCCCATCCACTCGTCAAGATTTCTCTTGAAGAGAGTCAGTGAGGGGCTCTGCCTAACATGAACTGGGATTCTGTTCCAGAGTATGGGAAGCCTCTGCATTATGAATCTGTCCCTCCAGCATGTCCTATTCATATTTGTGCTGAGGTTCAAATCTTTAGCTCTCATGGTTCTGATGGATTTGGATTTTTTGAGGTGGAGCATGTCCATCAATTCCTGATTGGACATGGCCTTGTACGTCAGGCACAGATCACCTCTGAGTAGGCGGTATGCTACTGAATAGAGCTGGAGTTTCTTTAGTCTGGCAGAATAAGACATATGTTGGAGACCCTTGATCCTCTTGGTGAGGTACTTTTGGGGTCTCTCTAGCTGTTGCAAATGCCGGGTGAGGTACATACCAAGTGGGGCATTGTACTCAATCATGGGCCTGATAAGGGAGGAGTACAGGGGCAAAATGACCTCCTTTGAACTGGATGTGAATCCCTTCATGATAAGGTGGGCAAGGTAGAAAGTCTTTCTAACCACTTTGGCAACGTGGGTGTCAAATGAGAGGTCACTATCGACTTGGGTCCCCAGGTCTCTGATTACTTTTTCCGTACTCAGTGGGTTACCGCCTATGTGATAATTTGTGGGCACTTTGTTTTTCCCAAAGGGGATGACTATACATTTTTTGGCATTTAGTTTAAGGCCATGACTCCGGCACCAGTTGTCCGTTTCAGTGAGGTCTTTCTGTAGGATGTGTGTGTCAGCTGGTGCATCGACTATGGCACCTAGTTTGCAGTCATCTGCAAACTTTTTCAGCCACAACCCTCCCATGTTTGCTTTCACATCTGAGAAATAAATGACGAACAAGAGGGGTCCCAGGACAGAGCCCTGTGGGACACCACTTGTCACTGGCTTTGAGTCTGACATGGCTCCAGCAATTTTGACTTTATAGGTTCTATCCTTTAGCCAGTTTGCCACCCATCTTGTGACATATGGATTTACATTTAAGTTGTTGAGCTTGTCTATGATGCCAGAGTGGGGTATTGTGTCGAAAGCTTTAGCCAAGTCCAGGTAGGCTGTATGGACTGGTTTGCCCTCGTCAATGGCTCTAGTGACTGTTTTGAAAAAGTCAACCAGGTTTAAAAGGCAGGATCTGCCTTTTACAAAGCGGAACTGGGTGGGTCAAGTGTCTGTAAGTCCCCAATGTCTCTGTTTATTAGTTCCATAATGATTCTTTCCATAGCTTTGCAGACCAGGCTGGTTAAGCTTATGGGGCGGTAGTTACCAGGGTCAGTAGAGGTGCCTCCTTTGTGGAGTGGGAATACTGTTGCTGTACGCCAGTTTTCAGGTACATATCCTGTAGTAAGGCTAAGGTTAATTAGCATTTTTATGTGCGGGTTTAGCTCCTCTTGGAGTTCATGTAGCACGCAACCCTGGATACCGTCAGGTCCCATTGATGCTGTGTTTTTAGCTTTGCTAAGGGCGGTTCTCACCTGGACATCTGAGATGACAGGGAGGTTACATTCAGCTGGGATAAGTATTTCTTCTTTTGGGGGTGAGGGAGGGGAGAAATCTGCACGTAACCTGTCTGCTAGAATGTTGGCAATATCTGTGGGTTCAGTGTATTTTTTGTCATGGTGAACTAACTCTGAACATATCTGAGGGTTTCCGCCCAGGTTTCTAACATAGCTGAAGAAGGCCTTGTGGTTTTCTTTAGTGTCCATAGCGATTTTTCTCTCTAAGTTGGCCTTGGATGTTTTTATGAGAGAACGTAGCTTTCTACTAGTGCTGGTCAGAGATGCCTTCTCTTTATGGGATTTTGCTCTGTCATGCAGTAGCTTCCTTCTTTTGTTATACAATTTGTTTATGTCTTGGGTCCACCAGACCACCAGGATGCCTGCCCTTGGTGGAGAGGGTCTTGGCTTTATTTGGGATTGCATGATCCATGCATTCTTGGAGATGTCCGTAGAAAGGATTTGTAAAGGATTCTGCATTGTGGGATGTGGTTTCCACTGTCCCAGTGGGCTTAAAGGATACCATCTCAGTTTTAAGAAGTGTAAAGTTGGCTTTTGAGAAGTTTTTCACTGTAGTCTTTTGTGTTGGGGGTGGAGGTGGGATATGTATATCCAGGGTGATTAGTTTGTGGTCAGATCTCACTAGTGAAGGGTATACTTCCGGTGTGGAGCACTTTGTCTCCATGTTTGTGATGATCAGGTCTAGTATATTATCTCCCCTTGTGGGAGAGGTGACTAGCTGTTCCATTGCGTTTGAATTTATGAATTCCAGGAACCTTTGGGCTAGGGTGTTTGTGCTAGAATAATGCACCCAGTCTATGTTAGGGTAGTTGAAGTCTCCCAATATGATGGTGTTTGGTGAGACATTCATATCCTCCAATGTCTTCAGGAAGGCTGAGTGGGGTTCCTGAGAGTGGGAGGGTGGCCTGTAACATGCTACCAGTTGTATAGCAGTTTTGCCTATGGTTAGTTGCACCTGTATGGTCTCTGATGCTTCATGTGTTGCCACTAACCTGGAGGTGTGGGTGTCCTTGATGAATATGGACACTCCCCCTCCATTTTTGGTTTGGCCCGAGTTTTGGGGCCGAAAAGCATGATACGAGGTATAGCCTGGTAGTGCTGGGGTGCTCTCAGGAGCCTTGAACTAGGTTTCAGTTACTGCACAGACATCGATGTCCTCCATACAGAGGAGTGCTTCGAGAGCCTGCATCTTGAGATTTAGACTTCTGGTGTTGAGCAGCATTACCCTTAATTTTTTTCCATTTTTGTTTTCTAAGGAGGTGGGTTTGTCTTTTGAGCCTTGCCTAAAAAAGGCACTATGGGGGAGGCAAGAGCCTTAGCCAATATCCATAAGCCCAGTGGTGACAGATGCAAGCCGTCCCTTGTGAAGCAGCGTGGCTTGTCCAGCATGTCATCCCAAGCAGACAGACATTGGATCCCCCTAGAATGACACCAGTATTTGAGCCAATTATTAAAGCTGGTCATCTTGTCTTTGTATTGTGGCATCATTCTTGGTGAGGGCAAGATGCTGCTCAGGGTCAGGGTCATACCAGCCTGGGCTACATAATCAGAGAGCTCCTCTATGTCTCTTTTCATGTAGTCCAGGGAGGTACGTCTCAGGTCATTCACGCCGGCATGGACAATGACAGAGTCAAATTTGTACTTGCTTTGGCGTGACCTGAGTGCGTGTGTTATGTGGCGGATCCTAGCTCCCAATAAGCAGCTCACCGTTACCCTCTCCTTGTTCAGCCTGGTAAGCGGAACGTCAGTGTGTCTGACTATAGAGTCACCTATTACTAGTGTATCAGGCATGGTGTTTGGCCTTAAGGGCTGTGATTGTTTGACACACTGATTTATTGAAGTATGTGATGCATGTGTTATGTTTTGAGGTGGTGGATTTTTGGGTGTCTGCTTTGGGAGCCTCTGTTGTTTTGGTAAGTTTTTTGTTAGAGCCTCTGAGTATGCCTTTGTGTTTTTATGTGTTTGGTTTGCAGTTGTGGTAGGTCTATGTGGGACTGGGTTTGGTGTGTGTGTGGTTACCTTCTCCTCCTGTTTGGTCTTGCCAGTCCTGAGTTGAGAGAGTTTAGCTTCCAGTTTGGCTATATAGTTGCATCTCTCACATGTATTTGTGTTTGTTGGGAGGAGGAGAGGGTTGTCTGTGTACATGAGACAATTGTAGCATTGTCTCAAGATTCCCAGATTAACCAGCTGAACCGGAGAGGATGCCAGCAATCTACCACTCGATAGGCTAGAATATTATAAGGGAGTGCTGTGCCTTTAAGGGAAGTGGGTACTCACAGGGAAGGTAGGTGGATGTAGTGCTTACTTTAGTTAACGACTGCTTACTTAGAAGAGAGGTTTTGAGAACAAGTGCTAGGCTTATAATAAAGTGATTAGACTAGATTATTATAAGAGTAGAGCTTTCTTAAGTGAAAATTTGAAGAGCAGACTTGGCGGAGCCAGAAAAAGTTTAAACTTGTTTAACCGGCGCTGCCACAACCGCGCAAAGCAGTGCAAACATGGATTTTAAACAGGGAACTTCAAAAGAGCTAGAAATGGTCCAAAACAACCAATTACTACAAGCTCTTGTGCTGAGGTCACTCCTTCAGGGACAGATAGGCTGCTCAAGGCTCCCCACTCCCACTGGTGAGCAAAGAAACTTCCTTCTATCCAAGTAAGGCAATGGACACCACAGGAACTACACCACAGCCCAGAATACAGCAAAGCCTGTATACTGGTCTAAACTAGTCGAGGAGAGGTGGGAAAACAAGGATTTTTTTTTGTTTTTTTGTTTTGAGATAGAAAGCACACAGAAATGCAGGAAACAGTAATAAATCAGTTACACAGGCTAGCACATTTTAGTGGGCAGCCTCAACAGTTAAATTAACAAACAAACAAACAACTTTCGGCCAATTTTCGACTAAATGAAACTTTAAGTGCAGATAATATATAATGCAACAAACAGTTAAAAAAACAGTTTAAGCTTGTTTGAGGTAAGCAAGAGAAGGTATTTCAGGTAAAAAAACAGCAAAAAATACTTAAATCAGGAAAGTAGTCACTTTTCTCAGTTCTCTGCCGCTAGGACCACTCTGCAGGATCACGAGGAGCTGTTGCTGAGTAGTATAGTCAGAAAAAAACACTCAGAGGTGGATTTTAAACAGAGAACTTCAAAAGAGCTAGAAATGGTCCAAAACAACCCATTACTACAAGCTCTTGTGCTGAGGTCACTCCTTCAGGGACAGATAGGCTGCTCAAGGCTCCCCACTCCCACTGGTGAGCAAAGAAACTTCCTTCTGTCCAAGTAAGGCAATGGACACCACAGGAACTACACCACAGCCCAGAATACAGCAAAGCCTGTATACTGGTCTAAACTAGTCAAGGCGAGGCGGGAAAACAAGGATTTTTTTTTTTTTTGTTTTTGAGATAGAAAGCACACAGAAATGCAGGAAACAGTAACAAATCAGTTACACAGGCTAGCACACTTTAGTGGGCAGCCTCAACAGTTAAATTAACAAACAAACAAACAACTTTCGACCAATTTTCGACTAAATGAAACTTTAAGTGCAGATAATATATAATGCAATAAACAGTTAAAAAAACAGTTTAAGCTTGTTCAAGGTAAGCAAGAGAAGGTATTTCAGGTAAAAAACCAGCAAAAAATACTTAAATCAGGAAAGTAGTCACTTTTCTCAGTTCTCTGCTGCTAGGACCACTCTGCAGGACCACGAGGAGCTGTTACTGAGTAGTATAGCCAGAAAAAAATGCTCAGAGGCAGATTTTAAACAGGGAACTTCAAAAGAGCTAGAAATGGTCCAAAACAACCAATTACTACAAGCTCTTGTGCTGAGGTCATTCCTTCAGGGACAGACTGGCTGCTCAAGGCTCCCCACTCCCACTGGTGAGCAAAGAAACTTCTTTCTATCCAAGTAAGGCAATGGACACCACAGGAACTACACCACAGCCCAGAATACAGCAAAGCCTGTATACTGGTCTAAACTAGTTGAGGAGAGGCAGGAAAACAAGGATATTTTTTTGTTGTTGTTTTTGAGATAGAAAGCACACAGAAATGCAGGAAACAGTAATAAATCAGTTACACAGGCTAGCACACTTTAGTGGGCAGCCTCAACAGTTAAATTAACAAACAAACAAACAACTTTCGACCAATTTTTGACTAAATGAAACTTTAAGTGCAGATAATATATAATGCAACAAACAGTTAAAAAAACAGTTTAAGCTTGTTCAAGGTAAGCAAGAGAAGGTATTTCAGGTAAAAAAAACAGCAAAAAATACTTAAATCAGGAAAGTAGTCACTTTTCTCAGTTCTCTGCTGCTAGGACCACTCTGCAGGACCACGAGGAGCTGTTACTGAGTAGTATAGCCAGAAAAAAATGCTCAGAGGCAGATTTTAAACAGGGAACTTCAAAAGAGCTAGAAATGGTCCAAAACAACCAATTACTACAAGCTCTTGTGCTGAGGTCACTCCTTCAGGGACAGATAGGCTGCTCAAGGCTCCCCACTTCCACTGGTGAGCAAAGAAACTTCCTTCTATCCAAGTAAGGCAATGCACACCACAGGAACTACACCACAGCCCAGAATACAGCAAAGCCAAAATACTGGTCTAAACTAGTCGAGGAGAGACGGGAAAACAAGGATATTTTTGGGGGTTTTTTTGTTTTTGAGATAGAAAGCACACAGAAATGCAGGAAACAGTAATAAATCAGTTACACAGGCTAGCACACTTTAGTGGGCAGCCTCAACAGTTAAATTAACAAACAAACAACTTTCGACCAATTTTCGACTAAATGAAACTTTAAGTGCAGATAATATATAATGCAACAAACAGTTAAAAAAACAGTTTAAGCTTGTTCAAGGTAAGCAAGAGAAGGTATTTCAGGTAATAAAAAACAGCAAAAAATACTTAAATCAGGAAATCAGTCATTTTTCTCAGTTCTCTGCTGCTAGGACCACTCTGCAGGACCATGAGGAGCTGTTGCTGAATAGTATCCCATGAGGAGCTGTTGCTGATAATGCATACCAACTAAAGGCCTATCCCTTCACTCCACCTCATATCATTTATTGTGAGGTAACATATGCCTGACCTACAAGGCATTCAATGATTCAGCCCTGATGAAAATATTACATAGTCATGAGAAAAAAAATTAGACAAGGGTTACACATTTTATGGACCTAAACCTTATTTGCAACTCATGCCTTTTGAACTTGGTCGACTTCTTCGAAACAGTCACCAAGGCCATTGATGAGGGAAAGGCAGTCCATACAGCCTACCTTGACCTTGCAAAAGCTTTCGACACAATACCCCACTCAGGTATTATAGAGAAACTTACCAGCTTAAATGTAAACCCATATGTCACAAGATGGGTTGCAAACTGGCTAAAGGACAGAACCCACAGGGTCAGAGTTGCTGGCACCATGTCAGACTCAAGCTGGTCACAAGTGGTGTCCCACAGGGCTCAGTCCTTGGCCCCCTGTTGTTCGGCATCTACTTCTCAGAAGTACAGGCAAACATAGGAGGACTATGGCTGACAAAGTTTGCAGATGACTGCAAACTGGGCGCCATAGTGGAAAGTACATCGGACACAGATATCCTTCAGAGGGGTCTCACGGAAACTGATAGCTGGTGCCAGAGCCATGGCCTGAAGTTAAATGCCAAAAAATGTATAGTCATACCCTTCGGGAAAAACAAGGTAACCCCAAGCTACCATATAGGTGGCAATCCACTAAGCACAGAAGAGGTTATCAGGGACCTGGGGACCCAGGTTGACAGTGGCCTTTCTTTTGACACTCACATTGCTAAAGTGGTTAGAAAGACCTTCTACATTGCCCATCTGATCATGAAGGGATTCACATCCAGATCAAGTGAGGTCATTGTTCCCCTGTACTCTTCACATATCAGACCAATGATCGAGTACAATGCCCCATTCGGGATGTATCTCACCCGACACCTGCAGCAATTGGAGAGACCCCAAAAGTTCCTCACCAAAAGGATAAAGGGATTCCAAAATCTGTCATATGCTGCCAGAGTGAAGAAACTCCAGCTCTATTCAGTCGCATACCGTCTGCTCAGAGGTGACCTGTGCCTGACATACAAGGCCATGTCCAACCCGGAATTAATGGACATGCTCCACCTCAAAAAATCCAAGTCTACCAGATCCACTAGAGCAAGCAACTTAAACCTTAGCACGGATATAAATAAGACATGCTGGAGGGATAGATTTGTCACTCAGAGACTCCCTATGCTGTGGAATAAAATCCCGGTCCATGTGAGGCAGAGCACCTCGCTGGCTCTGTTCAAGAGAAATCTTGACCGGTGGATGGGAGATCGTAGGTTTACCCCAGGAATCATCTCTGTGTCACTGCTGGACAGAGGCAAAACAAACTAATGGGCACAATATTTTTTAACATAAGGGGTGGCGTAAGCCACAAAACTTTGGGTTAGGCTTATAAATGCCTTAGGGCAGATAGCCTAGTATAAACCTATGAACCTATGAACCTATAACAGAACTTGGATGAGGAACTGTAAATTCACTTGCAGGTTACAGCCCATGTCTCATGCTTGTAGTTGTCATCAGTTCTATCCTTATCTAAGCTGCAGTCGCCAGATCATTTTAAAAGCTTTAAGGAAGTAAACCTAAAGAGAAAGGAATTGTTTCGTTTTATTAATTTTTATTTTATAAATGGGAAGGTGAGCTGGGTCAAATGGTCCATTCATAGTCACACCAGATAATACATAAATATAATACTACTAATAATAATAATTAATAATTACAAAGAGAATGATTATTTTACAGATAGATCAAAGGTAAGAAAGAACAATCAACACAAAATTAACCAATGCACATTACAGTCTTCATCATTTTAAGCTTAGGCACTTTTAAAATCCTACAACAGACATTTGAAGTAACATATCTGACGTACACACACTAAGGTAATTACCAGGACACTTCTATGATAATTTGCTAGTCAGAGGAATGCTGAGGCTTTTGCATGTCAATTCCAGCACTGTTTTTGATCTTATTTTATATGGAATGGTATTCCATAAAGTGTGGTGGCAGTAAAGGATTAAGTGGCACAAAGTAGGGGGTGATAGATATTACAGAGTGTTTCTATGATAATAAAGAAAAGTAAAATGTCCCAGTCTGTGTGCACAGTGAGAAGGGTTACACTAATAAGTCTGAAAGTGATTTCTTTTAACAGTTGCTGATATTACTTAATGATAGGCAGTTTTTAACCAAAATGGCAAATTCTAATTGCCTTTAGCAATTAGTGCAGCCGTGGTAAATTCTGTATCATTCACAGCAGTAAGATGAGTGAGTAACCCTACTGAAATACAAATCAATGCAGCAGCCAAAACTCCTAAAATTACACCTGTCGCTTCATCTCTGCTAATGACCTGCTTAAAAAGCAACATGTGAGCACATTGGAAAGAAGAAAATATAAAGTACATTGCAAAAGTGAACCAGAAGCAAAAAATATTAAAAGGTCACTATCAAATACCAACAAAAAAAAAAAATCTACAAAATACATAAAAATTGTCTTTAATTTCTAACTGACCTTCTTAAATTAACTTCCACTTCTGACAATTAAGTACATATATTCTTTCACTGAGAAACATTTTTAACAGATCTGGCATCTACTGTACATACACTTATTATTGCATAACAGAAGACGTTTACATGAAGAAACAATGTTACAGGACAGTCACACCAAGAGATGGCAACAGCAGGGCACACGATAGTTAGAAGTTAGATCCGCCCATCCCCCAAAGTACCCATAAGAAAGCTCATTTCATGCTGAGTCTGTACCTTTAGGGAGTTTCAGTATTTGATGTTTTACAATTTTGTGGAACATGGTGTTGTTGGGCCTCGGTGTGATCATCACAGGAAAGTTTCCCAATGGATTGTACTCATTTGAGATATTAAGTCAAGTATTAATTCTACCTGAAGATTTTATATTCATTTAAAGAAAATGTAAGAGTTATTCCCCAAAAGGAATCTATGCAGTTCAGTACATTTGACAATTAAAACATCACCATCAAGTGGCAGCAAAACTTTGAAAATCACAATGCTAATGTGCTCAGCATAGAAGAAGGAAATTTAAGAAATGAAAAATAAGTGGTTGTACTGTTCAATAATCCTCATATAGACAGAGGTATGCCTGTGTAGTATATAACTGGAGTGTTCTTAGAGACTCAGTAGCAAATACAGATGCAAATAATTAAGTTCCAACATACAGTACTATTATTTAAAAAAAGTAAGAAATTTCCTTTTTAAATAATGCCATATCATCCTAGTGATAAATTATGAGTGGGTGTGTGTAATGTTGTTATCTGCTTCTGGTTTTGTTCATTCACAGTAGCTTTACTCACAGAACTAAACCATTCCACTGTTAGCTGACTCATCATTACTGATATCCAAACAGGTTTATTGCTAAAATATCTTAGGTTTAACATTTACTGATATCCTTGCAATTTGGATACTAAGGCCTAGATGTTAAGACATAAATTTCTATTACATATTTTTAAGTGCGTGAAGTAAAAATTACAGCTAACAAATATGTAATTCATATTTTATATATAAATAAACTGTTATGCTTCAGTGTAAGCAAAGCTGGCTTATATGGTTCCATGTAACTTTGCTGCATTTCTTATTTCTTACCTATATCCAGTTGGTCAGATGTTACTACCATCAAGAGGTCAATTCTCCTGCTAGATCTTTCCTCCCTTGCACTCTCTATTCTAATCTTACTGCAGAAATGTAGTAACATGCATTTTATCTATGCACACATACATGATATATCTATATCTATATATATATATATATATATATATATATATATATATATATATATATATATATATATATATATATCAACAAAATAGATAACAGCAGCAACAACCAAGCAGTTCTTCCCAAACAAAAATGGCTCAGTTCAAATAAAGCAATACATATAATATCCAAAATAACCAGGTTTAATAAGTGCACACAGTAGGTAAGCGCTTTCACAATATAGCTTCTTCAGACCATTAAAATGTGCAATTAATTAGTCAGCCTTTATATACTCTATATTAATTAACTCTGGCATCATAATTACAACTCACAATTTAAAGTGACCAACCTAACATTTACCATAAAAAACTCTAACATATACTATAAAAAACTCCATATAAATATCACAACAGGAAATAATAACATTACTATAAAGGTATAAATATATAAATAAGTCATTTATATGGACATAGAAGTACCATAGAAGTTAAACATTAACTACTATGACAAAAAATTTTTCAGCGACATCCACCTACTGTTTTAAAATAAACCCACTCAGTAATCGCCACACTAACAGCTTATCAAACCAGTAGTTAGCATATAAACAATATTAATATATGAAACTATATGTACAACAAAATAAAATTAAATGTGAGATAAAAATATATACATATTGAACAAATACTAGCTAATATTCAAGAACAAGGACTAATATCCTCAATAAACATGCATAATAATGCATTGCTAATACATCTGAACTACAATCTCATGTATAATATACATTAATTAAAATTTATATTTACCTAACTCCCATACTCTTAGTTTTAAGAAAAGGTCTGATCGAAGCCCTCTCATTCAGTCCCTTACCTGAATCAGCTCTCAAGCGTATGATCCATTTAACTTCCTTCTCTTCAGTGACATTTCTAACATTACCTCCCCTTATGTTAGATAAAATAACCTCAACAACCATAAATTCAAAGGTATGTTGATGCCCTGCTAGCATCACATGCTTTGCTAAAGCATTAGTAACTAAACCTGTTCTAATATTATAGAGGTGCTCCCTGATTCTATTTTTAAAATACCTGTCTGTTTTACCTACATAAAAGGATTGACAGGCTACACATACAGCTAGATATATCACATGCTGGGTGTTCCAATTCGCTAAACACTTAAAAATATACTCCATTCCTGTATCGGGGTGCACAAACTTACCTGTACTATCTATATATGAACAAAAATTACATTCACGACATGGAATATTACCTGTTGTAACACCAGATCTATCTCTAGCTTGTTAGTAGCATAACATCCTTTTTAAATTACGTTTTTTCTTATACCTAAACTTAGGTTTCCCACCAATAACATTAGCAATCTGTGGGTCAGTCAAAAGCAGGTTCCAATGTTTGTTAAATATATCATAAATATTCCTATTATCTATAGTGTAAAACATAGGTATCCTAATCTCAGAGTTCTCTGAAGAATCTCTAAACCTCTCAATATTAAGATAATCAGAAAAATAGGGCTTAGTTCTATCTCTCCTCAGAGAGTCTATATCCCATAGCCCTTCATTCAAATCATACTGACCATACCCTCACTGCATAAATCTATCCCTAAAATTCAATAGCTCTGAAGAAAAGCCAGTATCAGTATTACTCAGTCTAGAAACACGCATTCCTTCCCCCCTTACCACATTGCGAAATACATAATTCGGGTGCATACTTTGTATATGTAGAAGTAGATTCTTATGACATTCCTTCCCATATATTCCTGTATTGAAGGAACCATCGCTCAACCTTTCCACAAAAATATCCAAAAACGTAACCTTCACTGTTGATGAGGACATGATAAATTTCAAATAACTAGTTGCATTATTCATCCTTTCCACAAATCCATCTAACAAGTTCTTACTACCAGTCCAAATAAAAAAGACATAATCTACAAAAAGTCTGTAAAAAGGTACATATCTATGAAATGATTCCATCTGAAACAAGACTTCTTCCTCCCATAGTACTAAAAACATGTTGGCGTAGCTACTGGCACAAGGTGTGCCCATAGCCACGCCATCACGCTGGAGGAAAGGGGTCTCCTCAAAAAGAAAGATATAACTTTCAATGATTGTTTCCAGAAATAAACTGATAATATCTATCAACTTATCATCATATGTACTATGTTTATGTAAATAACATCTTACAGTCAACCCCTTCCACATTATGTATAACTGTGAAAAGGGATTGTACATCCAAGGTTATAAACATTAAATCATTATCTAACCAAGAGTTACCAGTGAAAACATATAGGTTGTTCAAAAACTTTTTAGTGTCTCTCACAATCTTAGGATTCTCATTAACAAGGGGGCATAAATACATCTCTACATAGACTGAGAATGGCTCTGCACACCACTCCCTACCAGATACAATAGGCCTCATAGGGGGATTGTAACCATTCTTATGAACCTTAGGGAGACCTTGTATCGTAGGTATGATAGGGTCACTGACATACAAATACTTAAACAGATCCTTTGTAATTAAACCACTTCTAAAAAAATCATCTAGCATGGCTTTAATACTGATAATTCTAACAGTAATCTCATTATGATCAATCAAACTGTAAAATCTATCGTCATTCAACATTTCCCCTCTTAGAAAGCTGGTATCTACAAGTATCCATCACTACCACGGGGCCACCCTTATCAGCTGGTCTGATAACTATATCAACATCTGATTGTAATTCATTCAAGGCTTCACATTCTCTGAAACTCAAATTAGTCTTTAGTTTTTGAGAAGTTCCACCATGTACATTGCTAAAATATTTATACAAATCATCTTCAACTAACTTATCAAAAGCTAGCACCAAAGGATGGTAATTAGGTATATAGGTACTCGATCTTTTAAACCTAATTTCATCAAAAAACACATCTCCTCCCATTTCCAATTTCAACATGATATTCCTAGTAAATGTCCGCACATCAATCATAACATCAGTAAGTTCACTCATACTAGTAGGTATGAAAGCAAGCCCTTTATTAAGGACTGAACATTCATATGAGTCAAGGACTCTGTTGGATATATTCCAAATTAGGCAGTCCTGACCTGACTCCACATTTTCTTGAGCGTAAGACCAGACTGTCTCTCAGGGGAGATTTTCAGTTTCTGCCTTCCTCGACTGGCAGAACGCACCCTCCTCATACCTCTCTCTACTGGTATGGGTAAAGGGAACTGATGAAAATTACCAGTCACATTATTACTAGTAGATGCTCCAGGGTAATATCTCTGCATCCCTTTAGGATGTGTGTCCACAGAATGGACACTATCATTACCATCAGAAATAACTGAAGATGTATTATCATTGAGTGTCACTACATTGACACTCTTCAAAGATATAGAGTAATTATTACTTCTATTGGTAGCCTTCCTTGGATCTAATATATGAGGTGGTATTGTTACATTACTATTGGTTTCAACAGACCTCACAGAGAGATAGTAAGTCAAGTATTAATTCTACCTGAAGATTTTATATTCATTTAAAGAAAATGTAACAGTTATTCCCCAAAAGGAATCTATGCAGTTCAGTACATTTAACAATTGAAAAATCACCATCAAGTGGCAGCAAAACTTTGAAAATCACAATGCTAATGTGCTCAGCATAGAAGAAGGAAATTTAAGAAATGCAAAATAAGTGGTTGTACTGTTCAATCATCCTCATATAGACAGAGGTATGCCTGGGTAGTATATAACTGAAGTGTTCTTAGAGACTCAGTAGCAAATACAGATGCAAATAATTAAGTTCCAACATACAGTACTATTATTTAAAAAAAGTAAGAAATTTCCTTTTTAAATAATGCCATATCATCCTAGTGATAAATTATGAGTGGGTGTGGGTAATGTTATCTGCTTCTGGTTTTGTTCATTCACAGTAGCTTTACTCACAGAACTAAACCATTCCACTGTTAGCTGACTCATCATTACTGATATCCAAACAGGTTTATTGCTAAAATATCTTAGGTTTAACATTTACTGATATCCTTGCAATTTGGATACTAAGGCCTAGATGTTAAGACATAAATTTCTATTACATATTTTTAAGTGCGTGAAGTAAAAATTACAGCTAACAAATATGTAATTCATATTTTATATATAAATAAACTGTTATGCTTCAGTGTAAGCAAAGCTGGCTTATATGGTTCCATGTAACTTTGCTGCATTTCTTATTTCTTACCTATATCCAGTTGGTCAGATGTTACTACCATCAAGAGGTCAATTCTCCTGCTAGATCTTTCCTCCCTTGCACTCTCTATTCTAATCTTACTGCAGAAATGTAGTAACATGCATTTTATGTATGCACACATACATGATATATCTATATCTATCTATATATATATATATATATATATATATATATATATATATATATATATATATATATATATATATCAACAAAATAGATAACAGCAGCAACAACCATGCAGTTCTTCCCAAACAAAAACGGCTCAGTTCAAATAAAGCAATACATATAATATCCAAAAGAACCAGGTTTAATAAGTGCACACAGTAGGTAAGCGCTTTCACAATATAGCTTCTTCAGACCATTAAAATGTGCAATTAATTAGTCAGCCTTTATATACTCTATATTAATTAACTCTGGCATCATAATTACAACTCACAATTTAAAGTGACCAACCTAACATTTACCATAAAAAACTCTAACATATACTATAAAAAACTCCATATAAATATCACAACAGAAAATAATAACATTACTATAAAGGTATAAATATATAAATAAGTCATTTATATGGACATAGAAGTACCATAGAAGTTAAACATTAACTACTATGACAAAAAATTTTTCAGCGACATCCACCTACTGTTTTAAAATAAACCCACTCAGTAATCGCCACACTGACAGCTTATCAAACCAGTAGTTAGCATATAAACAATATTAATATATGAAACTATATGTACAACAAAATAAAATTAAATGTGAGATAAAAATATATACATATTGAACAAATACTAGCTAATATACAAGAACAAGGACTAATATCCTCAATAAACATGCATAATAATGCATTGCTAACACATCTGAACTACAATCTCATGTATAATATACATTAATTAAAATTTATATTTACCTAACTCCCATACTCTTAGTTTTAAGAAAAGGTCTGATCGAAGCCCTCTCATTCAGTCCCTTACCTGAATCAGCTCTCAAGTGTATGATCCATTTAACTTCCTTCTCTTCAGTGACATTTCTAACATTACCTCCCCTTATATTAGATGAAATAACCTCAACAACCATAAATTCAAAGGTATGTTGATGCCCTGCTTGCATCACATGCTTTGCTAAAGCATTAGTAACTAAACCTGTTCTAATATTATAGAGGTGCTCCCTGATTCTATTTTTAAAATACCTGTCTGTTTTACCTACATAAAAGGATCGACAGGCTACACATACAGCTAGATATATCACATGCTGGGTGTTCCAATTCGCTAAACACTTAAAAATATACTCCATTCCTGTATCGGGGTGCACAAACTTACCTGTACTATCTATATATGAACAAAAATTACATTCACGACATGGAATATTACCTGTTGTAACACCAGATCTATC
The DNA here is from genome assembly GCF_019279795.1 of Protopterus annectens. Lineage (NCBI taxonomy): Eukaryota > Metazoa > Chordata > Ceratodontiformes > Protopteridae > Protopterus > Protopterus annectens. Next base: position 1,951,485,947 of record NC_056728.1, read on the forward strand.
TCTATCTTGTTAGTAGCATAACATCCTTTTTAAATTACATTTTTTCTTATACCTAAACTTAGGTTTCCCACCAATAACATTAGCAATCTGTGGGTCAGTCAAAAGCACGTTCCAATGTTTGTTAAATATATCATAAATATTCCTATTATCTATAGTGTAAAACATAGGTATCCTAATCTCAGAGTTCTCTGAAGAATCTCTAAACCTCTCAATATTAAGATAATCAGAAAAATAGGGCTTAGTTCTATCTCTCCTCAGAGAGTCTATATCCCATAGCCCTTCATTCAAATCATACTGACCATACCCTCACTGCATAAATCTATCCCTAAAATTCAATAGCTCTGAAGAAAAGCCAGTATCAGTATTACTCAGTCTAGAAACACGCATTCCTTCCCCCCTTACCACATTGCGAAATACATAATTCGGGTGCATACTTTGTATATGTAGAAGTAGATTCTTATGACATTCCTTCCCATATATTCCTGTATTGAAGGAACCATCGCTCAACCTTTCCACAAAAATATCCAAAAACGTAACCTTCACTGTTGATGAGGACATGATAAATTTCAAATAACTAGTTGCATTATTCATCCCTTCCACAAATCCATCTAACAAGTTCTTACTACCAGTCCAAATAAAAAAGACATCATCTACAAAAAGTCTGTAAAAAGGTAAATATCTATGAAATGATTCCATCTGAAACAAGACTTCTTCCTCCCATAGTACTAAAAACATGTTGGCGTAGCTACTGGCACAAGGTGTGCCCATAGCCACGCCATCACGCTGGAGGAAAGGGGTCTCCTCAAAAAGAAAGATATAACTTTCAATGATTGTTTCCAGAAATAAACTGATAATATCTATCAACTTATCATCATATGTACTATGTTTATGTAAATAACATCTTACAAAGTCAACCCCTTCCACATTATGTATAACTGTGAAAAGGGATTGTACATCCAAGGTTATAAACATTAAATCATTGTCTAACCAAGAGTTACCAGTGAAAACATATAGGTTGTTCAAAAACTGTTTAGTGTCTCTCACAATCTTAGGATTCTCATTAACAAGGGGGCATAAATACATCTCTACATAGACTGAGAATGGCTCTGCACACCACCCCCTACCAGATACAATAGGCCTCATAGGGGGATTGTAACCATTCTTATGAACCTTAGGGAGACCTTGTATCGTAGGTATGATAGGGTCACTGACATACAAATACTTAAACAGATCCTTTGTAATTAAACCACTTCTAAAAAAATCATCTAGCATGGCTTTAATACTGATAATTCTAACAGTAATCTCATTATGATCAATCAAACTGTAAAATCTATCGTCATTCAACATTTCCCCTCTTAGAAAGCTGGTATCTACAAGTATCCATCACTACCACAGGGCCACCCTTATCAGCTGGTCTGATAACTATATCAACATCTGATTGTAATTCATTCAAGGCTTCACATTCTCTGAAACTCAAATTAGTCTTTAGTTTTTGAGAAGTTCCACCATGTACATTGCTAAAATATTTATACAAATCATCTTCAACTAACTTATCAAAAGCTAGCACCAAAGGATGGTAATTAGGTATATAGGTACTCGATCTTTTAAACCTAATTTCATCAAAAAACACATCTCCTCCCATTTCCAATTTCAACATGATATTCCTAGTAAATATCCTCACATCAATCATAACATCAGTAAGTTCACTCATACTAGTAGGTATGAAAGCAAGCCCTTTATTAAGGACTGAACATTCATATGAGTCAAGGACTCTGTTGGATATATTCCAAATTAGGCAGTCCTGACCTGACTCCACATTTTCTTGAGAGTAAGACCAGACTGTCTCTCAGGGGAGATTTTCAGTTTCTGCCTTCCTCGACTGGCAGAACGCACCCTCCTCATACCTCTCTCTACTGGTATGGGTAAAGGGAACTGATGAAAATTACCAGTCACATTATTACTAGTAGATGCTCCAGGGTAATATCTCTGCATCCCTTTAGGATGTGTGTCCACAGAACAGACACTATCATTACCATCAGAAATAACTGAAGATGTATTATCATTGAGTGTCACTACATTGACACTCTTCA